>NC_133402.1:29561718-29874218 GCF_047511655.1 Castor canadensis | reverse complement strand
TTTCCCTTTGAAAAACCTAAGTCACAGGAAGTATTCCTTCAAAAACCAGCTCAATTCTCGCAGTGAAACAAGCTCCTAGATGCTGCAGTTTTGAACATAGATGGTTTTCTTTGGACAGATACATGTCTTTGTTCACCTCAGCTGAATAGACCTATTTGTTACAAAGAGAGCCTCTCTCCACCTTGAAAAACCTAAGTTGCCAAAGTGTTCATTTTCTATGTACTGAATACTCAGAGGGAAACAATGTGCTACATGTTGCAGCTTCTAGCATTGATGGTTTTCTGGAGATATAAATCTGTTTCTTCACATCAGCTGAATGGTCTTATTTGAAAAAAGGTAAACTTATCTCAACCTTGAAACATACGTTGCTGGAAAGTAGGACGTTCAGGAACATACTCCACTGTCACAGGGAAATAATGTGCTAGAAGCTCCTGCTTCTACTACAGATGATTTCCTTTCTAGAGATACATGTGTTTCTTCCAATTAGCTGAAAAGACCTAATTGAAAAAAGCGAGATTTCTCCACCTTCAAAATTCTCACTGGCAGAGAGTATTTCTTAGGAAAATTAACTACTCTCCATCAGAGAAACAACAGCAAGATACTGAAGCTTGTCACATAGACGGTTGTCTTTTCTTTGGAGAGATTTCTTTGTTCTTTCAACTCAGGTTCGTAGGCCTAGTTGGAACACAGAAAGCCAATCTCCACATTGAAAAACCTACGTTCCCATATGTATTCCTTTGAAAAACGAAATCCATTTTCATCAGAAAACAATGTACGAGATGCTGAGCTTCTACAATACATGGTTCTCTTGGAGAGATAAATGTGTTGCTTCAACTCAGCTGAATTTGCCTCTTTGGAACAATGTGATGTCATGTGAACCTTGGAAAACGTCCGTCGCGGGAAGTAGTCCTTGCAAAACCGTACTCAATTTTCTCAGGAGACAATGGGCTAGATGCTCCTATTTCTGAAACAGACGGTTTTCTTTCAAGTTATGCATGTGTTTCTTTAAATTAGCTGGCTAGGCCTATTTTGAACGAAGAGATCTTATCTCCATATTGAGAAACTGAAGTTGCTCTAGGTATTTCATTGACAAACTACACTCAATCTGACAAGGAAACAATGTGTTAGATATTCCTTCTGGTAACATAGATGGTTTTCTTCGGAGAGAAACACGTGTTTGTTCAAATCAGCTGAAAAGGCCTCCATGATACAAAGGGAGCCTATCTCCATCCTGAAAAACCGAAGTTGCAAGAAGTATTCCTTTTAAATCTACTGACTACTCACATGGAAACAATATGCTAGATGCTGCAGGTTGTAGTTAGACGGTTTTCTTTGGAGAGACACATGTGTTTCTTCACCTCAGCTGAATTGACCTGTTTGGAACCAAGAGAGTCTACCTCCACCTTGAAAATCCTAACTTGCAGGAAGTATTTCTTTGAAAAAACTGGCAAAAGTCTCCCAGGGTGACAATGTTCTTATTCTCCAGGGTCAAACAGAGATGGTTTTCTTTCAGGAGATACATGTGTTCCTTTAAGTCATATAGAAAGGCCTATTTTGTAACAAAGAGCCCATATCCACATTGAATGACCTATGTTGCAGGAGGAATTCCTTTCCAAATCTATCTCGGTTCTCACAGGGAAGCAATGTGCTAGATGTTGCTGCTTGTAACATATAATGTTTCTTGGGAGAGATCCCTTTGTCTTCAACTCAGCTGAACAGGCCAACGTAGAAAAAAGGGAGCCTATCTCCACCGTGAGAAACCATGCTGCAGGAAGTATTCCAATCAAAAACAAACTTATCTCACGGGGAAACAATGTGCTACCATTCCTGCTTCCAACAGAGATGGTGTTCTTTCGAGAGGTATGTGTGTTTCTTGAAATCTGCGGAATAGGCCTATTGGAAACAAAGTGAGCCTATGTCTACATTGAAAGACCTAAACTGCCTGAAGTACTCCTTTCAAATAGTAACTCAGCTCTCTCACAGAATCAATGTGCTACATGCTGCAGCGTCTAATCTAGATGGTTTCCTTTTAGAGATACATGTGTTTCTTCAATTCACCTGATTGTGTGTATTGGGAACAAAGTGAGCCAACCCACCCTTGGAAAACGTAAGTTGCAGGAAGTCTTTCTTTGACAAACTTACTAAATTCTCACAGGGAAACAATGCCCGAATATTCCTGCTTCCAACAGAGATGGCTTTCTTTGGAGAGATATATGTGTTTCTTCAAATGTGCTGAATAGGCCTACTTGGAACAAAGTGTGCCTATCTCTACATTGAAAATCCTCAGTTGCCCGAAGTACTCCTTTCAAGTACTAACTCAGATCTCACAGAGAAACCATGTGCTACATGCTGCAGCTTCTAATCCCGATGGTTTCCTTTTAGAAATACATGTGTTTCTTCAATTCACATGAAGGTGTGTATTGGGAACAAAGTGAGTCAACCCAACCTTGGAAAACGTAAATTGCAGGAAGTATTCCCTTGCAAAACCTATTCAATTCGAAGTTGGAAACAATATGGGGGATGCTCCTTCTTCCACAGAGATGTTTTCTTTGAGAGACACACGTGTTTCTTCAAGTTAGCTGGACAGGCCTATTTGCTTACTGACTGTAACATATAAGATTTCTTTGGAGAGATACATGTGTTTCTTCAATGCAGCTGAAAAATGCCAATGTGGAAATAAGGGAGCCTCTCTCCACCATGAAGCACCCTGTTGCAGGAAGTATTCCATTTACAAACAAACACAATCTCCCAGGGAGACAATGTGCTATTACTCATGCTTCCAGCAGAGATGGTTTTTTTGGAGAAATATATGTGTTTCTTCAAATCTGCTGAACAGGCCTATTAGGAACAAAGAGAGCCTATGTCTACATTGAAAAAGCTAAATTGCCTGAAGTACTCCTTTCAAATATTAACTCAGCTGTCTCAGGGAAACAATGAGCTGCACGGTACAGCTTCTAACATAGATGGTTTCCTTTTAGAGGTACGTGTGTTTCTTCAACTCACCTGCCTGTGTCTATCTGGAAAAAAGTGAGCCTATCCCAACCTTGAAAACCCTAAGCTGTAGGAAGTATTCCTATGCAAAGCCTTCTCAATTCTTACTGGGATACAATGTGGTGGATTCTCCTGCTTCTCACACAGATGTTTTCTGTCAAAAGACACATGTGTTTGTTCAAATTAGCCGGGGAGGCCTATTTGGAACAAACAACCCTTTGTTCCCCTTGCAAATTCTGAATGGTGGGAAGAAATTCTTTTAAAATACTCATTTTTAACAGGGAAGCAATGTGCTAGATGTTGAAGATTGTAACATAGATAGTTTTCTTTGCAGAGACACTGATGTTTTTACAACTTAGCTCACAGGCCTACGTGGAAGATAGAGAGCCTATCTCCCTTTGAAAAACGTAAGTTGCCCAAAGTATTCCTTTTAAAATGAAACTCAATTCTCTGAGGGAAAGAATGTGCTATATGCTCCTGATTCTGACTCAAGTGGTTTCTTTTGAGATACATGAGTTCCTTTAACTCTGCTGAAAGGGCCTATTTGGAACAAACAGCCTATCTCCACCTTGAATTTCAAAGATGCAGGAAGTACTGCTTTCAAAAACTTACTGGTTTTTACACGGGTAAACAATGAAGTACATGGCGAAGTTTGTAATCTAGTTGGTTTTCGTTTAGTGCTCCATGTGTTTCTTGAACTCATCTGAATAGGCCCATTTGGAACAAAGAGAGCCTACGTTCACTTTGAAAAATGTAATTTATAGGAAGTACTCCTATCAATAATTAACTCTCTTCTCAGAGGTATACTAGGTCCTAGATTCTATAGCTTGTATCACAGATAGTTTACAGTCAAGAGATAAATGTGTTTCTTCAACTTGCCTGAATAGGCCTATTTCAAAAAAAAGAGCTGATTTTCCCTTTGAAAAACCTAAGTCACAGGAAGTATTCCTTCAAAAACCAGCTCAATTCTCGCAGTGAAACAAGCTCCTAGATGCTGCAGTTTTGAACATAGATGGTTTTCTTTGGACAGATACATGTCTTTGTTCACCTCAGCTGAATAGACCTATTTGTTACAAAGAGAGCCTCTCTCCACCTTGAAAAACCTAAGTTGCCAAAGTGTTCATTTTCTATGTACTGAATACTCAGAGGGAAACAATGTGCTACATGTTGCAGCTTCTAGCATTGATGGTTTTCTGGAGATATAAATCTGTTTCTTCACATCAGCTGAATGGTCTTATTTGAAAAAAGGTAAACTTATCTCAACCTTGAAACATACGTTGCTGGAAAGTAGGACGTTCAGGAACATACTCCACTGTCACAGGGAAATAATGTGCTAGAAGCTCCTGCTTCTACTACAGATGATTTCCTTTCTAGAGATACATGTGTTTCTTCCAATTAGCTGAAAAGACCTAATTGAAAAAAGCGAGATTTCTCCACCTTCAAAATTCTCACTGGCAGAGAGTATTTCTTAGGAAAATTAACTACTCTCCATCAGAGAAACAACAGCAAGATACTGAAGCTTGTCACACAGACAGTTTTCTTTTCTTTGGAGAGATTTCTTTGCTCTTTCAACTCAGGTTCGTAGGCCTAGTTGGAACACAGAAAGCCAATCTCCACATTGAAAAACCTACGTTCCCATATGTATTCCTTTGAAAAACGAAATCCATTTTCATCAGAAAACAATGTACGAGATGCTGAGCTTCTACAATACATGGTTCTCTTGGAGAGATAAATGTGTTGCTTCAACTCAGCTGAATTTGCCTCTTTGGAACAATGTGATGTCATGTGAACCTTGGAAAACGTCCGTCGCGGGAAGTAGTCCTTGCAAAACCGTACTCAATTTTCTCAGGAGACAATGGGCTAGATGCTCCTATTTCTGAAACAGACGGTTTTCTTTCAAGTTATGCATGTGTTTCTTTAAATTAGCTGGCTAGGCCTATTTTGAACAAAGAGATTTTATCTCCATATTGAGAAACTGAAGTTGCTCTAGGTATTTCATTGACAAACTACACTCAATCTGACAAGGAAACAATGTATTAGATATTCCTTCTGGTAACATAGATGGTTTTCTTCGGAGAGAAACACGTGTTTGTTCAAATCAGCTGAAAAGGCCTCCATGATACAAAGGGAGCCTATCTCCATCCTGAAAAACCTAAGTTGCAAGAAGTATTCCTTTTAAATCTACTGACTACTCACATGGAAACAATATGCTAGATGCTGCAGCTTGTAGTTAGACGGTTTTCTTTGGAGAGACACATGTGTTTCTTCACCTCAGCTGAATTGACCTGTTTGGAACCAAGAGAGTCTACCTCCACCTTGAAAATCCTAACTTGCAGGAAGTATTTCTTTGAAAAAACTGGCAAAAGTCTCCCAGGGTGACAATGTTCTTATTCTCCAGGGTCAAACAGAGATGGTTTTCTTTCAGGAGATACATGTGTTCCTTTAAGTCATATAGAAAGGCCTATTTTGTAACAAAGAGCCCATATCCACATTGAATGACCTATGTTGCAGGAGGAATTCCTTTCCAAATCTATCTCGGTTCTCACAGGGAAGCAATGTGCTAGATGTTGCTGCTTGTAACATATAATGTTTCTTGGGAGAGATCCCTTTGTCTTCAACTCAGCTGAACAGGCCAACGTAGAAAAAAGGGAGCCTATCTCCACCGTGAGAAACCATGCTGCAGGAAGTATTCCAATCAAAAACAAACTTATCTCACGGGGAAACAATGTGCTACCATTCCTGCTTCCAACAGAGATGGTGTTCTTTCGAGAGGTATGTGTGTTTCTTGAAATCTGCGGAATAGGCCTATTGGAAACAAAGTGAGCCTATGTCTACATTGAAAGACCTAAACTGCCTGAAGTACTCCTTTCAAATAGTAACTCAGCTCTCTCACAGAATCAATGTGCTACATGCTGCAGCGTCTAATCTAGATGGTTTCCTTTTAGAGATACATGTGTTTCTTCAATTCACCTGATTGTGTGTATTGGGAACAAAGTGAGCCAACCCACCCTTGGAAAACGTAAGTTGCAGGAAGTCTTTCTTTGACAAACTTACTAAATTCTCACAGGGAAACAATGCCCGAATATTCCTGCTTCCAACAGAGATGGCTTTCTTTGGAGAGATATATGTGTTTCTTCAAATGTGCTGAATAGGCCTACTTGGAACAAAGTGTGCCTATCTCTACATTGAAAATCCTCAGTTGCCCGAAGTACTCCTTTCAAGTACTAACTCAGATCTCACAGAGAAACCATGTGCTACATGCTGCAGCTTCTAATCCCGATGGTTTCCTTTTAGAAATACATGTGTTTCTTCAATTCACATGAAGGTGTGTATTGGGAACAAAGTGAGTCAACCCAACCTTGGAAAACGTAAATTGCAGGAAGTATTCCCTTGCAAAACCTATTCAATTCGAAGTTGGAAACAATATGGGGGATGCTCCTTCTTCCACAGAGATGTTTTCTTTGAGAGACACACGTGTTTCTTCAAGTTAGCTGGACAGGCCTATTTGCTTACTGACTGTAACATATAAGATTTCTTTGGAGAGATACATGTGTTTCTTCAATGCAGCTGAAAAATGCCAATGTGGAAATAAGGGAGCCTCTCTCCACCATGAAGCACCCTGTTGCAGGAAGTATTCCATTTACAAACAAACACAATCTCCCAGGGAGACAATGTGCTATTACTCATGCTTCCAGCAGAGATGGTTTTTTTGGAGAAATATATGTGTTTCTTCAAATCTGCTGAACAGGCCTATTAGGAACAAAGAGAGCCTATGTCTACATTGAAAAAGCTAAATTGCCTGAAGTACTCCTTTCAAATATTAACTCAGCTGTCACAGGGAAACAATGAGCTGCACGGTACAGCTTCTAACATAGATGGTTTCCTTTTAGAGGTACGTGTGTTTCTTCAACTCACCTGCCTGTGTCTATCTGGAAAAAAGTGAGCCTATCCCAACCTTGAAAACCCTAAGCTGTAGGAAGTATTCCTATGCAAAGCCTTCTCAATTCTTACTGGGATACAATGTGGTGGATTCTCCTGCTTCTCACACAGATGTTTTCTGTCAAAAGACACATGTGTTTGTTCAAATTAGCCGGGGAGGCCTATTTGGAACAAACAACCCTTTGTTCCCCTTGCAAATTCTGAATGGTGGGAAGAAATTCTTTTAAAATACTCATTTTTAACAGGGAAGCAATGTGCTAGATGTTGAAGATTGTAACATAGATAGTTTTCTTTGCAGAGACACTGATGTTTTTACAACTTAGCTCACAGGCCTACGTGGAAGATAGAGAGCCTATCTCCCTTTGAAAAACGTAAGTTGCCCAAAGTATTCCTTTTAAAATGAAACTCAATTCTCTGAGGGAAAGAATGTGCTATATGCTCCTGATTCTGACTCAAGTGGTTTCTTTTGAGATACATGAGTTCCTTTAACTCTGCTGAAAGGGCCTATTTGGAACAAACAGCCTATCTCCACCTTGAATTTCAAAGATGCAGGAAGTACTGCTTTCAAAAACTTACTGGTTTTTACACGGGTAAACAATGAAGTACATGGCGAAGTTTGTAATCTAGTTGGTTTTCGTTTAGTGCTCCATGTGTTTCTTGAACTCATCTGAATAGGCCCATTTGGAACAAAGAGAGCCTACGTTCACTTTGAAAAATGTAATTTATAGGAAGTACTCCTATCAATAATTAACTCTCTTCTCAGAGGTATACTAGGTCCTAGATTCTATAGCTTGTATCACAGATAGTTTACTGTCAAGAGATAAATGTGTTTCTTCAACTTGCCTGAATAGGCCTATTTCAAAAAAAAGAGCTGATTTTCCCTTTGAAAAACCTAAGTCACAGGAAGTATTCCTTCAAAAACCAGCTCAATTCTCGCAGTGAAACAAGCTCCTAGATGCTGCAGTTTTGAACATAGATGGTTTTCTTTGGACAGATACATGTCTTTGTTCACCTCAGCTGAATAGACCTATTTGTTACAAAGAGAGCCTCTCTCCACCTTGAAAAACCTAAGTTGCCAAAGTGTTCATTTTCTATGTACTGAATACTCAGAGGGAAACAATGTGCTACATGTTGCAGCTTCTAGCATTGATGGTTTTCTGGAGATATAAATCTGTTTCTTCACATCAGCTGAATGGTCTTATTTGAAAAAAGGTAAACTTATCTCAACCTTGAAACATACGTTGCTGGAAAGTAGGACGTTCAGGAACATACTCCACTGTCACAGGGAAATAATGTGCTAGAAGCTCCTGCTTCTACTACAGATGATTTCCTTTCTAGAGATACATGTGTTTCTTCCAATTAGCTGAAAAGACCTAATTGAAAAAAGCGAGATTTCTCCACCTTCAAAATTCTCACTGGCAGAGAGTATTTCTTAGGAAAATTAACTACTCTCCATCAGAGAAACAACAGCAAGATACTGAAGCTTGTCACACAGACAGTTTTCTTTTCTTTGGAGAGATTTCTTTGCTCTTTCAACTCAGGTTCGTAGGCCTAGTTGGAACACAGAAAGCCAATCTCCACATTGAAAAACCTACGTTCCCATATGTATTCCTTTGAAAAAGGAAATCCATTTTCATCAGAAAACAATGTACGAGATGCTGAGCTTCTACAATACATGGTTCTCTTGGAGAGATAAATGTGTTGCTTCAACTCAGCTGAATTTGCCTCTTTGGAACAATGTGATCTCATGTGAACCTTGGAAAACGTCCGTCGCGGGAAGTAGTCCTTGCAAAACCGTACTCAATTTTCTCAGGAGACAATGGGCTAGATGCTCCTATTTCTGAAACAGACGGTTTTCTTTCAAGTTATGCATGTGTTTCTTTAAATTAGCTGGCTAGGCCTATTTTGAACAAAGAGATTTTATCTCCATATTGAGAAACTGAAGTTGCTCTAGGTATTTCATTGACAAACTACACTCAATCTGACAAGGAAACAATGTGTTAGATATTCCTTCTGGTAACATAGATGGTTTTCTTCGGAGAGAAACACGTGTTTGTTCAAATCAGCTGAAAAGGCCTCCATGATACAAAGGGAGCCTATCTCCATCCTGAAAAACCTAAGTTGCAAGAAGTATTCCTTTTAAATCTACTGACTACTCACATGGAAACAATATGCTAGATGCTGCAGCTTGTAGTTAGACGGTTTTCTTTGGAGAGACACATGTGTTTCTTCACCTCAGCTGAATTGACCTGTTTGGAACCAAGAGAGTCTACCTCCACCTTGAAAATCCTAACTTGCAGGAAGTATTTCTTTGAAAAAACTGGCAAAAGTCTCCCAGGGTGACAATGTTCTTATTCTCCAGGGTCAAACAGAGATGGTTTTCTTTCAGGAGATACATGTGTTCCTTTAAGTCATATAGAAAGGCCTATTTTGTAACAAAGAGCCCATATCCACATTGAATGACCTATGTTGCAGGAGGAATTCCTTTCCAAATCTATCTCGGTTCTCACAGGGAAGCAATGTGCTAGATGTTGCTGCTTGTAACATATAATGTTTCTTGGGAGAGATCCCTTTGTCTTCAACTCAGCTGAACAGGCCAACGTAGAAAAAAGGGAGCCTATCTCCACCGTGAGAAACCATGCTGCAGGAAGTATTCCAATCAAAAACAAACTTATCTCACGGGGAAACAATGTGCTACCATTCCTGCTTCCAACAGAGATGGTGTTCTTTCGAGAGGTATGTGTGTTTCTTGAAATCTGCGGAATAGGCCTATTGGAAACAAAGTGAGCCTATGTCTACATTGAAAGACCTAAACTGCCTGAAGTACTCCTTTCAAATAGTAACTCAGCTCTCTCACAGAATCAATGTGCTACATGCTGCAGCGTCTAATCTAGATGGTTTCCTTTTAGAGATACATGTGTTTCTTCAATTCACCTGATTGTGTGTATTGGGAACAAAGTGAGCCAACCCACCCTTGGAAAACGTAAGTTGCAGGAAGTCTTTCTTTGACAAACTTACTAAATTCTCACAGGGAAACAATGCCCGAATATTCCTGCTTCCAACAGAGATGGCTTTCTTTGGAGAGATATATGTGTTTCTTCAAATGTGCTGAATAGGCCTACTTGGAACAAAGTGTGCCTATCTCTACATTGAAAATCCTCAGTTGCCCGAAGTACTCCTTTCAAGTACTAACTCAGATCTCACAGAGAAACCATGTGCTACATGCTGCAGCTTCTAATCCCGATGGTTTCCTTTTAGAAATACATGTGTTTCTTCAATTCACATGAAGGTGTGTATTGGGAACAAAGTGAGTCAACCCAACCTTGGAAAACGTAAATTG
Source organism: Castor canadensis (assembly GCF_047511655.1). Classification (NCBI taxonomy): domain Eukaryota; kingdom Metazoa; phylum Chordata; class Mammalia; order Rodentia; family Castoridae; genus Castor; species Castor canadensis. The sequence goes on along the minus strand of NC_133402.1, from coordinate 29,863,948 downwards.
CAGGAAGTATTCCCTTGCAAAACCTATTCAATTCGAAGTTGGAAACAATATGGGGGATGCTCCTTCTTCCACAGAGATGTTTTCTTTGAGAGACACACGTGTTTCTTCAAGTTAGCTGGACAGGCCTATTTGCTTACTGACTGTAACATATAAGATTTCTTTGGAGAGATACATGTGTTTCTTCAATGCAGCTGAAAAATGCCAATGTGGAAATAAGGGAGCCTCTCTCCACCATGAAGCACCCTGTTGCAGGAAGTATTCCATTTACAAACAAACACAATCTCCCAGGGAGACAATGTGCTATTACTCATGCTTCCAGCAGAGATGGTTTTTTTGGAGAAATATATGTGTTTCTTCAAATCTGCTGAACAGGCCTATTAGGAACAAAGAGAGCCTATGTCTACATTGAAAAAGCTAAATTGCCTGAAGTACTCCTTTCAAATATTAACTCAGCTGTCACAGGGAAACAATGAGCTGCACGGTACAGCTTCTAACATAGATGGTTTCCTTTTAGAGGTACGTGTGTTTCTTCAACTCACCTGCCTGTGTCTATCTGGAAAAAAGTGAGCCTATCCCAACCTTGAAAACCCTAAGCTGTAGGAAGTATTCCTATGCAAAGCCTTCTCAATTCTTACTGGGATACAATGTGGTGGATTCTCCTGCTTCTCACACAGATGTTTTCTGTCAAAAGACACATGTGTTTGTTCAAATTAGCCGGGGAGGCCTATTTGGAACAAACAACCCTTTGTTCCCCTTGCAAATTCTGAATGGTGGGAAGAAATTCTTTTAAAATACTCATTTTTAACAGGGAAGCAATGTGCTAGATGTTGAAGATTGTAACATAGATAGTTTTCTTTGCAGAGACACTGATGTTTTTACAACTTAGCTCACAGGCCTACGTGGAAGATAGAGAGCCTATCTCCCTTTGAAAAACGTAAGTTGCCCAAAGTATTCCTTTTAAAATGAAACTCAATTCTCTGAGGGAAAGAATGTGCTATATGCTCCTGATTCTGACTCAAGTGGTTTCTTTTGAGATACATGAGTTCCTTTAACTCTGCTGAAAGGGCCTATTTGGAACAAACAGCCTATCTCCACCTTGAATTTCAAAGATGCAGGAAGTACTGCTTTCAAAAACTTACTGGTTTTTACACGGGTAAACAATGAAGTACATGGCGAAGTTTGTAATCTAGTTGGTTTTCGTTTAGTGCTCCATGTGTTTCTTGAACTCATCTGAATAGGCCCATTTGGAACAAAGAGAGCCTACGTTCACTTTGAAAAATGTAATTTATAGGAAGTACTCCTATCAATAATTAACTCTCTTCTCAGAGGTATACTAGGTCCTAGATTCTATAGCTTGTATCACAGATAGTTTACTGTCAAGAGATAAATGTGTTTCTTCAACTTGCCTGAATAGGCCTATTTCAAAAAAAAGAGCTGATTTTCCCTTTGAAAAACCTAAGTCACAGGAAGTATTCCTTCAAAAACCAGCTCAATTCTCGCAGTGAAACAAGCTCCTAGATGCTGCAGTTTTGAACATAGATGGTTTTCTTTGGACAGATACATGTCTTTGTTCACCTCAGCTGAATAGACCTATTTGTTACAAAGAGAGCCTCTCTCCACCTTGAAAAACCTAAGTTGCCAAAGTGTTCATTTTCTATGTACTGAATACTCAGAGGGAAACAATGTGCTACATGTTGCAGCTTCTAGCATTGATGGTTTTCTGGAGATATAAATCTGTTTCTTCACATCAGCTGAATGGTCTTATTTGAAAAAAGGTAAACTTATCTCAACCTTGAAACATACGTTGCTGGAAAGTAGGACGTTCAGGAACATACTCCACTGTCACAGGGAAATAATGTGCTAGAAGCTCCTGCTTCTACTACAGATGATTTCCTTTCTAGAGATACATGTGTTTCTTCCAATTAGCTGAAAAGACCTAATTGAAAAAAGCGAGATTTCTCCACCTTCAAAATTCTCACTGGCAGAGAGTATTTCTTAGGAAAATTAACTACTCTCCATCAGAGAAACAACAGCAAGATACTGAAGCTTGTCACACAGACAGTTTTCTTTTCTTTGGAGAGATTTCTTTGCTCTTTCAACTCAGGTTCGTAGGCCTAGTTGGAACACAGAAAGCCAATCTCCACATTGAAAAACCTACGTTCCCATATGTATTCCTTTGAAAAACGAAATCCATTTTCATCAGAAAACAATGTACGAGATGCTGAGCTTCTACAATACATGGTTCTCTTGGAGAGATAAATGTGTTGCTTCAACTCAGCTGAATTTGCCTCTTTGGAACAATGTGATGTCATGTGAACCTTGGAAAACGTCCGTCGCGGGAAGTAGTCCTTGCAAAACCGTACTCAATTTTCTCAGGAGACAATGGGCTAGATGCTCCTATTTCTGAAACAGACGGTTTTCTTTCAAGTTATGCATGTGTTTCTTTAAATTAGCTGGCTAGGCCTATTTTGAACAAAGAGATTTTATCTCCATATTGAGAAACTGAAGTTGCTCTAGGTATTTCATTGACAAACTACACTCAATCTGACAAGGAAACAATGTGTTAGATATTCCTTCTGGTAACATAGATGGTTTTCTTCGGAGAGAAACACGTGTTTGTTCAAATCAGCTGAAAAGGCCTCCATGATACAAAGGGAGCCTATCTCCATCCTGAAAAACCTAAGTTGCAAGAAGTATTCCTTTTAAATCTACTGACTACTCACATGGAAACAATATGCTAGATGCTGCAGCTTGTAGTTAGACGGTTTTCTTTGGAGAGACACATGTGTTTCTTCACCTCAGCTGAATTGACCTGTTTTGAACCAAGAGAGTCTACCTCCACCTTGAAAATCCTAACTTGCAGGAAGTATTTCTTTGAAAAAACTGGCAAAAGTCTCCCAGGGTGACAATGTTCTTATTCTCCAGGGTCAAACAGAGATGGTTTTCTTTCAGGAGATACATGTGTTCCTTTAAGTCATATAGAAAGGCCTATTTTGTAACAAAGAGCCCATATCCACATTGAATGACCTATGTTGCAGGAGGAATTCCTTTCCAAATCTATCTCGGTTCTCACAGGGAAGCAATGTGCTAGATGTTGCTGCTTGTAACATATAATGTTTCTTGGGAGAGATCCCTTTGTCTTCAACTCAGCTGAACAGGCCAATGTAGAAAAAAGGGAGCCTATCTCCACCGTGAGAAACCATGCTGCAGGAAGTATTCCAATCAAAAACAAACTTATCTCACGGGGAAACAATGTGCTACCATTCCTGCTTCCAACAGAGATGGTGTTCTTTCGAGAGGTATGTGTGTTTCTTGAAATCTGCGGAATAGGCCTATTGGAAACAAAGTGATCCTATGTCTACATTGAAAGACCTAAACTGCCTGAAGTACTCCTTTCAAATAGTAACTCAGCTCTCTCACAGAATCAATGTGCTACATGCTGCAGCGTCTAATCTAGATGGTTTCCTTTTAGAGATACATGTGTTTCTTCAATTCACCTGATTGTGTGTATTGGGAACAAAGTGAGCCAACCCACCCTTGGAAAACGTAAGTTGCAGGAAGTCTTTCTTTGACAAACTTACTAAATTCTCACAGGGAAACAATGCCCGAATATTCCTGCTTCCAACAGAGATGGCTTTCTTTGGAGAGATATATGTGTTTCTTCAAATGTGCTGAATAGGCCTACTTGGAACAAAGTGTGCCTATCTCTACATTGAAAATCCTCAGTTGCCCGAAGTACTCCTTTCAAGTACTAACTCAGATCTCACAGAGAAACCATTTGCTACATGCTGCAGCTTCTAATCCCGATGGTTTCCTTTTAGAAATACATGTGTTTCTTCAATTCACATGAAGGTGTGTATTGGGAACAAAGTGAGTCAACCCAACCTTGGAAAACGTAAATTGCAGGAAGTATTCCCTTGCAAAACCTATTCAATTCGAAGTTGGAAACAATATGGGGGATGCTCCTTCTTCCACAGAGATGTTTTCTTTGAGAGACACACGTGTTTCTTCAAGTTAGCTGGACAGGCCTATTTGCTTACTGACTGTAACATATAAGATTTCTTTGGAGAGATACATGTGTTTCTTCAATGCAGCTGAAAAATGCCAATGTGGAAATAAGGGAGCCTCTCTCCACCATGAAGCACCCTGTTGCAGGAAGTATTCCATTTACAAACAAACACAATCTCCCAGGGAGACAATGTGCTATTACTCATGCTTCCAGCAGAGATGGTTTTTTTGGAGAAATATATGTGTTTCTTCAAATCTGCTGAACAGGCCTATTAGGAACAAAGAGAGCCTATGTCTACATTGAAAAAGCTAAATTACCTGAAGTACTCCTTTCAAATATTAACTCAGCTGTCTCAGGGAAACAATGAGCTGCACGGTACAGCTTCTAACATAGATGGTTTCCTTTTAGAGGTACGTGTGTTTCTTCAACTCACCTGCCTGTGCCTATCTGGAAAAAAGTGAGCCTATCCCAACCTTGAAAACCCTAAGCTGTAGGAAGTATTCCTATGCAAAGCCTTCTCAATTCTTACTGGGATACAATGTGGTGGATTCTCCTGCTTCTCACACAGATGTTTTCTGTCAAAAGACACATGTGTTTGTTCAAATTAGCCGGGGAGGCCTATTTGGAACAAACAACCCTTTGTTCCCCTTGCAAATTCTGAATGGTGGGAAGAAATTCTTTTAAAATACTCATTTTTAACAGGGAAGCAATGTGCTAGATGTTGAAGATTGTAACATAGATAGTTTTCTTTGCAGAGACACTGATGTTTTTACAACTTAGCTCACAGGCCTACGTGGAAGATAGAGAGCCTATCTCCCTTTGAAAAACGTAAGTTGCCCAAAGTATTCCTTTTAAAATGAAACTCAATTCTCTGAGGGAAAGAATGTGCTATATGCTCCTGATTCTGACTCAAGTGGTTTCTTTTGAGATACATGAGTTCCTTTAACTCTGCTTAAAGGGCCTATTTGGAACAAACAGCCTATCTCCACCTTGAATTTCAAAGATGCAGGAAGTACTGCTTTCAAAAACTTACTGGTTTTTACACGGGTAAACAATGAAGTACATGGTGAAGTTTGTAATCTAGTTGGTTTTCGTTTAGTGCTCCATGTGTTTCTTGAACTCATCTGAATAGGCCCATTTGGAACAAAGAGAGCCTACGTTCACTTTGAAAAATGTAATTTATAGGAAGTACTCCTATCAATAATTAACTCTCTTCTCAGAGGTATACTAGGTCCTAGATTCTATAGCTTGTATCACAGATAGTTTACTGTCAAGAGATAAATGTGTTTCTTCAACTTGCCTGAATAGGCCTATTTCAAAAAAAAGAGCTGATTTTCCCTTTGAAAAACCTAAGTCACAGGAAGTATTCCTTCAAAAACCAGCTCAATTCTCGCAGTGAAACAAGCTCCTAGATGCTGCAGTTTTGAACATAGATGGTTTTCTTTGGACAGATACATGTCTTTGTTCACCTCAGCTGAATAGACCTATTTGTTACAAAGAGAGCCTCTCTCCACCTTGAAAAACCTAAGTTGCCAAAGTGTTCATTTTCTATGTACTGAATACTCAGAGGGAAACAATGTGCTACATGTTGCAGCTTCTAGCATTGATGGTTTTCTGGAGATATAAATCTGTTTCTTCACATCAGCTGAATGGTCTTATTTGAAAAAAGGTAAACTTATCTCAACCTTGAAACATACGTTGCTGGAAAGTAGGACGTTCAGGAACATACTCCACTGTCACAGGGAAATAATGTGCTAGAAGCTCCTGCTTCTACTACAGATGATTTCCTTTCTAGAGATACATGTGTTTCTTCCAATTAGCTGAAAAGACCTAATTGAAAAAAGCGAAATTTCTCCACCTTCAAAATTCTCACTGGCAGAGAGTATTTCTTAGGAAAATTAACTACTCTCCATCAGAGAAACAACAGCAAGATACTGAAGCTTGTCACACAGACAGTTTTCTTTTCTTTGGAGAGATTTCTTTGCTCTTTCAACTCAGGTTCGTAGGCCTAGTTGGAACACAGAAAGCCAATCTCCACATTGAAAAACCTACGTTCCCATATGTATTCCTTTGAAAAACGAAATCCATTTTCATCAGAAAACAATGTACGAGATGCTGAGCTTCTACAATACATGGTTCTCTTGGAGAGATAAATGTGTTGCTTCAACTCAGCTGAATTTGCCTCTTTGGAACAATGTGATCTCATGTGAACCTTGGAAAACGTCCGTCGCGGGAAGTAGTCCTTGCAAAACCGTACTCAATTTTCTCAGGAGACAATGGGCTAGATGCTCCTATTTCTGAAACAGACGGTTTTCTTTCAAGTTATGCATGTGTTTCTTTAAATTAGCTGGCTAGGCCTATTTTGAACAAAGAGATCTTATCTCCATATTGAGAAACTGAAGTTGCTCTAGGTATTTCATTGACAAACTACACTCAATCTGACAAGGAAACAATGTGTTAGATATTCCTTCTGGTAACATAGATGGTTTTCTTCGGAGAGAAACACGTGTTTGTTCAAATCAGCTGAAAAGGCCTCCATGATACAAAGGGAGCCTATCTCCATCCTGAAAAACCGAAGTTGCAAGAAGTATTCCTTTTAAATCTACTGACTACTCACATGGAAACAATATGCTAGATGCTGCAGCTTGTAGTTAGACGGTTTTCTTTGGAGAGACACATGTGTTTCTTCACCTCAGCTGAATTGACCTGTTTTGAACCAAGAGAGTCTACCTCCACCTTGAAAATCCTAACTTGCAGGAAGTATTTCTTTGAAAAAACTGGCAAAAGTCTCCCAGGGTGACAATGTTCTTATTCTCCAGGGTCAAACAGAGATGGTTTTCTTTCAGGAGATACATGTGTTCCTTTAAGTCATATAGAAAGGCCTATTTTGTAACAAAGAGCCCATATCCACATTGAATGACCTATGTTGCAGGAGGAATTCCTTTCCAAATCTATCTCGGTTCTCACAGGGAAGCAATGTGCTAGATGTTGCTGCTTGTAACATATAATGTTTCTTGGGAGAGATCCCTTTGTCTTCAACTCAGCTGAACAGGCCAACGTAGAAAAAAGGGAGCCTATCTCCACCGTGAGAAACCATGCTGCAGGAAGTATTCCAATCAAAAACAAACTTATCTCACGGGGAAACAATGTGCTACCATTCCTGCTTCCAACAGAGATGGTGTTCTTTCGAGAGGTATGTGTGTTTCTTGAAATCTGCGGAATAGGCCTATTGGAAACAAAGTGAGCCTATGTCTACATTGAAAGACCTAAACTGCCTGAAGTACTCCTTTCAAATAGTAACTCAGCTCTCTCACAGAATCAATGTGCTACATGCTGCAGCGTCTAATCTAGATGGTTTCCTTTTAGAGATACATGTGTTTCTTCAATTCACCTGATTGTGTGTATTGGGAACAAAGTGAGCCAACCCACCCTTGGAAAACGTAAGTTGCAGGAAGTCTTTCTTTGACAAACTTACTAAATTCTCACAGGGAAACAATGCCCGAATATTCCTGCTTCCAACAGAGATGGCTTTCTTTGGAGAGATATATGTGTTTCTTCAAATGTGCTGAATAGGCCTACTTGGAACAAAGTGTGCCTATCTCTACATTGAAAATCCTCAGTTGCCCGAAGTACTCCTTTCAAGTACTAACTCAGATCTCACAGAGAAACCATGTGCTACATGCTGCAGCTTCTAATCCCGATGGTTTCCTTTTAGAAATACATGTGTTTCTTCAATTCACATGAAGGTGTGTATTGGGAACAAAGTGAGTCAACCCAACCTTGGAAAACGTAAATTGCAGGAAGTATTCCCTTGCAAAACCTATTCAATTCGAAGTTGGAAACAATATGGGGGATGCTCCTTCTTCCACAGAGATGTTTTCTTTGAGAGACACACGTGTTTCTTCAAGTTAGCTGGACAGGCCTATTTGCTTACTGACTGTAACATATAAGATTTCTTTGGAGAGATACATGTGTTTCTTCAATGCAGCTGAAAAATGCCAATGTGGAAATAAGGGAGCCTCTCTCCACCATGAAGCACCCTGTTGCAGGAAGTATTCCATTTACAAACAAACACAATCTCCCAGGGAGACAATGTGCTATTACTCATGCTTCCAGCAGAGATGGTTTTTTTGGAGAAATATATGTGTTTCTTCAAATCTGCTGAACAGGCCTATTAGGAACAAAGAGAGCCTATGTCTACATTGAAAAAGCTAAATTGCCTGAAGTACTCCTTTCAAATATTAACTCAGCTGTCACAGGGAAACAATGAGCTGCACGGTACAGCTTCTAACATAGATGGTTTCCTTTTAGAGGTACGTGTGTTTCTTCAACTCACCTGCCTGTGTCTATCTGGAAAAAAGTGAGCCTATCCCAACCTTGAAAACCCTAAACTGTAGGAAGTATTCCTATGCAAAGCCTTCTCAATTCTTACTGGGATACAATGTGGTGGATTCTCCTGCTTCTCACACAGATGTTTTCTGTCAAAAGACACATGTGTTTGTTCAAATTAGCCGGGGAGGCCTATTTGGAACAAACAACCCTTTGTTCCCCTTGCAAATTCTGAATGGTGGGAAGAAATTCTTTTAAAATACTCATTTTTAACAGGGAAGCAATGTGCTAGATGTTGAAGATTGTAACATAGATAGTTTTCTTTGCAGAGACACTGATGTTTTTACAACTTAGCTCACAGGCCTACGTGGAAGATAGAGAGCCTATCTCCCTTTGAAAAACGTAAGTTGCCCAAAGTATTCCTTTTAAAATGAAACTCAATTCTCTGAGGGAAAGAATGTGCTATATGCTCCTGATTCTGACTCAAGTGGTTTCTTTTGAGATACATGAGTTCCTTTAACTCTGCTGAAAGGGCCTATTTGGAACAAACAGCCTATCTCCACCTTGAATTTCAAAGATGCAGGAAGTACTGCTTTCAAAAACTTACTGGTTTTTACACGGGTAAACAATGAAGTACATGGCGAAGTTTGTAATCTAGTTGGTTTTCGTTTAGTGCTCCATGTGTTTCTTGAACTCATCTGAATAGGCCCATTTGGAACAAAGAGAGCCTACGTTCACTTTGAAAAATGTAATTTATAGGAAGTACTCCTATCAATAATTAACTCTCTTCTCAGAGGTATACTAGGTCCTAGATTCTATAGCTTGTATCACAGATAGTTTACTGTCAAGAGATAAATGTGTTTCTTCAACTTGCCTGAATAGGCCTATTTCAAAAAAAAGAGCTGATTTTCCCTTTGAAAAACCTAAGTCACAGGAAGTATTCCTTCAAAAACCAGCTCAATTCTCGCAGTGAAACAAGCTCCTAGATGCTGCAGTTTTGAACATAGATGGTTTTCTTTGGACAGATACATGTCTTTGTTCACCTCAGCTGAATAGACCTATTTGTTACAAAGAGAGCCTCTCTCCACCTTGAAAAACCTAAGTTGCCAAAGTGTTCATTTTCTATGTACTGAATACTCAGAGGGAAACAATGTGCTACATGTTGCAGCTTCTAGCATTGATGGTTTTCTGGAGATATAAATCTGTTTCTTCACATCAGCTGAATGGTCTTATTTGAAAAAAGGTAAACTTATCTCAACCTTGAAACATACGTTGCTGGAAAGTAGGACGTTCAGGAACATACTCCACTGTCACAGGGAAATAATGTGCTAGAAGCTCCTGCTTCTACTACAGATGATTTCCTTTCTAGAGATACATGTGTTTCTTCCAATTAGCTGAAAAGACCTAATTGAAAAAAGCGAGATTTCTCCACCTTCAAAATTCTCACTGGCAGAGAGTATTTCTTAGGAAAATTAACTACTCTCCATCAGAGAAACAACAGCAAGATACTGAAGCTTGTCACACAGACAGTTTTCTTTTCTTTGGAGAGATTTCTTTGCTCTTTCAACTCAGGTTCGTAGGCCTAGTTGGAACACAGAAAGCCAATCTCCACATTGAAAAACCTACGTTCCCATATGTATTCCTTTGAAAAAGGAAATCCATTTTCATCAGAAAACAATGTACGAGATGCTGAGCTTCTACAATACATGGTTCTCTTGGAGAGATAAATGTGTTGCTTCAACTCAGCTGAATTTGCCTCTTTGGAACAATGTGATGTCATGTGAACCTTGGAAAACGTCCGTCGCGGGAAGTAGTCCTTGCAAAACCGTACTCAATTTTCTCAGGAGACAATGGGCTAGATGCTCCTATTTCTGAAACAGACGGTTTTCTTTCAAGTTATGCATGTGTTTCTTTAAATTAGCTGGCTAGGCCTATTTTGAACGAAGAGATCTTATCTCCATATTGAGAAACTGAAGTTGCTCTAGGTATTTCATTGACAAACTACACTCAATCTGACAAGGAAACAATGTGTTAGATATTCCTTCTGGTAACATAGATGGTTTTCTTCGGAGAGAAACACGTGTTTGTTCAAATCAGCTGAAAAGGCCTCCATGATACAAAGGGAGCCTATCTCCATCCTGAAAAACCGAAGTTGCAAGAAGTATTCCTTTTAAATCTACTGACTACTCACATGGAAACAATATGCTAGATGCTGCAGCTTGTAGTTAGACGGTTTTCTTTGGAGAGACACATGTGTTTCTTCACCTCAGCTGAATTGACCTGTTTGGAACCAAGAGAGTCTACCTCCACCTTGAAAATCCTAACTTGCAGGAAGTATTTCTTTGAAAAAACTGGCAAAAGTCTCCCAGGGTGACAATGTTCTTATTCTCCAGGGTCAAACAGAGATGGTTTTCTTTCAGGAGATACATGTGTTCCTTTAAGTCATATAGAAAGGCCTATTTTGTAACAAAGAGCCCATATCCACATTGAATGACCTATGTTGCAGGAGGAATTCCTTTCCAAATCTATCTCGGTTCTCACAGGGAAGCAATGTGCTAGATGTTGCTGCTTGTAACATATAATGTTTCTTGGGAGAGATCCCTTTGTCTTCAACTCAGCTGAACAGGCCAACGTAGAAAAAAGGGAGCCTATCTCCACCGTGAGAAACCATGCTGCAGGAAGTATTCCAATCAAAAACAAACTTATCTCACGGGGAAACAATGTGCTACCATTCCTGCTTCCAACAGAGATGGTGTTCTTTCGAGAGGTATGTGTGTTTCTTGAAATCTGCGGAATAGGCCTATTGGAAACAAAGTGAGCCTATGTCTACATTGAAAGACCTAAACTGCCTGAAGTACTCCTTTCAAATAGTAACTCAGCTCTCTCACAGAATCAATGTGCTACATGCTGCAGCGTCTAATCTAGATGGTTTCCTTTTAGAGATACATGTGTTTCTTCAATTCACCTGATTGTGTGTATTGGGAACAAAGTGAGCCAACCCACCCTTGGAAAACGTAAGTTGCAGGAAGTCTTTCTTTGACAAACTTACTAAATTCTCACAGGGAAACAATGCCCGAATATTCCTGCTTCCAACAGAGATGGCTTTCTTTGGAGAGATATATGTGTTTCTTCAAATGTGCTGAATAGGCCTACTTGGAACAAAGTGTGCCTATCTCTACATTGAAAATCCTCAGTTGCCCGAAGTACTCCTTTCAAGTACTAACTCAGATCTCACAGAGAAACCATGTGCTACATGCTGCAGCTTCTAATCCCGATGGTTTCCTTTTAGAAATACATGTGTTTCTTCAATTCACATGAAGGTGTGTATTGGGAACAAAGTGAGTCAACCCAACCTTGGAAAACGTAAATTGCAGGAAGTATTCCCTTGCAAAACCTATTCAATTCGAAGTTGGAAACAATATGGGGGATGCTCCTTCTTCCACAGAGATGTTTTCTTTGAGAGACACACGTGTTTCTTCAAGTTAGCTGGACAGGCCTATTTGCTTACTGACTGTAACATATAAGATTTCTTTGGAGAGATACATGTGTTTCTTCAATGCAGCTGAAAAATGCCAATGTGGAAATAAGGGAGCCTCTCTCCACCATGAAGCACCCTGTTGCAGGAAGTATTCCATTTACAAACAAACACAATCTCCCAGGGAGACAATGTGCTATTACTCATGCTTCCAGCAGAGATGGTTTTTTTGGAGAAATATATGTGTTTCTTCAAATCTGCTGAACAGGCCTATTAGGAACAAAGAGAGCCTATGTCTACATTGAAAAAGCTAAATTGCCTGAAGTACTCCTTTCAAATATTAACTCAGCTGTCACAGGGAAACAATGAGCTGCACGGTACAGCTTCTAACATAGATGGTTTCCTTTTAGAGGTACGTGTGTTTCTTCAACTCACCTGCCTGTGTCTATCTGGAAAAAAGTGAGCCTATCCCAACCTTGAAAACCCTAAGCTGTAGGAAGTATTCCTATGCAAAGCCTTCTCAATTCTTACTGGGATACAATGTGTTGGATTCTCCTGCTTCTCACACAGATGTTTTCTGTCAAAAGACACATGTGTTTGTTCAAATTAGCCGGGGAGGCCTATTTGGAACAAACAACCCTTTGTTCCCCTTGCAAATTCTGAATGGTGGGAAGAAATTCTTTTAAAATACTCATTTTTAACAGGGAAGCAATGTGCTAGATGTTGAAGATTGTAACATAGATAGTTTTCTTTGCAGAGACACTGATGTTTTTACAACTTAGCTCACAGGCCTACGTGGAAGATAGAGAGCCTATCTCCCTTTGAAAAACGTAAGTTGCCCAAAGTATTCCTTTTAAAATGAAACTCAATTCTCTGAGGGAAAGAATGTGCTATATGCTCCTGATTCTGACTCAAGTGGTTTCTTTTGAGATACATGAGTTCCTTTAACTCTGCTGAAAGGGCCTATTTGGAACAAACAGCCTATCTCCACCTTGAATTTCAAAGATGCAGGAAGTACTGCTTTCAAAAACTTACTGGTTTTTACACGGGTAAACAATGAAGTACATGGCGAAGTTTGTAATCTAGTTGGTTTTCGTTTAGTGCTCCATGTGTTTCTTGAACTCATCTGAATAGGCCCATTTGGAACAAAGAGAGCCTACGTTCACTTTGAAAAATGTAATTTATAGGAAGTACTCCTATCAATAATTAACTCTCTTCTCAGAGGTATACTAGGTCCTAGATTCTATAGCTTGTATCACAGATAGTTTACTGTCAAGAGATAAATGTGTTTCTTCAACTTGCCTGAATAGGCCTATTTCAAAAAAAAGAGCTGATTTTCCCTTTGAAAAACCTAAGTCACAGGAAGTATTCCTTCAAAAACCAGCTCAATTCTCGCAGTGAAACAAGCTCCTAGATGCTGCAGTTTTGAACATAGATGGTTTTCTTTGGACAGATACATGTCTTTGTTCACCTCAGCTGAATAGACCGATTTGTTACAAAGAGAGCCTCTCTCCACCTTGAAAAACCTAAGTTGCCAAAGTGTTCATTTTCTATGTACTGAATACTCAGAGGGAAACAATGTGCTACATGTTGCAGCTTCTAGCATTGATGGTTTTCTGGAGATATAAATCTGTTTCTTCACATCAGCTGAATGGTCTTATTTGAAAAAAGGTAAACTTATCTCAACCTTGAAACATACGTTGCTGGAAAGTAGGACGTTCAGGAACATACTCCACTGTCACAGGGAAATAATGTGCTAGAAGCTCCTGCTTCTACTACAGATGATTTCCTTTCTAGAGATACATGTGTTTCTTCCAATTAGCTGAAAAGACCTAATTGAAAAAAGCGAGATTTCTCCACCTTCAAAATTCTCACTGGCAGAGAGTATTTCTTAGGAAAATTAACTACTCTCCATCAGAGAAACAACAGCAAGATACTGAAGCTTGTCACACAGACAGTTTTCTTTTCTTTGGAGAGATTTCTTTGCTCTTTCAACTCAGGTTCGTAGGCCTAGTTGGAACACAGAAAGCCAATCTCCACATTGAAAAACCTACGTTCCCATATGTATTCCTTTGAAAAACGAAATCCATTTTCATCAGAAAACAATGTACGAGATGCTGAGCTTCTACAATACATGGTTCTCTTGGAGAGATAAATGTGTTGCTTCAACTCAGCTGAATTTGCCTCTTTGGAACAATGTGATCTCATGTGAACCTTGGAAAACGTCCGTCGCGGGAAGTAGTCCTTGCAAAACCGTACTCAATTTTCTCAGGAGACAATGGGCTAGATGCTCCTATTTCTGAAACAGACGGTTTTCTTTCAAGTTATGCATGTGTTTCTTTAAATTAGCTGGCTAGGCCTATTTTGAACAAAGAGATCTTATCTCCATATTGAGAAACTGAAGTTGCTCTAGGTATTTCATTGACAAACTACACTCAATCTGACAAGGAAACAATGTGTTAGATATTCCTTCTGGTAACATAGATGGTTTTCTTCGGAGAGAAACACGTGTTTGTTCAAATCAGCTGAAAAGGCCTCCATGATACAAAGGGAGCCTATCTCCATCCTGAAAAACCTAAGTTGCAAGAAGTATTCCTTTTAAATCTACTGACTACTCACATGGAAACAATATGCTAGATGCTGCAGCTTGTAGTTAGACGGTTTTCTTTGGAGAGACACATGTGTTTCTTCACCTCAGCTGAATTGACCTGTTTTGAACCAAGAGAGTCTACCTCCACCTTGAAAATCCTAACTTGCAGGAAGTATTTCTTTGAAAAAACTGGCAAAAGTCTCCCAGGGTGACAATGTTCTTATTCTCCAGGGTCAAACAGAGATGGTTTTCTTTCAGGAGATACATGTGTTCCTTTAAGTCATATAGAAAGGCCTATTTTGTAACAAAGAGCCCATATCCACATTGAATGACCTATGTTGCAGGAGGAATTCCTTTCCAAATCTATCTCGGTTCTCACAGGGAAGCAATGTGCTAGATGTTGCTGCTTGTAACATATAATGTTTCTTGGGAGAGATCCCTTTGTCTTCAACTCAGCTGAACAGGCCAACGTAGAAAAAAGGGAGCCTATCTCCACCGTGAGAAACCATGCTGCAGGAAGTATTCCAATCAAAAACAAACTTATCTCACGGGGAAACAATGTGCTACCATTCCTGCTTCCAACAGAGATGGTGTTCTTTCGAGAGGTATGTGTGTTTCTTGAAATCTGCGGAATAGGCCTATTGGAAACAAAGTGAGCCTATGTCTACATTGAAAGACCTAAACTGCCTGAAGTACTCCTTTCAAATAGTAACTCAGCTCTCTCACAGAATCAATGTGCTACATGCTGCAGCGTCTAATCTAGATGGTTTCCTTTTAGAGATACATGTGTTTCTTCAATTCACCTGATTGTGTGTATTGGGAACAAAGTGAGCCAACCCACCCTTGGAAAACGTAAGTTGCAGGAAGTCTTTCTTTGACAAACTTACTAAATTCTCACAGGGAAACAATGCCCGAATATTCCTGCTTCCAACAGAGATGGCTTTCTTTGGAGAGATATATGTGTTTCTTCAAATGTGCTGAATAGGCCTACTTGGAACAAAGTGTGCCTATCTCTACATTGAAAATCCTCAGTTGCCCGAAGTACTCCTTTCAAGTACTAACTCAGATCTCACAGAGAAACCATGTGCTACATGCTGCAGCTTCTAATCCCGATGGTTTCCTTTTAGAAATACATGTGTTTCTTCAATTCACATGAAGGTGTGTATTGGGAACAAAGTGAGTCAACCCAACCTTGGAAAACGTAAATTGCAGGAAGTATTCCCTTGCAAAACCTATTCAATTCGAAGTTGGAAACAATATGGGGGATGCTCCTTCTTCCACAGAGATGTTTTCTTTGAGAGACACACGTGTTTCTTCAAGTTAGCTGGACAGGCCTATTTGCTTACTGACTGTAACATATAAGATTTCTTTGGAGAGATACATGTGTTTCTTCAATGCAGCTGAAAAATGCCAATGTGGAAATAAGGGAGCCTCTCTCCACCATGAAGCACCCTGTTGCAGGAAGTATTCCATTTACAAACAAACACAATCTCCCAGGGAGACAATGTGCTATTACTCATGCTTCCAGCAGAGATGGTTTTTTTGGAGAAATATATGTGTTTCTTCAAATCTGCTGAACAGGCCTATTAGGAACAAAGAGAGCCTATGTCTACATTGAAAAAGCTAAATTGCCTGAAGTACTCCTTTCAAATATTAACTCAGCTGTCACAGGGAAACAATGAGCTGCACGGTACAGCTTCTAACATAGATGGTTTCCTTTTAGAGGTACGTGTGTTTCTTCAACTCACCTGCCTGTGTCTATCTGGAAAAAAGTGAGCCTATCCCAACCTTGAAAACCCTAAGCTGTAGGAAGTATTCCTATGCAAAGCCTTCTCAATTCTTACTGGGATACAATGTGGTGGATTCTCCTGCTTCTCACACAGATGTTTTCTGTCAAAAGACACATGTGTTTGTTCAAATTAGCCGGGGAGGCCTATTTGGAACAAACAACCCTTTGTTCCCCTTGCAAATTCTGAATGGTGGGAAGAAATTCTTTTAAAATACTCATTTTTAACAGGGAAGCAATGTGCTAGATGTTGAAGATTGTAACATAGATAGTTTTCTTTGCAGAGACACTGATGTTTTTACAACTTAGCTCACAGGCCTACGTGGAAGATAGAGAGCCTATCTCCCTTTGAAAAACGTAAGTTGCCCAAAGTATTCCTTTTAAAATGAAACTCAATTCTCTGAGGGAAAGAATGTGCTATATGCTCCTGATTCTGACTCAAGTGGTTTCTTTTGAGATACATGAGTTCCTTTAACTCTGCTGAAAGGGCCTATTTGGAACAAACAGCCTATCTCCACCTTGAATTTCAAAGATGCAGGAAGTACTGCTTTCAAAAACTTACTGGTTTTTACACGGGTAAACAATGAAGTACATGGCGAAGTTTGTAATCTAGTTGGTTTTCGTTTAGTGCTCCATGTGTTTCTTGAACTCATCTGAATAGGCCCATTTGGAACAAAGAGAGCCTACGTTCACTTTGAAAAATGTAATTTATAGGAAGTACTCCTATCAATAATTAACTCTCTTCTCAGAGGTATACTAGGTCCTAGATTCTATAGCTTGTATCACAGATAGTTTACTGTCAAGAGATAAATGTGTTTCTTCAACTTGCCTGAATAGGCCTATTTCAAAAAAAAAGAGCTGATTTTCCCTTTGAAAAACCTAAGTCACAGGAAGTATTCCTTCAAAAACCAGCTCAATTCTCGCAGTGAAACAAGCTCCTAGATGCTGCAGTTTTGAACATAGATGGTTTTCTTTGGACAGATACATGTCTTTGTTCACCTCAGCTGAATAGACCGATTTGTTACAAAGAGAGCCTCTCTCCACCTTGAAAAACCTAAGTTGCCAAAGTGTTCATTTTCTATGTACTGAATACTCAGAGGGAAACAATGTGCTACATGTTGCAGCTTCTAGCATTGATGGTTTTCTGGAGATATAAATCTGTTTCTTCACATCAGCTGAATGGTCTTATTTGAAAAAAGGTAAACTTATCTCAACCTTGAAACATACGTTGCTGGAAAGTAGGACGTTCAGGAACATACTCCACTGTCACAGGGAAATAATGTGCTAGAAGCTCCTGCTTCTACTACAGATGATTTCCTTTCTAGAGATACATGTGTTTCTTCCAATTAGCTGAAAAGACCTAATTGAAAAAAGCGAGATTTCTCCACCTTCAAAATTCTCACTGGCAGAGAGTATTTCTTAGGAAAATTAACTACTCTCCATCAGAGAAACAACAGCAAGATACTGAAGCTTGTCACACAGACAGTTTTCTTTTCTTTGGAGAGATTTCTTTGCTCTTTCAACTCAGGTTCGTAGGCCTAGTTGGAACACAGAAAGCCAATCTCCACATTGAAAAACCTACGTTCCCATATGTATTCCTTTGAAAAACGAAATCCATTTTCATCAGAAAACAATGTACGAGATGCTGAGCTTCTACAATACATGGTTCTCTTGGAGAGATAAATGTGTTGCTTCAACTCAGCTGAATTTGCCTCTTTGGAACAATGTGATGTCATGTGAACCTTGGAAAACGTCCGTCGCGGGAAGTAGTCCTTGCAAAACCGTACTCAATTTTCTCAGGAGACAATGGGCTAGATGCTCCTATTTCTGAAACAGACGGTTTTCTTTCAAGTTATGCATGTGTTTCTTTAAATTAGCTGGCTAGGCCTATTTTGAACAAAGAGATCTTATCTCCATATTGAGAAACTGAAGTTGCTCTAGGTATTTCATTGACAAACTACACTCAATCTGACAAGGAAACAATGTGTTAGATATTCCTTCTGGTAACATAGATGGTTTTCTTCGGAGAGAAACACGTGTTTGTTCAAATCAGCTGAAAAGGCCTCCATGATACAAAGGGAGCCTATCTCCATCCTGAAAAACCTAAGTTGCAAGAAGTATTCCTTTTAAATCTACTGACTACTCACATGGAAACAATATGCTAGATGCTGCAGCTTGTAGTTAGACGGTTTTCTTTGGAGAGACACATGTGTTTCTTCACCTCAGCTGAATTGACCTGTTTTGAACCAAGAGAGTCTACCTCCACCTTGAAAATCCTAACTTGCAGGAAGTATTTCTTTGAAAAAACTGGCAAAAGTCTCCCAGGGTGACAATGTTCTTATTCTCCAGGGTCAAACAGAGATGGTTTTCTTTCAGGAGATACATGTGTTCCTTTAAGTCATATAGAAAGGCCTATTTTGTAACAAAGAGCCCATATCCACATTGAATGACCTATGTTGCAGGAGGAATTCCTTTCCAAATCTATCTCGGTTCTCACAGGGAAGCAATGTGCTAGATGTTGCTGCTTGTAACATATAATGTTTCTTGGGAGAGATCCCTTTGTCTTCAACTCAGCTGAACAGGCCAACGTAGAAAAAAGGGAGCCTATCTCCACCGTGAGAAACCATGCTGCAGGAAGTATTCCAATCAAAAACAAACTTATCTCACGGGGAAACAATGTGCTACCATTCCTGCTTCCAACAGAGATGGTGTTCTTTCGAGAGGTATGTGTGTTTCTTGAAATCTGCGGAATAGGCCTATTGGAAACAAAGTGAGCCTATGTCTACATTGAAAGACCTAAACTGCCTGAAGTACTCCTTTCAAATAGTAACTCAGCTCTCTCACAGAATCAATGTGCTACATGCTGCAGCGTCTAATCTAGATGGTTTCCTTTTAGAGATACATGTGTTTCTTCAATTCACCTGATTGTGTGTATTGGGAACAAAGTGAGCCAACCCACCCTTGGAAAACGTAAGTTGCAGGAAGTCTTTCTTTGACAAACTTACTAAATTCTCACAGGGAAACAATGCCCGAATATTCCTGCTTCCAACAGAGATGGCTTTCTTTGGAGAGATATATGTGTTTCTTCAAATGTGCTGAATAGGCCTACTTGGAACAAAGTGTGCCTATCTCTACATTGAAAATCCTCAGTTGCCCGAAGTACTCCTTTCAAGTACTAACTCAGATCTCACAGAGAAACCATGTGCTACATGCTGCAGCTTCTAATCCCGATGGTTTCCTTTTAGAAATACATGTGTTTCTTCAATTCACATGAAGGTGTGTATTGGGAACAAAGTGAGTCAACCCAACCTTGGAAAACGTAAATTGCAGGAAGTATTCCCTTGCAAAACCTATTCAATTCGAAGTTGGAAACAATATGGGGGATGCTCCTTCTTCCACAGAGATGTTTTCTTTGAGAGACACACGTGTTTCTTCAAGTTAGCTGGACAGGCCTATTTGCTTACTGACTGTAACATATAAGATTTCTTTGGAGAGATACATGTGTTTCTTCAATGCAGCTGAAAAATGCCAATGTGGAAATAAGGGAGCCTCTCTCCACCATGAAGCACCCTGTTGCAGGAAGTATTCCATTTACAAACAAACACAATCTCCCAGGGAGACAATGTGCTATTACTCATGCTTCCAGCAGAGATGGTTTTTTTGGAGAAATATATGTGTTTCTTCAAATCTGCTGAACAGGCCTATTAGGAACAAAGAGAGCCTATGTCTACATTGAAAAAGCTAAATTGCCTGAAGTACTCCTTTCAAATATTAACTCAGCTGTCTCAGGGAAACAATGAGCTGCACGGTACAGCTTCTAACATAGATGGTTTCCTTTTAGAGGTACGTGTGTTTCTTCAACTCACCTGCCTGTGTCTATCTGGAAAAAAGTGAGCCTATCCCAACCTTGAAAACCCTAAGCTGTAGGAAGTATTCCTATGCAAAGCCTTCTCAATTCTTACTGGGATACAATGTGGTGGATTCTCCTGCTTCTCACACAGATGTTTTCTGTCAAAAGACACATGTGTTTGTTCAAATTAGCCGGGGAGGCCTATTTGGAACAAACAACCCTTTGTTCCCCTTGCAAATTCTGAATGGTGGGAAGAAATTCTTTTAAAATACTCATTTTTAACAGGGAAGCAATGTGCTAGATGTTGAAGATTGTAACATAGATAGTTTTCTTTGCAGAGACACTGATGTTTTTACAACTTAGCTCACAGGCCTACGTGGAAGATAGAGAGCCTATCTCCCTTTGAAAAACGTAAGTTGCCCAAAGTATTCCTTTTAAAATGAAACTCAATTCTCTGAGGGAAAGAATGTGCTATATGCTCCTGATTCTGACTCAAGTGGTTTCTTTTGAGATACATGAGTTCCTTTAACTCTGCTGAAAGGGCCTATTTGGAACAAACAGCCTATCTCCACCTTGAATTTCAAAGATGCAGGAAGTACTGCTTTCAAAAACTTACTGGTTTTTACACGGGTAAACAATGAAGTACATGGCGAAGTTTGTAATCTAGTTGGTTTTCGTTTAGTGCTCCATGTGTTTCTTGAACTCATCTGAATAGGCCCATTTGGAACAAAGAGAGCCTACGTTCACTTTGAAAAATGTAATTTATAGGAAGTACTCCTATCAATAATTAACTCTCTTCTCAGAGGTATACTAGGTCCTAGATTCTATAGCTTGTATCACAGATAGTTTACTGTCAAGAGATAAATGTGTTTCTTCAACTTGCCTGAATAGGCCTATTTCAAAAAAAAGAGCTGATTTTCCCTTTGAAAAACCTAAGTCACAGGAAGTATTCCTTCAAAAACCAGCTCAATTCTCGCAGTGAAACAAGCTCCTAGATGCTGCAGTTTTGAACATAGATGGTTTTCTTTGGACAGATACATGTCTTTGTTCACCTCAGCTGAATAGACCTATTTGTTACAAAGAGAGCCTCTCTCCACCTTGAAAAACCTAAGTTGCCAAAGTGTTCATTTTCTATGTACTGAATACTCAGAGGGAAACAATGTGCTACATGTTGCAGCTTCTAGCATTGATGGTTTTCTGGAGATATAAATCTGTTTCTTCACATCAGCTGAATGGTCTTATTTGAAAAAAGGTAAACTTATCTCAACCTTGAAACATACGTTGCTGGAAAGTAGGACGTTCAGGAACATACTCCACTGTCACAGGGAAATAATGTGCTAGAAGCTCCTGCTTCTACTACAGATGATTTCCTTTCTAGAGATACATGTGTTTCTTCCAATTAGCTGAAAAGACCTAATTGAAAAAAGCGAGATTTCTCCACCTTCAAAATTCTCACTGGCAGAGAGTATTTCTTAGGAAAATTAACTACTCTCCATCAGAGAAACAACAGCAAGATACTGAAGCTTGTCACACAGACAGTTTTCTTTTCTTTGGAGAGATTTCTTTGCTCTTTCAACTCAGGTTCGTAGGCCTAGTTGGAACACAGAAAGCCAATCTCCACATTGAAAAACCTACGTTCCCATATGTATTCCTTTGAAAAAGGAAATCCATTTTCATCAGAAAACAATGTACGAGATGCTGAGCTTCTACAATACATGGTTCTCTTGGAGAGATAAATATGTTGCTTCAACTCAGCTGAATTTGCCTCTTTGGAACAATGTGATCTCATGTGAACCTTGGAAAACGTCCGTCGCGGGAAGTAGTCCTTGCAAAACCGTACTCAATTTTCTCAGGAGACAATGGGCTAGATGCTCCTATTTCTGAAACAGACGGTTTTCTTTCAAGTTATGCATGTGTTTCTTTAAATTAGCTGGCTAGGCCTATTTTGAACAAAGAGATTTTATCTCCATATTGAGAAACTGAAGTTGCTCTAGGTATTTCATTGACAAACTACACTCAATCTGACAAGGAAACAATGTGTTAGATATTCCTTCTGGTAACATAGATGGTTTTCTTCGGAGAGAAACACGTGTTTGTTCAAATCAGCTGAAAAGGCCTCCATGATACAAAGGGAGCCTATCTCCATCCTGAAAAACCTAAGTTGCAAGAAGTATTCCTTTTAAATCTACTGACTACTCACATGGAAACAATATGCTAGATGCTGCAGCTTGTAGTTAGACGGTTTTCTTTGGAGAGACACATGTGTTTCTTCACCTCAGCTGAATTGACCTGTTTTGAACCAAGAGAGTCTACCTCCACCTTGAAAATCCTAACTTGCAGGAAGTATTTCTTTGAAAAAACTGGCAAAAGTCTCCCAGGGTGACAATGTTCTTATTCTCCAGGGTCAAACAGAGATGGTTTTCTTTCAGGAGATACATGTGTTCCTTTAAGTCATATAGAAAGGCCTATTTTGTAACAAAGAGCCCATATCCACATTGAATGACCTATGTTGCAGGAGGAATTCCTTTCCAAATCTATCTCGGTTCTCACAGGGAAGCAATGTGCTAGATGTTGCTGCTTGTAACATATAATGTTTCTTGGGAGAGATCCCTTTGTCTTCAACTCAGCTGAACAGGCCAACGTAGAAAAAAGGGAGCCTATCTCCACCGTGAGAAACCATGCTGCAGGAAGTATTCCAATCAAAAACAAACTTATCTCACGGGGAAACAATGTGCTACCATTCCTGCTTCCAACAGAGATGGTGTTCTTTCGAGAGGTATGTGTGTTTCTTGAAATCTGCGGAATAGGCCTATTGGAAACAAAGTGAGCCTATGTCTACATTGAAAGACCTAAACTGCCTGAAGTACTCCTTTCAAATAGTAACTCAGCTCTCTCACAGAATCAATGTGCTACATGCTGCAGCGTCTAATCTAGATGGTTTCCTTTTAGAGATACATGTGTTTCTTCAATTCACCTGATTGTGTGTATTGGGAACAAAGTGAGCCAACCCACCCTTGGAAAACGTAAGTTGCAGGAAGTCTTTCTTTGACAAACTTACTAAATTCTCACAGGGAAACAATGCCCGAATATTCCTGCTTCCAACAGAGATGGCTTTCTTTGGAGAGATATATGTGTTTCTTCAAATGTGCTGAATAGGCCTACTTGGAACAAAGTGTGCCTATCTCTACATTGAAAATCCTCAGTTGCCCGAAGTACTCCTTTCAAGTACTAACTCAGATCTCACAGAGAAACCATGTGCTACATGCTGCAGCTTCTAATCCCGATGGTTTCCTTTTAGAAATACATGTGTTTCTTCAATTCACATGAAGGTGTGTATTGGGAACAAAGTGAGTCAACCCAACCTTGGAAAACGTAAATTGCAGGAAGTATTCCCTTGCAAAACCTATTCAATTCGAAGTTGGAAACAATATGGGGGATGCTCCTTCTTCCACAGAGATGTTTTCTTTGAGAGACACACGTGTTTCTTCAAGTTAGCTGGACAGGCCTATTTGCTTACTGACTGTAACATATAAGATTTCTTTGGAGAGATACATGTGTTTCTTCAATGCAGCTGAAAAATGCCAATGTGGAAATAAGGGAGCCTCTCTCCACCATGAAGCACCCTGTTGCAGGAAGTATTCCATTTACAAACAAACACAATCTCCCAGGGAGACAATGTGCTATTACTCATGCTTCCAGCAGAGATGGTTTTTTTGGAGAAATATATGTGTTTCTTCAAATCTGCTGAACAGGCCTATTAGGAACAAAGAGAGCCTATGTCTACATTGAAAAAGCTAAATTGCCTGAAGTACTCCTTTCAAATATTAACTCAGCTGTCTCAGGGAAACAATGAGCTGCACGGTACAGCTTCTAACATAGATGGTTTCCTTTTAGAGGTACGTGTGTTTCTTCAACTCACCTGCCTGTGTCTATCTGGAAAAAAGTGAGCCTATCCCAACCTTGAAAACCCTAAGCTGTAGGAAGTATTCCTATGCAAAGCCTTCTCAATTCTTACTGGGATACAATGTGGTGGATTCTCCTGCTTCTCACACAGATGTTTTCTGTCAAAAGACACATGTGTTTGTTCAAATTAGCCGGGGAGGCCTATTTGGAACAAACAACCCTTTGTTCCCCTTGCAAATTCTGAATGGTGGGAAGAAATTCTTTTAAAATACTCATTTTTAACAGGGAAGCAATGTGCTAGATGTTGAAGATTGTAACATAGATAGTTTTCTTTGCAGAGACACTGATGTTTTTACAACTTAGCTCACAGGCCTACGTGGAAGATAGAGAGCCTATCTCCCTTTGAAAAACGTAAGTTGCCCAAAGTATTCCTTTTAAAATGAAACTCAATTCTCTGAGGGAAAGAATGTGCTATATGCTCCTGATTCTGACTCAAGTGGTTTCTTTTGAGATACATGAGTTCCTTTAACTCTGCTGAAAGGGCCTATTTGGAACAAACAGCCTATCTCCACCTTGAATTTCAAAGATGCAGGAAGTACTGCTTTCAAAAACTTACTGGTTTTTACACGGGTAAACAATGAAGTACATGGCGAAGTTTGTAATCTAGTTGGTTTTCGTTTAGTGCTCCATGTGTTTCTTGAACTCATCTGAATAGGCCCATTTGGAACAAAGAGAGCCTACGTTCACTTTGAAAAATGTAATTTATAGGAAGTACTCCTATCAATAATTAACTCTCTTCTCAGAGGTATACTAGGTCCTAGATTCTATAGCTTGTATCACAGATAGTTTACTGTCAAGAGATAAATGTGTTTCTTCAACTTGCCTGAATAGGCCTATTTCAAAAAAAAGAGCTGATTTTCCCTTTGAAAAACCTAAGTCACAGGAAGTATTCCTTCAAAAACCAGCTCAATTCTCGCAGTGAAACAAGCTCCTAGATGCTGCAGTTTTGAACATAGATGGTTTTCTTTGGACAGATACATGTCTTTGTTCACCTCAGCTGAATAGACCTATTTGTTACAAAGAGAGCCTCTCTCCACCTTGAAAAACCTAAGTTGCCAAAGTGTTCATTTTCTATGTACTGAATACTCAGAGGGAAACAATGTGCTACATGTTGCAGCTTCTAGCATTGATGGTTTTCTGGAGATATAAATCTGTTTCTTCACATCAGCTGAATGGTCTTATTTGAAAAAAGGTAAACTTATCTCAACCTTGAAACATACGTTGCTGGAAAGTAGGACGTTCAGGAACATACTCCACTGTCACAGGGAAATAATGTGCTAGAAGCTCCTGCTTCTACTACAGATGATTTCCTTTCTAGAGATACATGTGTTTCTTCCAATTAGCTGAAAAGACCTAATTGAAAAAAGCGAGATTTCTCCACCTTCAAAATTCTCACTGGCAGAGAGTATTTCTTAGGAAAATTAACTACTCTCCATCAGAGAAACAACAGCAAGATACTGAAGCTTGTCACACAGACAGTTTTCTTTTCTTTGGAGAGATTTCTTTGCTCTTTCAACTCAGGTTCGTAGGCCTAGTTGGAACACAGAAAGCCAATCTCCACATTGAAAAACCTACGTTCCCATATGTATTCCTTTGAAAAAGGAAATCCATTTTCATCAGAAAACAATGTACGAGATGCTGAGCTTCTACAATACATGGTTCTCTTGGAGAGATAAATGTGTTGCTTCAACTCAGCTGAATTTGCCTCTTTGGAACAATGTGATGTCATGTGAACCTTGGAAAACGTCCGTCGCGGGAAGTAGTCCTTGCAAAACCGTACTCAATTTTCTCAGGAGACAATGGGCTAGATGCTCCTATTTCTGAAACAGACGGTTTTCTTTCAAGTTATGCATGTGTTTCTTTAAATTAGCTGGCTAGGCCTATTTTGAACAAAGAGATCTTATCTCCATATTGAGAAACTGAAGTTGCTCTAGGTATTTCATTGACAAACTACACTCAATCTGACAAGGAAACAATGTGTTAGATATTCCTTCTGGTAACATAGATGGTTTTCTTCGGAGAGAAACACGTGTTTGTTCAAATCAGCTGAAAAGGCCTCCATGATACAAAGGGAGCCTATCTCCATCCTGAAAAACCTAAGTTGCAAGAAGTATTCCTTTTAAATCTACTGACTACTCACATGGAAACAATATGCTAGATGCTGCAGCTTGTAGTTAGACGGTTTTCTTTGGAGAGACACATGTGTTTCTTCACCTCAGCTGAATTGACCTGTTTTGAACCAAGAGAGTCTACCTCCACCTTGAAAATCCTAACTTGCAGGAAGTATTTCTTTGAAAAAACTGGCAAAAGTCTCCCAGGGTGACAATGTTCTTATTCTCCAGGGTCAAACAGAGATGGTTTTCTTTCAGGAGATACATGTGTTCCTTTAAGTCATATAGAAAGGCCTATTTTGTAACAAAGAGCCCATATCCACATTGAATGACCTATGTTGCAGGAGGAATTCCTTTCCAAATCTATCTCGGTTCTCACAGGGAAGCAATGTGCTAGATGTTGCTGCTTGTAACATATAATGTTTCTTGGGAGAGATCCCTTTGTCTTCAACTCAGCTGAACAGGCCAACGTAGAAAAAAGGGAGCCTATCTCCACCGTGAGAAACCATGCTGCAGGAAGTATTCCAATCAAAAACAAACTTATCTCACGGGGAAACAATGTGCTACCATTCCTGCTTCCAACAGAGATGGTGTTCTTTCGAGAGGTATGTGTGTTTCTTGAAATCTGCGGAATAGGCCTATTGGAAACAAAGTGAGCCTATGTCTACATTGAAAGACCTAAACTGCCTGAAGTACTCCTTTCAAATAGTAACTCAGCTCTCTCACAGAATCAATGTGCTACATGCTGCAGCGTCTAATCTAGATGGTTTCCTTTTAGAGATACATGTGTTTCTTCAATTCACCTGATTGTGTGTATTGGGAACAAAGTGAGCCAACCCACCCTTGGAAAACGTAAGTTGCAGGAAGTCTTTCTTTGACAAACTTACTAAATTCTCACAGGGAAACAATGCCCGAATATTCCTGCTTCCAACAGAGATGGCTTTCTTTGGAGAGATATATGTGTTTCTTCAAATGTGCTGAATAGGCCTACTTGGAACAAAGTGTGCCTATCTCTACATTGAAAATCCTCAGTTGCCCGAAGTACTCCTTTCAAGTACTAACTCAGATCTCACAGAGAAACCATGTGCTACATGCTGCAGCTTCTAATCCCGATGGTTTCCTTTTAGAAATACATGTGTTTCTTCAATTCACATGAAGGTGTGTATTGGGAACAAAGTGAGTCAACCCAACCTTGGAAAACGTAAATTGCAGGAAGTATTCCCTTGCAAAACCTATTCAATTCGAAGTTGGAAACAATATGGGGGATGCTCCTTCTTCCACAGAGATGTTTTCTTTGAGAGACACACGTGTTTCTTCAAGTTAGCTGGACAGGCCTATTTGCTTACTGACTGTAACATATAAGATTTCTTTGGAGAGATACATGTGTTTCTTCAATGCAGCTGAAAAATGCCAATGTGGAAATAAGGGAGCCTCTCTCCACCATGAAGCACCCTGTTGCAGGAAGTATTCCATTTACAAACAAACACAATCTCCCAGGGAGACAATGTGCTATTACTCATGCTTCCAGCAGAGATGGTTTTTTTGGAGAAATATATGTGTTTCTTCAAATCTGCTGAACAGGCCTATTAGGAACAAAGAGAGCCTATGTCTACATTGAAAAAGCTAAATTGCCTGAAGTACTCCTTTCAAATATTAACTCAGCTGTCACAGGGAAACAATGAGCTGCACGGTACAGCTTCTAACATAGATGGTTTCCTTTTAGAGGTACGTGTGTTTCTTCAACTCACCTGCCTGTGTCTATCTGGAAAAAAGTGAGCCTATCCCAACCTTGAAAACCCTAAGCTGTAGGAAGTATTCCTATGCAAAGCCTTCTCAATTCTTACTGGGATACAATGTGTTGGATTCTCCTGCTTCTCACACAGATGTTTTCTGTCAAAAGACACATGTGTTTGTTCAAATTAGCCGGGGAGGCCTATTTGGAACAAACAACCCTTTGTTCCCCTTGCAAATTCTGAATGGTGGGAAGAAATTCTTTTAAAATACTCATTTTTAACAGGGAAGCAATGTGCTAGATGTTGAAGATTGTAACATAGATAGTTTTCTTTGCAGAGACACTGATGTTTTTACAACTTAGCTCACAGGCCTACGTGGAAGATAGAGAGCCTATCTCCCTTTGAAAAACGTAAGTTGCCCAAAGTATTCCTTTTAAAATGAAACTCAATTCTCTGAGGGAAAGAATGTGCTATATGCTCCTGATTCTGACTCAAGTGGTTTCTTTTGAGATACATGAGTTCCTTTAACTCTGCTGAAAGGGCCTATTTGGAACAAACAGCCTATCTCCACCTTGAATTTCAAAGATGCAGGAAGTACTGCTTTCAAAAACTTACTGGTTTTTACACGGGTAAACAATGAAGTACATGGCGAAGTTTGTAATCTAGTTGGTTTTCGTTTAGTGCTCCATGTGTTTCTTGAACTCATCTGAATAGGCCCATTTGGAACAAAGAGAGCCTACGTTCACTTTGAAAAATGTAATTTATAGGAAGTACTCCTATCAATAATTAACTCTCTTCTCAGAGGTATACTAGGTCCTAGATTCTATAGCTTGTATCACAGATAGTTTACTGTCAAGAGATAAATGTGTTTCTTCAACTTGCCTGAATAGGCCTATTTCAAAAAAAAGAGCTGATTTTCCCTTTGAAAAACCTAAGTCACAGGAAGTATTCCTTCAAAAACCAGCTCAATTCTCGCAGTGAAACAAGCTCCTAGATGCTGCAGTTTTGAACATAGATGGTTTTCTTTGGACAGATACATGTCTTTGTTCACCTCAGCTGAATAGACCTATTTGTTACAAAGAGAGCCTCTCTCCACCTTGAAAAACCTAAGTTGCCAAAGTGTTCATTTTCTATGTACTGAATACTCAGAGGGAAACAATGTGCTACATGTTGCAGCTTCTAGCATTGATGGTTTTCTGGAGATATAAATCTGTTTCTTCACATCAGCTGAATGGTCTTATTTGAAAAAAGGTAAACTTATCTCAACCTTGAAACATACGTTGCTGGAAAGTAGGACGTTCAGGAACATACTCCACTGTCACAGGGAAATAATGTGCTAGAAGCTCCTGCTTCTACTACAGATGATTTCCTTTCTAGAGATACATGTGTTTCTTCCAATTAGCTGAAAAGACCTAATTGAAAAAAGCGAGATTTCTCCACCTTCAAAATTCTCACTGGCAGAGAGTATTTCTTAGGAAAATTAACTACTCTCCATCAGAGAAACAACAGCAAGATACTGAAGCTTGTCACACAGACAGTTTTCTTTTCTTTGGAGAGATTTCTTTGCTCTTTCAACTCAGGTTCGTAGGCCTAGTTGGAACACAGAAAGCCAATCTCCACATTGAAAAACCTACGTTCCCATATGTATTCCTTTGAAAAACGAAATCCATTTTCATCAGAAAACAATGTACGAGATGCTGAGCTTCTACAATACATGGTTCTCTTGGAGAGATAAATGTGTTGCTTCAACTCAGCTGAATTTGCCTCTTTGGAACAATGTGATCTCATGTGAACCTTGGAAAACGTCCGTCGCGGGAAGTAGTCCTTGCAAAACCGTACTCAATTTTCTCAGGAGACAATGGGCTAGATGCTCCTATTTCTGAAACAGACGGTTTTCTTTCAAGTTATGCATGTGTTTCTTTAAATTAGCTGGCTAGGCCTATTTTGAACAAAGAGATCTTATCTCCATATTGAGAAACTGAAGTTGCTCTAGGTATTTCATTGACAAACTACACTCAATCTGACAAGGAAACAATGTGTTAGATATTCCTTCTGGTAACATAGATGGTTTTCTTCGGAGAGAAACACGTGTTTGTTCAAATCAGCTGAAAAGGCCTCCATGATACAAAGGGAGCCTATCTCCATCCTGAAAAACCTAAGTTGCAAGAAGTATTCCTTTTAAATCTACTGACTACTCACATGGAAACAATATGCTAGATGCTGCAGCTTGTAGTTAGACGGTTTTCTTTGGAGAGACACATGTGTTTCTTCACCTCAGCTGAATTGACCTGTTTTGAACCAAGAGAGTCTACCTCCACCTTGAAAATCCTAACTTGCAGGAAGTATTTCTTTGAAAAAACTGGCAAAAGTCTCCCAGGGTGACAATGTTCTTATTCTCCAGGGTCAAACAGAGATGGTTTTCTTTCAGGAGATACATGTGTTCCTTTAAGTCATATAGAAAGGCCTATTTTGTAACAAAGAGCCCATATCCACATTGAATGACCTATGTTGCAGGAGGAATTCCTTTCCAAATCTATCTCGGTTCTCACAGGGAAGCAATGTGCTAGATGTTGCTGCTTGTAACATATAATGTTTCTTGGGAGAGATCCCTTTGTCTTCAACTCAGCTGAACAGGCCAACGTAGAAAAAAGGGAGCCTATCTCCACCGTGAGAAACCATGCTGCAGGAAGTATTCCAATCAAAAACAAACTTATCTCACGGGGAAACAATGTGCTACCATTCCTGCTTCCAACAGAGATGGTGTTCTTTCGAGAGGTATGTGTGTTTCTTGAAATCTGCGGAATAGGCCTATTGGAAACAAAGTGAGCCTATGTCTACATTGAAAGACCTAAACTGCCTGAAGTACTCCTTTCAAATAGTAACTCAGCTCTCTCACAGAATCAATGTGCTACATGCTGCAGCGTCTAATCTAGATGGTTTCCTTTTAGAGATACATGTGTTTCTTCAATTCACCTGATTGTGTGTATTGGGAACAAAGTGAGCCAACCCACCCTTGGAAAACGTAAGTTGCAGGAAGTCTTTCTTTGACAAACTTACTAAATTCTCACAGGGAAACAATGCCCGAATATTCCTGCTTCCAACAGAGATGGCTTTCTTTGGAGAGATATATGTGTTTCTTCAAATGTGCTGAATAGGCCTACTTGGAACAAAGTGTGCCTATCTCTACATTGAAAATCCTCAGTTGCCCGAAGTACTCCTTTCAAGTACTAACTCAGATCTCACAGAGAAACCATGTGCTACATGCTGCAGCTTCTAATCCCGATGGTTTCCTTTTAGAAATACATGTGTTTCTTCAATTCACATGAAGGTGTGTATTGGGAACAAAGTGAGTCAACCCAACCTTGGAAAACGTAAATTGCAGGAAGTATTCCCTTGCAAAACCTATTCAATTCGAAGTTGGAAACAATATGGGGGATGCTCCTTCTTCCACAGAGATGTTTTCTTTGAGAGACACACGTGTTTCTTCAAGTTAGCTGGACAGGCCTATTTGCTTACTGACTGTAACATATAAGATTTCTTTGGAGAGATACATGTGTTTCTTCAATGCAGCTGAAAAATGCCAATGTGGAAATAAGGGAGCCTCTCTCCACCATGAAGCACCCTGTTGCAGGAAGTATTCCATTTACAAACAAACACAATCTCCCAGGGAGACAATGTGCTATTACTCATGCTTCCAGCAGAGATGGTTTTTTTGGAGAAATATATGTGTTTCTTCAAATCTGCTGAACAGGCCTATTAGGAACAAAGAGAGCCTATGTCTACATTGAAAAAGCTAAATTGCCTGAAGTACTCCTTTCAAATATTAACTCAGCTGTCACAGGGAAACAATGAGCTGCACGGTACAGCTTCTAACATAGATGGTTTCCTTTTAGAGGTACGTGTGTTTCTTCAACTCACCTGCCTGTGTCTATCTGGAAAAAAGTGAGCCTATCCCAACCTTGAAAACCCTAAGCTGTAGGAAGTATTCCTATGCAAAGCCTTCTCAATTCTTACTGGGATACAATGTGGTGGATTCTCCTGCTTCTCACACAGATGTTTTCTGTCAAAAGACACATGTGTTTGTTCAAATTAGCCGGGGAGGCCTATTTGGAACAAACAACCCTTTGTTCCCCTTGCAAATTCTGAATGGTGGGAAGAAATTCTTTTAAAATACTCATTTTTAACAGGGAAGCAATGTGCTAGATGTTGAAGATTGTAACATAGATAGTTTTCTTTGCAGAGACACTGATGTTTTTACAACTTAGCTCACAGGCCTACGTGGAAGATAGAGAGCCTATCTCCCTTTGAAAAACGTAAGTTGCCCAAAGTATTCCTTTTAAAATGAAACTCAATTCTCTGAGGGAAAGAATGTGCTATATGCTCCTGATTCTGACTCAAGTGGTTTCTTTTGAGATACATGAGTTCCTTTAACTCTGCTGAAAGGGCCTATTTGGAACAAACAGCCTATCTCCACCTTGAATTTCAAAGATGCAGGAAGTACTGCTTTCAAAAACTTACTGGTTTTTACACGGGTAAACAATGAAGTACATGGCGAAGTTTGTAATCTAGTTGGTTTTCGTTTAGTGCTCCATGTGTTTCTTGAACTCATCTGAATAGGCCCATTTGGAACAAAGAGAGCCTACGTTCACTTTGAAAAATGTAATTTATAGGAAGTACTCCTATCAATAATTAACTCTCTTCTCAGAGGTATACTAGGTCCTAGATTCTATAGCTTGTATCACAGATAGTTTACAGTCAAGAGATAAATGTGTTTCTTCAACTTGCCTGAATAGGCCTATTTCAAAAAAAAGAGCTGATTTTCCCTTTGAAAAACCTAAGTCACAGGAAGTATTCCTTCAAAAACCAGCTCAATTCTCGCAGTGAAACAAGCTCCTAGATGCTGCAGTTTTGAACATAGATGGTTTTCTTTGGACAGATACATGTCTTTGTTCACCTCAGCTGAATAGACCTATTTGTTACAAAGAGAGCCTCTCTCCACCTTGAAAAACCTAAGTTGCCAAAGTGTTCATTTTCTATGTACTGAATACTCAGAGGGAAACAATGTGCTACATGTTGCAGCTTCTAGCATTGATGGTTTTCTGGAGATATAAATCTGTTTCTTCACATCAGCTGAATGGTCTTATTTGAAAAAAGGTAAACTTATCTCAACCTTGAAACATACGTTGCTGGAAAGTAGGACGTTCAGGAACATACTCCACTGTCACAGGGAAATAATGTGCTAGAAGCTCCTGCTTCTACTACAGATGATTTCCTTTCTAGAGATACATGTGTTTCTTCCAATTAGCTGAAAAGACCTAATTGAAAAAAGCGAGATTTCTCCACCTTCAAAATTCTCACTGGCAGAGAGTATTTCTTAGGAAAATTAACTACTCTCCATCAGAGAAACAACAGCAAGATACTGAAGCTTGTCACACAGACAGTTTTCTTTTCTTTGGAGAGATTTCTTTGCTCTTTCAACTCAGTTTCGTAGGCCTAGTTGGAACACAGAAAGCCAATCTCCACATTGAAAAACCTACGTTCCCATATGTATTCCTTTGAAAAACGAAATCCATTTTCATCAGAAAACAATGTACGAGATGCTGAGCTTCTACAATACATGGTTCTCTTGGAGAGATAAATGTGTTGCTTCAACTCAGCTGAATTTGCCTCTTTGGAACAATGTGATGTCATGTGAACCTTGGAAAACGTCCGTCGCGGGAAGTAGTCCTTGCAAAACCGTACTCAATTTTCTCAGGAGACAATGGGCTAGATGCTCCTATTTCTGAAACAGACGGTTTTCTTTCAAGTTATGCATGTGTTTCTTTAAATTAGCTGGCTAGGCCTATTTTGAACAAAGAGATCTTATCTCCATATTGAGAAACTGAAGTTGCTCTAGGTATTTCATTGACAAACTACACTCAATCTGACAAGGAAACAATGTGTTAGATATTCCTTCTGGTAACATAGATGGTTTTCTTCGGAGAGAAACACGTGTTTGTTCAAATCAGCTGAAAAGGCCTCCATGATACAAAGGGAGCCTATCTCCATCCTGAAAAACCTAAGTTGCAAGAAGTATTCCTTTTAAATCTACTGACTACTCACATGGAAACAATATGCTAGATGCTGCAGCTTGTAGTTAGACGGTTTTCTTTGGAGAGACACATGTGTTTCTTCACCTCAGCTGAATTGACCTGTTTTGAACCAAGAGAGTCTACCTCCACCTTGAAAATCCTAACTTGCAGGAAGTATTTCTTTGAAAAAACTGGCAAAAGTCTCCCAGGGTGACAATGTTCTTATTCTCCAGGGTCAAACAGAGATGGTTTTCTTTCAGGAGATACATGTGTTCCTTTAAGTCATATAGAAAGGCCTATTTTGTAACAAAGAGCCCATATCCACATTGAATGACCTATGTTGCAGGAGGAATTCCTTTCCAAATCTATCTCGATTCTCACAGGGAAGCAATGTGCTAGATGTTGCTGCTTGTAACATATAATGTTTCTTGGGAGAGATCCCTTTGTCTTCAACTCAGCTGAACAGGCCAACGTAGAAAAAAGGGAGCCTATCTCCACCGTGAGAAACCATGCTGCAGGAAGTATTCCAATCAAAAACAAACTTATCTCACGGGGAAACAATGTGCTACCATTCCTGCTTCCAACAGAGATGGTGTTCTTTCGAGAGGTATGTGTGTTTCTTGAAATCTGCGGAATAGGCCTATTGGAAACAAAGTGAGCCTATGTCTACATTGAAAGACCTAAACTGCCTGAAGTACTCCTTTCAAATAGTAACTCAGCTCTCTCACAGAATCAATGTGCTACATGCTGCAGCGTCTAATCTAGATGGTTTCCTTTTAGAGATACATGTGTTTCTTCAATTCACCTGATTGTGTGTATTGGGAACAAAGTGAGCCAACCCACCCTTGGAAAACGTAAGTTGCAGGAAGTCTTTCTTTGACAAACTTACTAAATTCTCACAGGGAAACAATGCCCGAATATTCCTGCTTCCAACAGAGATGGCTTTCTTTGGAGAGATATATGTGTTTCTTCAAATGTGCTGAATAGGCCTACTTGGAACAAAGTGTGCCTATCTCTACATTGAAAATCCTCAGTTGCCCGAAGTACTCCTTTCAAGTACTAACTCAGATCTCACAGAGAAACCATGTGCTACATGCTGCAGCTTCTAATCCCGATGGTTTCCTTTTAGAAATACATGTGTTTCTTCAATTCACATGAAGGTGTGTATTGGGAACAAAGTGAGTCAACCCAACCTTGGAAAACGTAAATTGCAGGAAGTATTCCCTTGCAAAACCTATTCAATTCGAAGTTGGAAACAATATGGGGGATGCTCCTTCTTCCACAGAGATGTTTTCTTTGAGAGACACACGTGTTTCTTCAAGTTAGCTGGACAGGCCTATTTGCTTACTGACTGTAACATATAAGATTTCTTTGGAGAGATACATGTGTTTCTTCAATGCAGCTGAAAAATGCCAATGTGGAAATAAGGGAGCCTCTCTCCACCATGAAGCACCCTGTTGCAGGAAGTATTCCATTTACAAACAAACACAATCTCCCAGGGAGACAATGTGCTATTACTCATGCTTCCAGCAGAGATGGTTTTTTTGGAGAAATATATGTGTTTCTTCAAATCTGCTGAACAGGCCTATTAGGAACAAAGAGAGCCTATGTCTACATTGAAAAAGCTAAATTGCCTGAAGTACTCCTTTCAAATATTAACTCAGCTGTCACAGGGAAACAATGAGCTGCACGGTACAGCTTCTAACATAGATGGTTTCCTTTTAGAGGTACGTGTGTTTCTTCAACTCACCTGCCTGTGTCTATCTGGAAAAAAGTGAGCCTATCCCAACCTTGAAAACCCTAAGCTGTAGGAAGTATTCCTATGCAAAGCCTTCTCAATTCTTACTGGGATACAATGTGGTGGATTCTCCTGCTTCTCACACAGATGTTTTCTGTCAAAAGACACATGTGTTTGTTCAAATTAGCCGGGGAGGCCTATTTGGAACAAACAACCCTTTGTTCCCCTTGCAAATTCTGAATGGTGGGAAGAAATTCTTTTAAAATACTCATTTTTAACAGGGAAGCAATGTGCTAGATGTTGAAGATTGTAACATAGATAGTTTTCTTTGCAGAGACACTGATGTTTTTACAACTTAGCTCACAGGCCTACGTGGAAGATAGAGAGCCTATCTCCCTTTGAAAAACGTAAGTTGCCCAAAGTATTCCTTTTAAAATGAAACTCAATTCTCTGAGGGAAAGAATGTGCTATATGCTCCTGATTCTGACTCAAGTGGTTTCTTTTGAGATACATGAGTTCCTTTAACTCTGCTGAAAGGGCCTATTTGGAAGAAACAGCCTATCTCCACCTTGAATTTCAAAGATGCAGGAAGTACTGCTTTCAAAAACTTACTGGTTTTTACACGCTTAAACAATGAAGTACATGGCGAAGTTTGTAATCTAGTTGGTTTTCGTTTAGTGCTCCATGTGTTTCTTGAACTCATCTGAATAGGCCCATTTGGAACAAAGAGAGCCTACGTTCACTTTGAAAAATGTAATTTGTAGGAAGTACTCCTATCAATAATTAACTCTCTTCTCAGAGGTATACTAGGTCCTAGATTCTATAGCTTGTATCACAGATAGTTTACTGTCAAGAGATAAATGTGTTTCTTCAACTTGCCTGAATAGGCCTATTTCAAAAAAAAAGAGCTGATTTTCCCTTTGAAAAACCTAAGTCACAGGAAGTATTCCTTCAAAAACCAGCTCAATTCTCGCAGTGAAACAAGCTCCTAGATGCTGCAGTTTTGAACATAGATGGTTTTCTTTGGACAGATACATGTCTTTGTTCACCTCAGCTGAATAGACCTATTTGTTACAAAGAGAGCCTCTCTCCACCTTGAAAAACCTAAGTTGCCAAAGTGTTCATTTTCTATGTACTGAATACTCAGAGGGAAACAATGTGCTACATGTTGCAGCTTCTAGCATTGATGGTTTTCTGGAGATATAAATCTGTTTCTTCACATCAGCTGAATGGTCTTATTTGAAAAAAGGTAAACTTATCTCAACCTTGAAACATACGTTGCTGGAAAGTAGGACGTTCAGGAACATACTCCACTGTCACAGGGAAATAATGTGCTAGAAGCTCCTGCTTCTACTACAGATGATTTCCTTTCTAGAGATACATGTGTTTCTTCCAATTAGCTGAAAAGACCTAATTGAAAAAAGCGAGATTTCTCCACCTTCAAAATTCTCACTGGCAGAGAGTATTTCTTAGGAAAATTAACTACTCTCCATCAGAGAAACAACAGCAAGATACTGAAGCTTGTCACATAGACGGTTGTCTTTTCTTTGGAGAGATTTCTTTGTTCTTTCAACTCAGGTTCGTAGGCCTAGTTGGAACACAGAAAGCCAATCTCCACATTGAAAAACCTACGTTCCCATATGTATTCCTTTGAAAAACGAAATCCATTTTCATCAGAAAACAATGTACGAGATGCTGAGCTTCTACAATACATGGTTCTCTTGGAGAGATAAATGTGTTGCTTCAACTCAGCTGAATTTGCCTCTTTGGAACAATGTGATGTCATGTGAACCTTGGAAAACGTCCGTCGCGGGAAGTAGTCCTTGCAAAACCGTACTCAATTTTCTCAGGAGACAATGGGCTAGATGCTCCTATTTCTGAAACAGACGGTTTTCTTTCAAGTTATGCATGTGTTTCTTTAAATTAGCTGGCTAGGCCTATTTTGAACAAAGAGATCTTATCTCCATATTGAGAAACTGAAGTTGCTCTAGGTATTTCATTGACAAACTACACTCAATCTGACAAGGAAACAATGTGTTAGATATTCCTTCTGGTAACATAGATGGTTTTCTTCGGAGAGAAACACGTGTTTGTTCAAATCAGCTGAAAAGGCCTCCATGATACAAAGGGAGCCTATCTCCATCCTGAAAAACCGAAGTTGCAAGAAGTATTCCTTTTAAATCTACTGACTACTCACATGGAAACAATATGCTAGATGCTGCAGCTTGTAGTTAGACGGTTTTCTTTGGAGAGACACATGTGTTTCTTCACCTCAGCTGAATTGACCTGTTTGGAACCAAGAGAGTCTACCTCCACCTTGAAAATCCTAACTTGCAGGAAGTATTTCTTTGAAAAAACTGGCAAAAGTCTCCCAGGGTGACAATGTTCTTATTCTCCAGGGTCAAACAGAGATGGTTTTCTTTCAGGAGATACATGTGTTCCTTTAAGTCATATAGAAAGGCCTATTTTGTAACAAAGAGCCCATATCCACATTGAATGACCTATGTTGCAGGAGGAATTCCTTTCCAAATCTATCTCGGTTCTCACAGGGAAGCAATGTGCTAGATGTTGCTGCTTGTAACATATAATGTTTCTTGGGAGAGATCCCTTTGTCTTCAACTCAGCTGAACAGGCCAACGTAGAAAAAAGGGAGCCTATCTCCACCGTGAGAAACCATGCTGCAGGAAGTATTCCAATCAAAAACAAACTTATCTCACGGGGAAACAATGTGCTACCATTCCTGCTTCCAACAGAGATGGTGTTCTTTCGAGAGGTATGTGTGTTTCTTGAAATCTGCGGAATAGGCCTATTGGAAACAAAGTGAGCCTATGTCTACATTGAAAGACCTAAACTGCCTGAAGTACTCCTTTCAAATAGTAACTCAGCTCTCTCACAGAATCAATGTGCTACATGCTGCAGCGTCTAATCTAGATGGTTTCCTTTTAGAGATACATGTGTTTCTTCAATTCACCTGATTGTGTGTATTGGGAACAAAGTGAGCCAACCCACCCTTGGAAAACGTAAGTTGCAGGAAGTCTTTCTTTGACAAACTTACTAAATTCTCACAGGGAAACAATGCCCGAATATTCCTGCTTCCAACAGAGATGGCTTTCTTTGGAGAGATATATGTGTTTCTTCAAATGTGCTGAATAGGCCTACTTGGAACAAAGTGTGCCTATCTCTACATTGAAAATCCTCAGTTGCCCGAAGTACTCCTTTCAAGTACTAACTCAGATCTCACAGAGAAACCATGTGCTACATGCTGCAGCTTCTAATCCCGATGGTTTCCTTTTAGAAATACATGTGTTTCTTCAATTCACATGAAGGTGTGTATTGGGAACAAAGTGAGTCAACCCAACCTTGGAAAACGTAAATTGCAGGAAGTATTCCCTTGCAAAACCTATTCAATTCGAAGTTGGAAACAATATGGGGGATGCTCCTTCTTCCACAGAGATGTTTTCTTTGAGAGACACACGTGTTTCTTCAAGTTAGCTGGACAGGCCTATTTGCTTACTGACTGTAACATATAAGATTTCTTTGGAGAGATACATGTGTTTCTTCAATGCAGCTGAAAAATGCCAATGTGGAAATAAGGGAGCCTCTCTCCACCATGAAGCACCCTGTTGCAGGAAGTATTCCATTTACAAACAAACACAATCTCCCAGGGAGACAATGTGCTATTACTCATGCTTCCAGCAGAGATGGTTTTTTTGGAGAAATATATGTGTTTCTTCAAATCTGCTGAACAGGCCTATTAGGAACAAAGAGAGCCTATGTCTACATTGAAAAAGCTAAATTGCCTGAAGTACTCCTTTCAAATATTAACTCAGCTGTCTCAGGGAAACAATGAGCTGCACGGTACAGCTTCTAACATAGATGGTTTCCTTTTAGAGGTACGTGTGTTTCTTCAACTCACCTGCCTGTGTCTATCTGGAAAAAAGTGAGCCTATCCCAACCTTGAAAACCCTAAGCTGTAGGAAGTATTCCTATGCAAAGCCTTCTCAATTCTTACTGGGATACAATGTGGTGGATTCTCCTGCTTCTCACACAGATGTTTTCTGTCAAAAGACACATGTGTTTGTTCAAATTAGCCGGGGAGGCCTATTTGGAACAAACAACCCTTTGTTCCCCTTGCAAATTCTGAATGGTGGGAAGAAATTCTTTTAAAATACTCATTTTTAACAGGGAAGCAATGTGCTAGATGTTGAAGATTGTAACATAGATAGTTTTCTTTGCAGAGACACTGATGTTTTTACAACTTAGCTCACAGGCCTACGTGGAAGATAGAGAGCCTATCTCCCTTTGAAAAACGTAAGTTGCCCAAAG
Organism: Castor canadensis; assembly: GCF_047511655.1. Taxonomy (NCBI): domain Eukaryota; kingdom Metazoa; phylum Chordata; class Mammalia; order Rodentia; family Castoridae; genus Castor; species Castor canadensis. The sequence continues at coordinate 29,823,967 of NC_133402.1, read as the reverse complement.
TATTCCTTTTAAAATGAAACTCAATTCTCTGAGGGAAAGAATGTGCTATATGCTCCTGATTCTGACTCAAGTGGTTTCTTTTGAGATACATGAGTTCCTTTAACTCTGCTGAAAGGGCCTATTTGGAACAAACAGCCTATCTCCACCTTGAATTTCAAAGATGCAGGAAGTACTGCTTTCAAAAACTTACTGGTTTTTACACGGGTAAACAATGAAGTACATGGCGAAGTTTGTAATCTAGTTGGTTTTCGTTTAGTGCTCCATGTGTTTCTTGAACTCATCTGAATAGGCCCATTTGGAACAAAGAGAGCCTACGTTCACTTTGAAAAATGTAATTTATAGGAAGTACTCCTATCAATAATTAACTCTCTTCTCAGAGGTATACTAGGTCCTAGATTCTATAGCTTGTATCACAGATAGTTTACAGTCAAGAGATAAATGTGTTTCTTCAACTTGCCTGAATAGGCCTATTTCAAAAAAAAGAGCTGATTTTCCCTTTGAAAAACCTAAGTCACAGGAAGTATTCCTTCAAAAACCAGCTCAATTCTCGCAGTGAAACAAGCTCCTAGATGCTGCAGTTTTGAACATAGATGGTTTTCTTTGGACAGATACATGTCTTTGTTCACCTCAGCTGAATAGACCTATTTGTTACAAAGAGAGCCTCTCTCCACCTTGAAAAACCTAAGTTGCCAAAGTGTTCATTTTCTATGTACTGAATACTCAGAGGGAAACAATGTGCTACATGTTGCAGCTTCTAGCATTGATGGTTTTCTGGAGATATAAATCTGTTTCTTCACATCAGCTGAATGGTCTTATTTGAAAAAAGGTAAACTTATCTCAACCTTGAAACATACGTTGCTGGAAAGTAGGACGTTCAGGAACATACTCCACTGTCACAGGGAAATAATGTGCTAGAAGCTCCTGCTTCTACTACAGATGATTTCCTTTCTAGAGATACATGTGTTTCTTCCAATTAGCTGAAAAGACCTAATTGAAAAAAGCGAGATTTCTCCACCTTCAAAATTCTCACTGGCAGAGAGTATTTCTTAGGAAAATTAACTACTCTCCATCAGAGAAACAACAGCAAGATACTGAAGCTTGTCACACAGACAGTTTTCTTTTCTTTGGAGAGATTTCTTTGCTCTTTCAACTCAGGTTCGTAGGCCTAGTTGGAACACAGAAAGCCAATCTCCACATTGAAAAACCTACGTTCCCATATGTATTCCTTTGAAAAAGGAAATCCATTTTCATCAGAAAACAATGTACGAGATGCTGAGCTTCTACAATACATGGTTCTCTTGGAGAGATAAATGTGTTGCTTCAACTCAGCTGAATTTGCCTCTTTGGAACAATGTGATGTCATGTGAACCTTGGAAAACGTCCGTCGCGGGAAGTAGTCCTTGCAAAACCGTACTCAATTTTCTCAGGAGACAATGGGCTAGATGCTCCTATTTCTGAAACAGACGGTTTTCTTTCAAGTTATGCATGTGTTTCTTTAAATTAGCTGGCTAGGCCTATTTTGAACAAAGAGATTTTATCTCCATATTGAGAAACTGAAGTTGCTCTAGGTATTTCATTGACAAACTACACTCAATCTGACAAGGAAACAATGTGTTAGATATTCCTTCTGGTAACATAGATGGTTTTCTTCGGAGAGAAACACGTGTTTGTTCAAATCAGCTGAAAAGGCCTCCATGATACAAAGGGAGCCTATCTCCATCCTGAAAAACCTAAGTTGCAAGAAGTATTCCTTTTAAATCTACTGACTACTCACATGGAAACAATATGCTAGATGCTGCAGCTTGTAGTTAGACGGTTTTCTTTGGAGAGACACATGTGTTTCTTCACCTCAGCTGAATTGACCTGTTTGGAACCAAGAGAGTCTACCTCCACCTTGAAAATCCTAACTTGCAGGAAGTATTTCTTTGAAAAAACTGGCAAAAGTCTCCCAGGGTGACAATGTTCTTATTCTCCAGGGTCAAACAGAGATGGTTTTCTTTCAGGAGATACATGTGTTCCTTTAAGTCATATAGAAAGGCCTATTTTGTAACAAAGAGCCCATATCCACATTGAATGACCTATGTTGCAGGAGGAATTCCTTTCCAAATCTATCTCGGTTCTCACAGGGAAGCAATGTGCTAGATGTTGCTGCTTGTAACATATAATGTTTCTTGGGAGAGATCCCTTTGTCTTCAACTCAGCTGAACAGGCCAACGTAGAAAAAAGGGAGCCTATCTCCACCGTGAGAAACCATGCTGCAGGAAGTATTCCAATCAAAAACAAACTTATCTCACGGGGAAACAATGTGCTACCATTCCTGCTTCCAACAGAGATGGTGTTCTTTCGAGAGGTATGTGTGTTTCTTGAAATCTGCGGAATAGGCCTATTGGAAACAAAGTGAGCCTATGTCTACATTGAAAGACCTAAACTGCCTGAAGTACTCCTTTCAAATAGTAACTCAGCTCTCTCACAGAATCAATGTGCTACATGCTGCAGCGTCTAATCTAGATGGTTTCCTTTTAGAGATACATGTGTTTCTTCAATTCACCTGATTGTGTGTATTGGGAACAAAGTGAGCCAACCCACCCTTGGAAAACGTAAGTTGCAGGAAGTCTTTCTTTGACAAACTTACTAAATTCTCACAGGGAAACAATGCCCGAATATTCCTGCTTCCAACAGAGATGGCTTTCTTTGGAGAGATATATGTGTTTCTTCAAATGTGCTGAATAGGCCTACTTGGAACAAAGTGTGCCTATCTCTACATTGAAAATCCTCAGTTGCCCGAAGTACTCCTTTCAAGTACTAACTCAGATCTCACAGAGAAACCATGTGCTACATGCTGCAGCTTCTAATCCCGATGGTTTCCTTTTAGAAATACATGTGTTTCTTCAATTCACATGAAGGTGTGTATTGGGAACAAAGTGAGTCAACCCAACCTTGGAAAACGTAAATTGCAGGAAGTATTCCCTTGCAAAACCTATTCAATTCGAAGTTGGAAACAATATGGGGGATGCTCCTTCTTCCACAGAGATGTTTTCTTTGAGAGACACACGTGTTTCTTCAAGTTAGCTGGACAGGCCTATTTGCTTACTGACTGTAACATATAAGATTTCTTTGGAGAGATACATGTGTTTCTTCAATGCAGCTGAAAAATGCCAATGTGGAAATAAGGGAGCCTCTCTCCACCATGAAGCACCCTGTTGCAGGAAGTATTCCATTTACAAACAAACACAATCTCCCAGGGAGACAATGTGCTATTACTCATGCTTCCAGCAGAGATGGTTTTTTTGGAGAAATATATGTGTTTCTTCAAATCTGCTGAACAGGCCTATTAGGAACAAAGAGAGCCTATGTCTACATTGAAAAAGCTAAATTGCCTGAAGTACTCCTTTCAAATATTAACTCAGCTGTCACAGGGAAACAATGAGCTGCACGGTACAGCTTCTAACATAGATGGTTTCCTTTTAGAGGTACGTGTGTTTCTTCAACTCACCTGCCTGTGTCTATCTGGAAAAAAGTGAGCCTATCCCAACCTTGAAAACCCTAAGCTGTAGGAAGTATTCCTATGCAAAGCCTTCTCAATTCTTACTGGGATACAATGTGGTGGATTCTCCTGCTTCTCACACAGATGTTTTCTGTCAAAAGACACATGTGTTTGTTCAAATTAGCCGGGGAGGCCTATTTGGAACAAACAACCCTTTGTTCCCCTTGCAAATTCTGAATGGTGGGAAGAAATTCTTTTAAAATACTCATTTTTAACAGGGAAGCAATGTGCTAGATGTTGAAGATTGTAACATAGATAGTTTTCTTTGCAGAGACACTGATGTTTTTACAACTTAGCTCACAGGCCTACGTGGAAGATAGAGAGCCTATCTCCCTTTGAAAAACGTAAGTTGCCCAAAGTATTCCTTTTAAAATGAAACTCAATTCTCTGAGGGAAAGAATGTGCTATATGCTCCTGATTCTGACTCAAGTGGTTTCTTTTGAGATACATGAGTTCCTTTAACTCTGCTGAAAGGGCCTATTTGGAACAAACAGCCTATCTCCACCTTGAATTTCAAAGATGCAGGAAGTACTGCTTTCAAAAACTTACTGGTTTTTACACGGGTAAACAATGAAGTACATGGCGAAGTTTGTAATCTAGTTGGTTTTCGTTTAGTGCTCCATGTGTTTCTTGAACTCATCTGAATAGGCCCATTTGGAACAAAGAGAGCCTACGTTCACTTTGAAAAATGTAATTTATAGGAAGTACTCCTATCAATAATTAACTCTCTTCTCAGAGGTATACTAGGTCCTAGATTCTATAGCTTGTATCACAGATAGTTTACTGTCAAGAGATAAATGTGTTTCTTCAACTTGCCTGAATAGGCCTATTTCAAAAAAAAGAGCTGATTTTCCCTTTGAAAAACCTAAGTCACAGGAAGTATTCCTTCAAAAACCAGCTCAATTCTCGCAGTGAAACAAGCTCCTAGATGCTGCAGTTTTGAACATAGATGGTTTTCTTTGGACAGATACATGTCTTTGTTCACCTCAGCTGAATAGACCTATTTGTTACAAAGAGAGCCTCTCTCCACCTTGAAAAACCTAAGTTGCCAAAGTGTTCATTTTCTATGTACTGAATACTCAGAGGGAAACAATGTGCTACATGTTGCAGCTTCTAGCATTGATGGTTTTCTGGAGATATAAATCTGTTTCTTCACATCAGCTGAATGGTCTTATTTGAAAAAAGGTAAACTTATCTCAACCTTGAAACATACGTTGCTGGAAAGTAGGACGTTCAGGAACATACTCCACTGTCACAGGGAAATAATGTGCTAGAAGCTCCTGCTTCTACTACAGATGATTTCCTTTCTAGAGATACATGTGTTTCTTCCAATTAGCTGAAAAGACCTAATTGAAAAAAGCGAGATTTCTCCACCTTCAAAATTCTCACTGGCAGAGAGTATTTCTTAGGAAAATTAACTACTCTCCATCAGAGAAACAACAGCAAGATACTGAAGCTTGTCACACAGACAGTTTTCTTTTCTTTGGAGAGATTTCTTTGCTCTTTCAACTCAGGTTCGTAGGCCTAGTTGGAACACAGAAAGCCAATCTCCACATTGAAAAACCTACGTTCCCATATGTATTCCTTTGAAAAACGAAATCCATTTTCATCAGAAAACAATGTACGAGATGCTGAGCTTCTACAATACATGGTTCTCTTGGAGAGATAAATGTGTTGCTTCAACTCAGCTGAATTTGCCTCTTTGGAACAATGTGATCTCATGTGAACCTTGGAAAACGTCCGTCGCGGGAAGTAGTCCTTGCAAAACCGTACTCAATTTTCTCAGGAGACAATGGGCTAGATGCTCCTATTTCTGAAACAGACGGTTTTCTTTCAAGTTATGCATGTGTTTCTTTAAATTAGCTGGCTAGGCCTATTTTGAACAAAGAGATTTTATCTCCATATTGAGAAACTGAAGTTGCTCTAGGTATTTCATTGACAAACTACACTCAATCTGACAAGGAAACAATGTGTTAGATATTCCTTCTGGTAACATAGATGGTTTTCTTCGGAGAGAAACACGTGTTTGTTCAAATCAGCTGAAAAGGCCTCCATGATACAAAGGGAGCCTATCTCCATCCTGAAAAACCTAAGTTGCAAGAAGTATTCCTTTTAAATCTACTGACTACTCACATGGAAACAATATGCTAGATGCTGCAGCTTGTAGTTAGACGGTTTTCTTTGGAGAGACACATGTGTTTCTTCACCTCAGCTGAATTGACCTGTTTTGAACCAAGAGAGTCTACCTCCACCTTGAAAATCCTAACTTGCAGGAAGTATTTCTTTGAAAAAACTGGCAAAAGTCTCCCAGGGTGACAATGTTCTTATTCTCCAGGGTCAAACAGAGATGGTTTTCTTTCAGGAGATACATGTGTTCCTTTAAGTCATATAGAAAGGCCTATTTTGTAACAAAGAGCCCATATCCACATTGAATGACCTATGTTGCAGGAGGAATTCCTTTCCAAATCTATCTCGATTCTCACAGGGAAGCAATGTGCTAGATGTTGCTGCTTGTAACATATAATGTTTCTTGGGAGAGATCCCTTTGTCTTCAACTCAGCTGAACAGGCCAACGTAGAAAAAAGGGAGCCTATCTCCACCGTGAGAAACCATGCTGCAGGAAGTATTCCAATCAAAAACAAACTTATCTCACGGGGAAACAATGTGCTACCATTCCTGCTTCCAACAGAGATGGTGTTCTTTCGAGAGGTATGTGTGTTTCTTGAAATCTGCGGAATAGGCCTATTGGAAACAAAGTGAGCCTATGTCTACATTGAAAGACCTAAACTGCCTGAAGTACTCCTTTCAAATAGTAACTCAGCTCTCTCACAGAATCAATGTGCTACATGCTGCAGCGTCTAATCTAGATGGTTTCCTTTTAGAGATACATGTGTTTCTTCAATTCACCTGATTGTGTGTATTGGGAACAAAGTGAGCCAACCCACCCTTGGAAAACGTAAGTTGCAGGAAGTCTTTCTTTGACAAACTTACTAAATTCTCACAGGGAAACAATGCCCGAATATTCCTGCTTCCAACAGAGATGGCTTTCTTTGGAGAGATATATGTGTTTCTTCAAATGTGCTGAATAGGCCTACTTGGAACAAAGTGTGCCTATCTCTACATTGAAAATCCTCAGTTGCCCGAAGTACTCCTTTCAAGTACTAACTCAGATCTCACAGAGAAACCATGTGCTACATGCTGCAGCTTCTAATCCCGATGGTTTCCTTTTAGAAATACATGTGTTTCTTCAATTCACATGAAGGTGTGTATTGGGAACAAAGTGAGTCAACCCAACCTTGGAAAACGTAAATTGCAGGAAGTATTCCCTTGCAAAACCTATTCAATTCGAAGTTGGAAACAATATGGGGGATGCTCCTTCTTCCACAGAGATGTTTTCTTTGAGAGACACACGTGTTTCTTCAAGTTAGCTGGACAGGCCTATTTGCTTACTGACTGTAACATATAAGATTTCTTTGGAGAGATACATGTGTTTCTTCAATGCAGCTGAAAAATGCCAATGTGGAAATAAGGGAGCCTCTCTCCACCATGAAGCACCCTGTTGCAGGAAGTATTCCATTTACAAACAAACACAATCTCCCAGGGAGACAATGTGCTATTACTCATGCTTCCAGCAGAGATGGTTTTTTTGGAGAAATATATGTGTTTCTTCAAATCTGCTGAACAGGCCTATTAGGAACAAAGAGAGCCTATGTCTACATTGAAAAAGCTAAATTGCCTGAAGTACTCCTTTCAAATATTAACTCAGCTGTCTCAGGGAAACAATGAGCTGCACGGTACAGCTTCTAACATAGATGGTTTCCTTTTAGAGGTACGTGTGTTTCTTCAACTCACCTGCCTGTGTCTATCTGGAAAAAAGTGAGCCTATCCCAACCTTGAAAACCCTAAGCTGTAGGAAGTATTCCTATGCAAAGCCTTCTCAATTCTTACTGGGATACAATGTGGTGGATTCTCCTGCTTCTCACACAGATGTTTTCTGTCAAAAGACACATGTGTTTGTTCAAATTAGCCGGGGAGGCCTATTTGGAACAAACAACCCTTTGTTCCCCTTGCAAATTCTGAATGGTGGGAAGAAATTCTTTTAAAATACTCATTTTTAACAGGGAAGCAATGTGCTAGATGTTGAAGATTGTAACATAGATAGTTTTCTTTGCAGAGACACTGATGTTTTTACAACTTAGCTCACAGGCCTACGTGGAAGATAGAGAGCCTATCTCCCTTTGAAAAACGTAAGTTGCCCAAAGTATTCCTTTTAAAATGAAACTCAATTCTCTGAGGGAAAGAATGTGCTATATGCTCCTGATTCTGACTCAAGTGGTTTCTTTTGAGATACATGAGTTCCTTTAACTCTGCTGAAAGGGCCTATTTGGAACAAACAGCCTATCTCCACCTTGAATTTCAAAGATGCAGGAAGTACTGCTTTCAAAAACTTACTGGTTTTTACACGGGTAAACAATGAAGTACATGGCGAAGTTTGTAATCTAGTTGGTTTTCGTTTAGTGCTCCATGTGTTTCTTGAACTCATCTGAATAGGCCCATTTGGAACAAAGAGAGCCTACGTTCACTTTGAAAAATGTAATTTATAGGAAGTACTCCTATCAATAATTAACTCTCTTCTCAGAGGTATACTAGGTCCTAGATTCTATAGCTTGTATCACAGATAGTTTACTGTCAAGAGATAAATGTGTTTCTTCAACTTGCCTGAATAGGCCTATTTCAAAAAAAAGAGCTGATTTTCCCTTTGAAAAACCTAAGTCACAGGAAGTATTCCTTCAAAAACCAGCTCAATTCTCGCAGTGAAACAAGCTCCTAGATGCTGCAGTTTTGAACATAGATGGTTTTCTTTGGACAGATACATGTCTTTGTTCACCTCAGCTGAATAGACCTATTTGTTACAAAGAGAGCCTCTCTCCACCTTGAAAAACCTAAGTTGCCAAAGTGTTCATTTTCTATGTACTGAATACTCAGAGGGAAACAATGTGCTACATGTTGCAGCTTCTAGCATTGATGGTTTTCTGGAGATATAAATCTGTTTCTTCACATCAGCTGAATGGTCTTATTTGAAAAAAGGTAAACTTATCTCAACCTTGAAACATACGTTGCTGGAAAGTAGGACGTTCAGGAACATACTCCACTGTCACAGGGAAATAATGTGCTAGAAGCTCCTGCTTCTACTACAGATGATTTCCTTTCTAGAGATACATGTGTTTCTTCCAATTAGCTGAAAAGACCTAATTGAAAAAAGCGAGATTTCTCCACCTTCAAAATTCTCACTGGCAGAGAGTATTTCTTAGGAAAATTAACTACTCTCCATCAGAGAAACAACAGCAAGATACTGAAGCTTGTCACACAGACAGTTTTCTTTTCTTTGGAGAGATTTCTTTGCTCTTTCAACTCAGGTTCGTAGGCCTAGTTGGAACACAGAAAGCCAATCTCCACATTGAAAAACCTACGTTCCCATATGTATTCCTTTGAAAAACGAAATCCATTTTCATCAGAAAACAATGTACGAGATGCTGAGCTTCTACAATACATGGTTCTCTTGGAGAGATAAATGTGTTGCTTCAACTCAGCTGAATTTGCCTCTTTGGAACAATGTGATGTCATGTGAACCTTGGAAAACGTCCGTCGCGGGAAGTAGTCCTTGCAAAACCGTACTCAATTTTCTCAGGAGACAATGGGCTAGATGCTCCTATTTCTGAAACAGACGGTTTTCTTTCAAGTTATGCATGTGTTTCTTTAAATTAGCTGGCTAGGCCTATTTTGAACAAAGAGATTTTATCTCCATATTGAGAAACTGAAGTTGCTCTAGGTATTTCATTGACAAACTACACTCAATCTGACAAGGAAACAATGTGTTAGATATTCCTTCTGGTAACATAGATGGTTTTCTTCGGAGAGAAACACGTGTTTGTTCAAATCAGCTGAAAAGGCCTCCATGATACAAAGGGAGCCTATCTCCATCCTGAAAAACCTAAGTTGCAAGAAGTATTCCTTTTAAATCTACTGACTACTCACATGGAAACAATATGCTAGATGCTGCAGCTTGTAGTTAGACGGTTTTCTTTGGAGAGACACATGTGTTTCTTCACCTCAGCTGAATTGACCTGTTTTGAACCAAGAGAGTCTACCTCCACCTTGAAAATCCTAACTTGCAGGAAGTATTTCTTTGAAAAAACTGGCAAAAGTCTCCCAGGGTGACAATGTTCTTATTCTCCAGGGTCAAACAGAGATGGTTTTCTTTCAGGAGATACATGTGTTCCTTTAAGTCATATAGAAAGGCCTATTTTGTAACAAAGAGCCCATATCCACATTGAATGACCTATGTTGCAGGAGGAATTCCTTTCCAAATCTATCTCGGTTCTCACAGGGAAGCAATGTGCTAGATGTTGCTGCTTGTAACATATAATGTTTCTTGGGAGAGATCCCTTTGTCTTCAACTCAGCTGAACAGGCCAACGTAGAAAAAAGGGAGCCTATCTCCACCGTGAGAAACCATGCTGCAGGAAGTATTCCAATCAAAAACAAACTTATCTCACGGGGAAACAATGTGCTACCATTCCTGCTTCCAACAGAGATGGTGTTCTTTCGAGAGGTATGTGTGTTTCTTGAAATCTGCGGAATAGGCCTATTGGAAACAAAGTGAGCCTATGTCTACATTGAAAGACCTAAACTGCCTGAAGTACTCCTTTCAAATAGTAACTCAGCTCTCTCACAGAATCAATGTGCTACATGCTGCAGCGTCTAATCTAGATGGTTTCCTTTTAGAGATACATGTGTTTCTTCAATTCACCTGATTGTGTGTATTGGGAACAAAGTGAGCCAACCCACCCTTGGAAAACGTAAGTTGCAGGAAGTCTTTCTTTGACAAACTTACTAAATTCTCACAGGGAAACAATGCCCGAATATTCCTGCTTCCAACAGAGATGGCTTTCTTTGGAGAGATATATGTGTTTCTTCAAATGTGCTGAATAGGCCTACTTGGAACAAAGTGTGCCTATCTCTACATTGAAAATCCTCAGTTGCCCGAAGTACTCCTTTCAAGTACTAACTCAGATCTCACAGAGAAACCATGTGCTACATGCTGCAGCTTCTAATCCCGATGGTTTCCTTTTAGAAATACATGTGTTTCTTCAATTCACATGAAGGTGTGTATTGGGAACAAAGTGAGTCAACCCAACCTTGGAAAACGTAAATTGCAGGAAGTATTCCCTTGCAAAACCTATTCAATTCGAAGTTGGAAACAATATGGGGGATGCTCCTTCTTCCACAGAGATGTTTTCTTTGAGAGACACACGTGTTTCTTCAAGTTAGCTGGACAGGCCTATTTGCTTACTGACTGTAACATATAAGATTTCTTTGGAGAGATACATGTGTTTCTTCAATGCAGCTGAAAAATGCCAATGTGGAAATAAGGGAGCCTCTCTCCACCATGAAGCACCCTGTTGCAGGAAGTATTCCATTTACAAACAAACACAATCTCCCAGGGAGACAATGTGCTATTACTCATGCTTCCAGCAGAGATGGTTTTTTTGGAGAAATATATGTGTTTCTTCAAATCTGCTGAACAGGCCTATTAGGAACAAAGAGAGCCTATGTCTACATTGAAAAAGCTAAATTGCCTGAAGTACTCCTTTCAAATATTAACTCAGCTGTCTCAGGGAAACAATGAGCTGCACGGTACAGCTTCTAACATAGATGGTTTCCTTTTAGAGGTACGTGTGTTTCTTCAACTCACCTGCCTGTGTCTATCTGGAAAAAAGTGAGCCTATCCCAACCTTGAAAACCCTAAGCTGTAGGAAGTATTCCTATGCAAAGCCTTCTCAATTCTTACTGGGATACAATGTGGTGGATTCTCCTGCTTCTCACACAGATGTTTTCTGTCAAAAGACACATGTGTTTGTTCAAATTAGCCGGGGAGGCCTATTTGGAACAAACAACCCTTTGTTCCCCTTGCAAATTCTGAATGGTGGGAAGAAATTCTTTTAAAATACTCATTTTTAACAGGGAAGCAATGTGCTAGATGTTGAAGATTGTAACATAGATAGTTTTCTTTGCAGAGACACTGATGTTTTTACAACTTAGCTCACAGGCCTACGTGGAAGATAGAGAGCCTATCTCCCTTTGAAAAACGTAAGTTGCCCAAAGTATTCCTTTTAAAATGAAACTCAATTCTCTGAGGGAAAGAATGTGCTATATGCTCCTGATTCTGACTCAAGTGGTTTCTTTTGAGATACATGAGTTCCTTTAACTCTGCTGAAAGGGCCTATTTGGAACAAACAGCCTATCTCCACCTTGAATTTCAAAGATGCAGGAAGTACTGCTTTCAAAAACTTACTGGTTTTTACACGGGTAAACAATGAAGTACATGGCGAAGTTTGTAATCTAGTTGGTTTTCGTTTAGTGCTCCATGTGTTTCTTGAACTCATCTGAATAGGCCCATTTGGAACAAAGAGAGCCTACGTTCACTTTGAAAAATGTAATTTATAGGAAGTACTCCTATCAATAATTAACTCTCTTCTCAGAGGTATACTAGGTCCTAGATTCTATAGCTTGTATCACAGATAGTTTACTGTCAAGAGATAAATGTGTTTCTTCAACTTGCCTGAATAGGCCTATTTCAAAAAAAAGAGCTGATTTTCCCTTTGAAAAACCTAAGTCACAGGAAGTATTCCTTCAAAAACCAGCTCAATTCTCGCAGTGAAACAAGCTCCTAGATGCTGCAGTTTTGAACATAGATGGTTTTCTTTGGACAGATACATGTCTTTGTTCACCTCAGCTGAATAGACCTATTTGTTACAAAGAGAGCCTCTCTCCACCTTGAAAAACCTAAGTTGCCAAAGTGTTCATTTTCTATGTACTGAATACTCAGAGGGAAACAATGTGCTACATGTTGCAGCTTCTAGCATTGATGGTTTTCTGGAGATATAAATCTGTTTCTTCACATCAGCTGAATGGTCTTATTTGAAAAAAGGTAAACTTATCTCAACCTTGAAACATACGTTGCTGGAAAGTAGGACGTTCAGGAACATACTCCACTGTCACAGGGAAATAATGTGCTAGAAGCTCCTGCTTCTACTACAGATGATTTCCTTTCTAGAGATACATGTGTTTCTTCCAATTAGCTGAAAAGACCTAATTGAAAAAAGCGAGATTTCTCCACCTTCAAAATTCTCACTGGCAGAGAGTATTTCTTAGGAAAATTAACTACTCTCCATCAGAGAAACAACAGCAAGATACTGAAGCTTGTCACACAGACAGTTTTCTTTTCTTTGGAGAGATTTCTTTGCTCTTTCAACTCAGGTTCGTAGGCCTAGTTGGAACACAGAAAGCCAATCTCCACATTGAAAAACCTACGTTCCCATATGTATTCCTTTGAAAAACGAAATCCATTTTCATCAGAAAACAATGTACGAGATGCTGAGCTTCTACAATACATGGTTCTCTTGGAGAGATAAATGTGTTGCTTCAACTCAGCTGAATTTGCCTCTTTGGAACAATGTGATCTCATGTGAACCTTGGAAAACGTCCGTCGCGGGAAGTAGTCCTTGCAAAACCGTACTCAATTTTCTCAGGAGACAATGGGCTAGATGCTCCTATTTCTGAAACAGACGGTTTTCTTTCAAGTTATGCATGTGTTTCTTTAAATTAGCTGGCTAGGCCTATTTTGAACAAAGAGATCTTATCTCCATATTGAGAAACTGAAGTTGCTCTAGGTATTTCATTGACAAACTACACTCAATCTGACAAGGAAACAATGTGTTAGATATTCCTTCTGGTAACATAGATGGTTTTCTTCGGAGAGAAACACGTGTTTGTTCAAATCAGCTGAAAAGGCCTCCATGATACAAAGGGAGCCTATCTCCATCCTGAAAAACCTAAGTTGCAAGAAGTATTCCTTTTAAATCTACTGACTACTCACATGGAAACAATATGCTAGATGCTGCAGCTTGTAGTTAGACGGTTTTCTTTGGAGAGACACATGTGTTTCTTCACCTCAGCTGAATTGACCTGTTTTGAACCAAGAGAGTCTACCTCCACCTTGAAAATCCTAACTTGCAGGAAGTATTTCTTTGAAAAAACTGGCAAAAGTCTCCCAGGGTGACAATGTTCTTATTCTCCAGGGTCAAACAGAGATGGTTTTCTTTCAGGAGATACATGTGTTCCTTTAAGTCATATAGAAAGGCCTATTTTGTAACAAAGAGCCCATATCCACATTGAATGACCTATGTTGCAGGAGGAATTCCTTTCCAAATCTATCTCGGTTCTCACAGGGAAGCAATGTGCTAGATGTTGCTGCTTGTAACATATAATGTTTCTTGGGAGAGATCCCTTTGTCTTCAACTCAGCTGAACAGGCCAACGTAGAAAAAAGGGAGCCTATCTCCACCGTGAGAAACCATGCTGCAGGAAGTATTCCAATCAAAAACAAACTTATCTCACGGGGAAACAATGTGCTACCATTCCTGCTTCCAACAGAGATGGTGTTCTTTCGAGAGGTATGTGTGTTTCTTGAAATCTGCGGAATAGGCCTATTGGAAACAAAGTGAGCCTATGTCTACATTGAAAGACCTAAACTGCCTGAAGTACTCCTTTCAAATAGTAACTCAGCTCTCTCACAGAATCAATGTGCTACATGCTGCAGCGTCTAATCTAGATGGTTTCCTTTTAGAGATACATGTGTTTCTTCAATTCACCTGATTGTGTGTATTGGGAACAAAGTGAGCCAACCCACCCTTGGAAAACGTAAGTTGCAGGAAGTCTTTCTTTGACAAACTTACTAAATTCTCACAGGGAAACAATGCCCGAATATTCCTGCTTCCAACAGAGATGGCTTTCTTTGGAGAGATATATGTGTTTCTTCAAATGTGCTGAATAGGCCTACTTGGAACAAAGTGTGCCTATCTCTACATTGAAAATCCTCAGTTGCCCGAAGTACTCCTTTCAAGTACTAACTCAGATCTCACAGAGAAACCATGTGCTACATGCTGCAGCTTCTAATCCCGATGGTTTCCTTTTAGAAATACATGTGTTTCTTCAATTCACATGAAGGTGTGTATTGGGAACAAAGTGAGTCAACCCAACCTTGGAAAACGTAAATTGCAGGAAGTATTCCCTTGCAAAACCTATTCAATTCGAAGTTGGAAACAATATGGGGGATGCTCCTTCTTCCACAGAGATGTTTTCTTTGAGAGACACACGTGTTTCTTCAAGTTAGCTGGACAGGCCTATTTGCTTACTGACTGTAACATATAAGATTTCTTTGGAGAGATACATGTGTTTCTTCAATGCAGCTGAAAAATGCCAATGTGGAAATAAGGGAGCCTCTCTCCACCATGAAGCACCCTGTTGCAGGAAGTATTCCATTTACAAACAAACACAATCTCCCAGGGAGACAATGTGCTATTACTCATGCTTCCAGCAGAGATGGTTTTTTTGGAGAAATATATGTGTTTCTTCAAATCTGCTGAACAGGCCTATTAGGAACAAAGAGAGCCTATGTCTACATTGAAAAAGCTAAATTGCCTGAAGTACTCCTTTCAAATATTAACTCAGCTGTCTCAGGGAAACAATGAGCTGCACGGTACAGCTTCTAACATAGATGGTTTCCTTTTAGAGGTACGTGTGTTTCTTCAACTCACCTGCCTGTGTCTATCTGGAAAAAAGTGAGCCTATCCCAACCTTGAAAACCCTAAGCTGTAGGAAGTATTCCTATGCAAAGCCTTCTCAATTCTTACTGGGATACAATGTGGTGGATTCTCCTGCTTCTCACACAGATGTTTTCTGTCAAAAGACACATGTGTTTGTTCAAATTAGCCGGGGAGGCCTATTTGGAACAAACAACCCTTTGTTCCCCTTGCAAATTCTGAATGGTGGGAAGAAATTCTTTTAAAATACTCATTTTTAACAGGGAAGCAATGTGCTAGATGTTGAAGATTGTAACATAGATAGTTTTCTTTGCAGAGACACTGATGTTTTTACAACTTAGCTCACAGGCCTACGTGGAAGATAGAGAGCCTATCTCCCTTTGAAAAACGTAAGTTGCCCAAAGTATTCCTTTTAAAATGAAACTCAATTCTCTGAGGGAAAGAATGTGCTATATGCTCCTGATTCTGACTCAAGTGGTTTCTTTTGAGATACATGAGTTCCTTTAACTCTGCTGAAAGGGCCTATTTGGAACAAACAGCCTATCTCCACCTTGAATTTCAAAGATGCAGGAAGTACTGCTTTCAAAAACTTACTGGTTTTTACACGGGTAAACAATGAAGTACATGGCGAAGTTTGTAATCTAGTTGGTTTTCGTTTAGTGCTCCATGTGTTTCTTGAACTCATCTGAATAGGCCCATTTGGAACAAAGAGAGCCTACGTTCACTTTGAAAAATGTAATTTATAGGAAGTACTCCTATCAATAATTAACTCTCTTCTCAGAGGTATACTAGGTCCTAGATTCTATAGCTTGTATCACAGATAGTTTACTGTCAAGAGATAAATGTGTTTCTTCAACTTGCCTGAATAGGCCTATTTCAAAAAAAAGAGCTGATTTTCCCTTTGAAAAACCTAAGTCACAGGAAGTATTCCTTCAAAAACCAGCTCAATTACCGCAGTGAAACAAGCTCCTAGATGCTGCAGTTTTGAACATAGATGGTTTTCTTTGGACAGATACATGTCTTTGTTCACCTCAGCTGAATAGACCTATTTGTTACAAAGAGAGCCTCTCTCCACCTTGAAAAACCTAAGTTGCCAAAGTGTTCATTTTCTATGTACTGAATACTCAGAGGGAAACAATGTGCTACATGTTGCAGCTTCTAGCATTGATGGTTTTCTGGAGATATAAATCTGTTTCTTCACATCAGCTGAATGGTCTTATTTGAAAAAAGGTAAACTTATCTCAACCTTGAAACATACGTTGCTGGAAAGTAGGACGTTCAGGAACATACTCCACTGTCACAGGGAAATAATGTGCTAGAAGCTCCTGCTTCTACTACAGATGATTTCCTTTCTAGAGATACATGTGTTTCTTCCAATTAGCTGAAAAGACCTAATTGAAAAAAGCGAGATTTCTCCACCTTCAAAATTCTCACTGGCAGAGAGTATTTCTTAGGAAAATTAACTACTCTCCATCAGAGAAACAACAGCAAGATACTGAAGCTTGTCACACAGACAGTTTTCTTTTCTTTGGAGAGATTTCTTTGCTCTTTCAACTCAGGTTCGTAGGCCTAGTTGGAACACAGAAAGCCAATCTCCACATTGAAAAACCTACGTTCCCATATGTATTCCTTTGAAAAACGAAATCCATTTTCATCAGAAAACAATGTACGAGATGCTGAGCTTCTACAATACATGGTTCTCTTGGAGAGATAAATGTGTTGCTTCAACTCAGCTGAATTTGCCTCTTTGGAACAATGTGATCTCATGTGAACCTTGGAAAACGTCCGTCGCGGGAAGTAGTCCTTGCAAAACCGTACTCAATTTTCTCAGGAGACAATGGGCTAGATGCTCCTATTTCTGAAACAGACGGTTTTCTTTCAAGTTATGCATGTGTTTCTTTAAATTAGCTGGCTAGGCCTATTTTGAACAAAGAGATCTTATCTCCATATTGAGAAACTGAAGTTGCTCTAGGTATTTCATTGACAAACTACACTCAATCTGACAAGGAAACAATGTGTTAGATATTCCTTCTGGTAACATAGATGGTTTTCTTCGGAGAGAAACACGTGTTTGTTCAAATCAGCTGAAAAGGCCTCCATGATACAAAGGGAGCCTATCTCCATCCTGAAAAACCTAAGTTGCAAGAAGTATTCCTTTTAAATCTACTGACTACTCACATGGAAACAATATGCTAGATGCTGCAGCTTGTAGTTAGACGGTTTTCTTTGGAGAGACACATGTGTTTCTTCACCTCAGCTGAATTGACCTGTTTTGAACCAAGAGAGTCTACCTCCACCTTGAAAATCCTAACTTGCAGGAAGTATTTCTTTGAAAAAACTGGCAAAAGTCTCCCAGGGTGACAATGTTCTTATTCTCCAGGGTCAAACAGAGATGGTTTTCTTTCAGGAGATACATGTGTTCCTTTAAGTCATATAGAAAGGCCTATTTTGTAACAAAGAGCCCATATCCACATTGAATGACCTATGTTGCAGGAGGAATTCCTTTCCAAATCTATCTCGGTTCTCACAGGGAAGCAATGTGCTAGATGTTGCTGCTTGTAACATATAATGTTTCTTGGGAGAGATCCCTTTGTCTTCAACTCAGCTGAACAGGCCAACGTAGAAAAAAGGGAGCCTATCTCCACCGTGAGAAACCATGCTGCAGGAAGTATTCCAATCAAAAACAAACTTATCTCACGGGGAAACAATGTGCTACCATTCCTGCTTCCAACAGAGATGGTGTTCTTTCGAGAGGTATGTGTGTTTCTTGAAATCTGCGGAATAGGCCTATTGGAAACAAAGTGAGCCTATGTCTACATTGAAAGACCTAAACTGCCTGAAGTACTCCTTTCAAATAGTAACTCAGCTCTCTCACAGAATCAATGTGCTACATGCTGCAGCGTCTAATCTAGATGGTTTCCTTTTAGAGATACATGTGTTTCTTCAATTCACCTGATTGTGTGTATTGGGAACAAAGTGAGCCAACCCACCCTTGGAAAACGTAAGTTGCAGGAAGTCTTTCTTTGACAAACTTACTAAATTCTCACAGGGAAACAATGCCCGAATATTCCTGCTTCCAACAGAGATGGCTTTCTTTGGAGAGATATATGTGTTTCTTCAAATGTGCTGAATAGGCCTACTTGGAACAAAGTGTGCCTATCTCTACATTGAAAATCCTCAGTTGCCCGAAGTACTCCTTTCAAGTACTAACTCAGATCTCACAGAGAAACCATGTGCTACATGCTGCAGCTTCTAATCCCGATGGTTTCCTTTTAGAAATACATGTGTTTCTTCAATTCACATGAAGGTGTGTATTGGGAACAAAGTGAGTCAACCCAACCTTGGAAAACGTAAATTGCAGGAAGTATTCCCTTGCAAAACCTATTCAATTCGAAGTTGGAAACAATATGGGGGATGCTCCTTCTTCCACAGAGATGTTTTCTTTGAGAGACACACGTGTTTCTTCAAGTTAGCTGGACAGGCCTATTTGCTTACTGACTGTAACATATAAGATTTCTTTGGAGAGATACATGTGTTTCTTCAATGCAGCTGAAAAATGCCAATGTGGAAATAAGGGAGCCTCTCTCCACCATGAAGCACCCTGTTGCAGGAAGTATTCCATTTACAAACAAACACAATCTCCCAGGGAGACAATGTGCTATTACTCATGCTTCCAGCAGAGATGGTTTTTTTGGAGAAATATATGTGTTTCTTCAAATCTGCTGAACAGGCCTATTAGGAACAAAGAGAGCCTATGTCTACATTGAAAAAGCTAAATTGCCTGAAGTACTCCTTTCAAATATTAACTCAGCTGTCTCAGGGAAACAATGAGCTGCACGGTACAGCTTCTAACATAGATGGTTTCCTTTTAGAGGTACGTGTGTTTCTTCAACTCACCTGCCTGTGTCTATCTGGAAAAAAGTGAGCCTATCCCAACCTTGAAAACCCTAAGCTGTAGGAAGTATTCCTATGCAAAGCCTTCTCAATTCTTACTGGGATACAATGTGGTGGATTCTCCTGCTTCTCACACAGATGTTTTCTGTCAAAAGACACATGTGTTTGTTCAAATTAGCCGGGGAGGCCTATTTGGAACAAACAACCCTTTGTTCCCCTTGCAAATTCTGAATGGTGGGAAGAAATTCTTTTAAAATACTCATTTTTAACAGGGAAGCAATGTGCTAGATGTTGAAGATTGTAACATAGATAGTTTTCTTTGCAGAGACACTGATGTTTTTACAACTTAGCTCACAGGCCTACGTGGAAGATAGAGAGCCTATCTCCCTTTGAAAAACGTAAGTTGCCCAAAGTATTCCTTTTAAAATGAAACTCAATTCTCTGAGGGAAAGAATGTGCTATATGCTCCTGATTCTGACTCAAGTGGTTTCTTTTGACATACATGAGTTCCTTTAACTCTGCTGAAAGGGCCTATTTGGAACAAACAGCCTATCTCCACCTTGAATTTCAAAGATGCAGGAAGTACTGCTTTCAAAAACTTACTGGTTTTTACACGGGTAAACAATGAAGTACATGGCGAAGTTTGTAATCTAGTTGGTTTTCGTTTAGTGCTCCATGTGTTTCTTGAACTCATCTGAATAGGCCCATTTGGAACAAAGAGAGCCTACGTTCACTTTGAAAAATGTAATTTATAGGAAGTACTCCTATCAATAATTAACTCTCTTCTCAGAGGTATACTAGGTCCTAGATTCTATAGCTTGTATCACAGATAGTTTACTGTCAAGAGATAAATGTGTTTCTTCAACTTGCCTGAATAGGCCTATTTCAAAAAAAAGAGCTGATTTTCCCTTTGAAAAACCTAAGTCACAGGAAGTATTCCTTCAAAAACCAGCTCAATTCTCGCAGTGAAACAAGCTCCTAGATGCTGCAGTTTTGAACATAGATGGTTTTCTTTGGACAGATACATGTCTTTGTTCACCTCAGCTGAATAGACCTATTTGTTACAAAGAGAGCCTCTCTCCACCTTGAAAAACCTAAGTTGCCAAAGTGTTCATTTTCTATGTACTGAATACTCAGAGGGAAACAATGTGCTACATGTTGCAGCTTCTAGCATTGATGGTTTTCTGGAGATATAAATCTGTTTCTTCACATCAGCTGAATGGTCTTATTTGAAAAAAGGTAAACTTATCTCAACCTTGAAACATACGTTGCTGGAAAGTAGGACGTTCAGGAACATACTCCACTGTCACAGGGAAATAATGTGCTAGAGGCTCCTGCTTCTACTACAGATGATTTCCTTTCTAGAGATACATGTGTTTCTTCCAATTAGCTGAAAAGACCTAATTGAAAAAAGCGAGATTTCTCCACCTTCAAAATTCTCACTGGCAGAGAGTATTTCTTAGGAAAATTAACTACTCTCCATCAGAGAAACAACAGCAAGATACTGAAGCTTGTCACACAGACAGTTTTCTTTTCTTTGGAGAGATTTCTTTGCTCTTTCAACTCAGGTTCGTAGGCCTAGTTGGAACACAGAAAGCCAATCTCCACATTGAAAAACCTACGTTCCCATATGTATTCCTTTGAAAAACGAAATCCATTTTCATCAGAAAACAATGTACGAGATGCTGAGCTTCTACAATACATGGTTCTCTTGGAGAGATAAATGTGTTGCTTCAACTCAGCTGAATTTGCCTCTTTGGAACAATGTGATCTCATGTGAACCTTGGAAAACGTCCATCGCGGGAAGTAGTCCTTGCAAAACCGTACTCAATTTTCTCAGGAGACAATGGGCTAGATGCTCCTATTTCTGAAACAGACGGTTTTCTTTCAAGTTATGCATGTGTTTCTTTAAATTAGCTGGCTAGGCCTATTTTGAACAAAGAGATTTTATCTCCATATTGAGAAACTGAAGTTGCTCTAGGTATTTCATTGACAAACTACACTCAATCTGACAAGGAAACAATGTGTTAGATATTCCTTCTGGTAACATAGATGGTTTTCTTCGGAGAGAAACACGTGTTTGTTCAAATCAGCTGAAAAGGCCTCCATGATACAAAGGGAGCCTATCTCCATCCTGAAAAACCTAAGTTGCAAGAAGTATTCCTTTTAAATCTACTGACTACTCACATGGAAACAATATGCTAGATGCTGCAGCTTGTAGTTAGACGGTTTTCTTTGGAGAGACACATGTGTTTCTTCACCTCAGCTGAATTGACCTGTTTTGAACCAAGAGAGTCTACCTCCACCTTGAAAATCCTAACTTGCAGGAAGTATTTCTTTGAAAAAACTGGCAAAAGTCTCCCAGGGTGACAATGTTCTTATTCTCCAGGGTCAAACAGAGATGGTTTTCTTTCAGGAGATACATGTGTTCCTTTAAGTCATATAGAAAGGCCTATTTTGTAACAAAGAGCCCATATCCACATTGAATGACCTATGTTGCAGGAGGAATTCCTTTCCAAATCTATCTCGGTTCTCACAGGGAAGCAATGTGCTAGATGTTGCTGCTTGTAACATATAATGTTTCTTGGGAGAGATCCCTTTGTCTTCAACTCAGCTGAACAGGCCAACGTAGAAAAAAGGGAGCCTATCTCCACCGTGAGAAACCATGCTGCAGGAAGTATTCCAATCAAAAACAAACTTATCTCACGGGGAAACAATGTGCTACCATTCCTGCTTCCAACAGAGATGGTGTTCTTTCGAGAGGTATGTGTGTTTCTTGAAATCTGCGGAATAGGCCTATTGGAAACAAAGTGAGCCTATGTCTACATTGAAAGACCTAAACTGCCTGAAGTACTCCTTTCAAATAGTAACTCAGCTCTCTCACAGAATCAATGTGCTACATGCTGCAGCGTCTAATCTAGATGGTTTCCTTTTAGAGATACATGTGTTTCTTCAATTCACCTGATTGTGTGTATTGGGAACAAAGTGAGCCAACCCACCCTTGGAAAACGTAAGTTGCAGGAAGTCTTTCTTTGACAAACTTACTAAATTCTCACAGGGAAACAATGCCCGAATATTCCTGCTTCCAACAGAGATGGCTTTCTTTGGAGAGATATATGTGTTTCTTCAAATGTGCTGAATAGGCCTACTTGGAACAAAGTGTGCCTATCTCTACATTGAAAATCCTCAGTTGCCCGAAGTACTCCTTTCAAGTACTAACTCAGATCTCACAGAGAAACCATGTGCTACATGCTGCAGCTTCTAATCCCGATGGTTTCCTTTTAGAAATACATGTGTTTCTTCAATTCACATGAAGGTGTGTATTGGGAACAAAGTGAGTCAACCCAACCTTGGAAAACGTAAATTGCAGGAAGTATTCCCTTGCAAAACCTATTCAATTCGAAGTTGGAAACAATATGGGGGATGCTCCTTCTTCCACAGAGATGTTTTCTTTGAGAGACACACGTGTTTCTTCAAGTTAGCTGGACAGGCCTATTTGCTTACTGACTGTAACATATAAGATTTCTTTGGAGAGATACATGTGTTTCTTCAATGCAGCTGAAAAATGCCAATGTGGAAATAAGGGAGCCTCTCTCCACCATGAAGCACCCTGTTGCAGGAAGTATTCCATTTACAAACAAACACAATCTCCCAGGGAGACAATGTGCTATTACTCATGCTTCCAGCAGAGATGGTTTTTTTGGAGAAATATATGTGTTTCTTCAAATCTGCTGAACAGGCCTATTAGGAACAAAGAGAGCCTATGTCTACATTGAAAAAGCTAAATTGCCTGAAGTACTCCTTTCAAATATTAACTCAGCTGTCTCAGGGAAACAATGAGCTGCACGGTACAGCTTCTAACATAGATGGTTTCCTTTTAGAGGTACGTGTGTTTCTTCAACTCACCTGCCTGTGTCTATCTGGAAAAAAGTGAGCCTATCCCAACCTTGAAAACCCTAAGCTGTAGGAAGTATTCCTATGCAAAGCCTTCTCAATTCTTACTGGGATACAATGTGGTGGATTCTCCTGCTTCTCACACAGATGTTTTCTGTCAAAAGACACATGTGTTTGTTCAAATTAGCCGGGGAGGCCTATTTGGAACAAACAACCCTTTGTTCCCCTTGCAAATTCTGAATGGTGGGAAGAAATTCTTTTAAAATACTCATTTTTAACAGGGAAGCAATGTGCTAGATGTTGAAGATTGTAACATAGATAGTTTTCTTTGCAGAGACACTGATGTTTTTACAACTTAGCTCACAGGCCTACGTGGAAGATAGAGAGCCTATCTCCCTTTGAAAAACGTAAGTTGCCCAAAGTATTCCTTTTAAAATGAAACTCAATTCTCTGAGGGAAAGAATGTGCTATATGCTCCTGATTCTGACTCAAGTGGTTTCTTTTGAGATACATGAGTTCCTTTAACTCTGCTGAAAGGGCCTATTTGGAACAAACAGCCTATCTCCACCTTGAATTTCAAAGATGCAGGAAGTACTGCTTTCAAAAACTTACTGGTTTTTACACGGGTAAACAATGAAGTACATGGCGAAGTTTGTAATCTAGTTGGTTTTCGTTTAGTGCTCCATGTGTTTCTTGAACTCATCTGAATAGGCCCATTTGGAACAAAGAGAGCCTACGTTCACTTTGAAAAATGTAATTTATAGGAAGTACTCCTATCAATAATTAACTCTCTTCTCAGAGGTATACTAGGTCCTAGATTCTATAGCTTGTATCACAGATAGTTTACTGTCAAGAGATAAATGTGTTTCTTCAACTTGCCTGAATAGGCCTATTTCAAAAAAAAGAGCTGATTTTCCCTTTGAAAAACCTAAGTCACAGGAAGTATTCCTTCAAAAACCAGCTCAATTCTCGCAGTGAAACAAGCTCCTAGATGCTGCAGTTTTGAACATAGATGGTTTTCTTTGGACAGATACATGTCTTTGTTCACCTCAGCTGAATAGACCTATTTGTTACAAAGAGAGCCTCTCTCCACCTTGAAAAACCTAAGTTGCCAAAGTGTTCATTTTCTATGTACTGAATACTCAGAGGGAAACAATGTGCTACATGTTGCAGCTTCTAGCATTGATGGTTTTCTGGAGATATAAATCTGTTTCTTCACATCAGCTGAATGGTCTTATTTGAAAAAAGGTAAACTTATCTCAACCTTGAAACATACGTTGCTGGAAAGTAGGACGTTCAGGAACATACTCCACTGTCACAGGGAAATAATGTGCTAGAAGCTCCTGCTTCTACTACAGATGATTTCCTTTCTAGAGATACATGTGTTTCTTCCAATTAGCTGAAAAGACCTAATTGAAAAAAGCGAGATTTCTCCACCTTCAAAATTCTCACTGGCAGAGAGTATTTCTTAGGAAAATTAACTACTCTCCATCAGAGAAACAACAGCAAGATACTGAAGCTTGTCACACAGACAGTTTTCTTTTCTTTGGAGAGATTTCTTTGCTCTTTCAACTCAGGTTCGTAGGCCTAGTTGGAACACAGAAAGCCAATCTCCACATTGAAAAACCTACGTTCCCATATGTATTCCTTTGAAAAACGAAATCCATTTTCATCAGAAAACAATGTACAAGATGCTGAGCTTCTACAATACATGGTTCTCTTGGAGAGATAAATGTGTTGCTTCAACTCAGCTGAATTTGCCTCTTTGGAACAATGTGATCTCATGTGAACCTTGGAAAACGTCCGTCGCGGGAAGTAGTCCTTGCAAAACCGTACTCAATTTTCTCAGGAGACAATGGGCTAGATGCTCCTATTTCTGAAACAGACGGTTTTCTTTCAAGTTATGCATGTGTTTCTTTAAATTAGCTGGCTAGGCCTATTTTGAACAAAGAGATCTTATCTCCATATTGAGAAACTGAAGTTGCTCTAGGTATTTCATTGACAAACTACACTCAATCTGACAAGGAAACAATGTGTTAGATATTCCTTCTGGTAACATAGATGGTTTTCTTCGGAGAGAAACACGTGTTTGTTCAAATCAGCTGAAAAGGCCTCCATGATACAAAGGGAGCCTATCTCCATCCTGAAAAACCTAAGTTGCAAGAAGTATTCCTTTTAAATCTACTGACTACTCACATGGAAACAATATGCTAGATGCTGCAGCTTGTAGTTAGACGGTTTTCTTTGGAGAGACACATGTGTTTCTTCACCTCAGCTGAATTGACCTGTTTTGAACCAAGAGAGTCTACCTCCACCTTGAAAATCCTAACTTGCAGGAAGTATTTCTTTGAAAAAACTGGCAAAAGTCTCCCAGGGTGACAATGTTCTTATTCTCCAGGGTCAAACAGAGATGGTTTTCTTTCAGGAGATACATGTGTTCCTTTAAGTCATATAGAAAGGCCTATTTTGTAACAAAGAGCCCATATCCACATTGAATGACCTATGTTGCAGGAGGAATTCCTTTCCAAATCTATCTCGGTTCTCACAGGGAAGCAATGTGCTAGATGTTGCTGCTTGTAACATATAATGTTTCTTGGGAGAGATCCCTTTGTCTTCAACTCAGCTGAACAGGCCAACGTAGAAAAAAGGGAGCCTATCTCCACCGTGAGAAACCATGCTGCAGGAAGTATTCCAATCAAAAACAAACTTATCTCACGGGGAAACAATGTGCTACCATTCCTGCTTCCAACAGAGATGGTGTTCTTTCGAGAGGTATGTGTGTTTCTTGAAATCTGCGGAATAGGCCTATTGGAAACAAAGTGAGCCTATGTCTACATTGAAAGACCTAAACTGCCTGAAGTACTCCTTTCAAATAGTAACTCAGCTCTCTCACAGAATCAATGTGCTACATGCTGCAGCGTCTAATCTAGATGGTTTCCTTTTAGAGATACATGTGTTTCTTCAATTCACCTGATTGTGTGTATTGGGAACAAAGTGAGCCAACCCACCCTTGGAAAACGTAAGTTGCAGGAAGTCTTTCTTTGACAAACTTACTAAATTCTCACAGGGAAACAATGCCCGAATATTCCTGCTTCCAACAGAGATGGCTTTCTTTGGAGAGATATATGTGTTTCTTCAAATGTGCTGAATAGGCCTACTTGGAACAAAGTGTGCCTATCTCTACATTGAAAATCCTCAGTTGCCCGAAGTACTCCTTTCAAGTACTAACTCAGATCTCACAGAGAAACCATGTGCTACATGCTGCAGCTTCTAATCCCGATGGTTTCCTTTTAGAAATACATGTGTTTCTTCAATTCACATGAAGGTGTGTATTGGGAACAAAGTGAGTCAACCCAACCTTGGAAAACGTAAATTGCAGGAAGTATTCCCTTGCAAAACCTATTCAATTCGAAGTTGGAAACAATATGGGGGATGCTCCTTCTTCCACAGAGATGTTTTCTTTGAGAGACACACGTGTTTCTTCAAGTTAGCTGGACAGGCCTATTTGCTTACTGACTGTAACATATAAGATTTCTTTGGAGAGATACATGTGTTTCTTCAATGCAGCTGAAAAATGCCAATGTGGAAATAAGGGAGCCTCTCTCCACCATGAAGCACCCTGTTGCAGGAAGTATTCCATTTACAAACAAACACAATCTCCCAGGGAGACAATGTGCTATTACTCATGCTTCCAGCAGAGATGGTTTTTTTGGAGAAATATATGTGTTTCTTCAAATCTGCTGAACAGGCCTATTAGGAACAAAGAGAGCCTATGTCTACATTGAAAAAGCTAAATTGCCTGAAGTACTCCTTTCAAATATTAACTCAGCTGTCTCAGGGAAACAATGAGCTGCACGGTACAGCTTCTAACATAGATGGTTTCCTTTTAGAGGTACGTGTGTTTCTTCAACTCACCTGCCTGTGTCTATCTGGAAAAAAGTGAGCCTATCCCAACCTTGAAAACCCTAAGCTGTAGGAAGTATTCCTATGCAAAGCCTTCTCAATTCTTACTGGGATACAATGTGGTGGATTCTCCTGCTTCTCACACAGATGTTTTCTGTCAAAAGACACATGTGTTTGTTCAAATTAGCCGGGGAGGCCTATTTGGAACAAACAACCCTTTGTTCCCCTTGCAAATTCTGAATGGTGGGAAGAAATTCTTTTAAAATACTCATTTTTAACAGGGAAGCAATGTGCTAGATGTTGAAGATTGTAACATAGATAGTTTTCTTTGCAGAGACACTGATGTTTTTACAACTTAGCTCACAGGCCTACGTGGAAGATAGAGAGCCTATCTCCCTTTGAAAAACGTAAGTTGCCCAAAGTATTCCTTTTAAAATGAAACTCAATTCTCTGAGGG
The DNA here is from genome assembly GCF_047511655.1 of Castor canadensis. Lineage (NCBI taxonomy): Eukaryota > Metazoa > Chordata > Mammalia > Rodentia > Castoridae > Castor > Castor canadensis. Next base: position 29,796,611 of record NC_133402.1, on the reverse strand, counting down.
AAAGAATGTGCTATATGCTCCTGATTCTGACTCAAGTGGTTTCTTTTGAGATACATGAGTTCCTTTAACTCTGCTGAAAGGGCCTATTTGGAACAAACAGCCTATCTCCACCTTGAATTTCAAAGATGCAGGAAGTACTGCTTTCAAAAACTTACTGGTTTTTACACGGGTAAACAATGAAGTACATGGCGAAGTTTGTAATCTAGTTGGTTTTCGTTTAGTGCTCCATGTGTTTCTTGAACTCATCTGAATAGGCCCATTTGGAACAAAGAGAGCCTACGTTCACTTTGAAAAATGTAATTTATAGGAAGTACTCCTATCAATAATTAACTCTCTTCTCAGAGGTATACTAGGTCCTAGATTCTATAGCTTGTATCACAGATAGTTTACTGTCAAGAGATAAATGTGTTTCTTCAACTTGCCTGAATAGGCCTATTTCAAAAAAAAGAGCTGATTTTCCCTTTGAAAAACCTAAGTCACAGGAAGTATTCCTTCAAAAACCAGCTCAATTCTCGCAGTGAAACAAGCTCCTAGATGCTGCAGTTTTGAACATAGATGGTTTTCTTTGGACAGATACATGTCTTTGTTCACCTCAGCTGAATAGACCTATTTGTTACAAAGAGAGCCTCTCTCCACCTTGAAAAACCTAAGTTGCCAAAGTGTTCATTTTCTATGTACTGAATACTCAGAGGGAAACAATGTGCTACATGTTGCAGCTTCTAGCATTGATGGTTTTCTGGAGATATAAATCTGTTTCTTCACATCAGCTGAATGGTCTTATTTGAAAAAAGGTAAACTTATCTCAACCTTGAAACATACGTTGCTGGAAAGTAGGACGTTCAGGAACATACTCCACTGTCACAGGGAAATGATGTGCTAGAAGCTCCTGCTTCTACTACAGATGATTTCCTTTCTAGAGATACATGTGTTTCTTCCAATTAGCTGAAAAGACCTAATTGAAAAAAGCGAGATTTCTCCACCTTCAAAATTCTCACTGGCAGAGAGTATTTCTTAGGAAAATTAACTACTCTCCATCAGAGAAACAACAGCAAGATACTGAAGCTTGTCACACAGACAGTTTTCTTTTCTTTGGAGAGATTTCTTTGCTCTTTCAACTCAGGTTCGTAGGCCTAGTTGGAACACAGAAAGCCAATCTCCACATTGAAAAACCTACGTTCCCATATGTATTCCTTTGAAAAACGAAATCCATTTTCATCAGAAAACAATGTACGAGATGCTGAGCTTCTACAATACATGGTTCTCTTGGAGAGATAAATGTGTTGCTTCAACTCAGCTGAATTTGCCTCTTTGGAACAATGTGATGTCATGTGAACCTTGGAAAACGTCCGTCGCGGGAAGTAGTCCTTGCAAAACCGTACTCAATTTTCTCAGGAGACAATGGGCTAGATGCTCCTATTTCTGAAACAGACGGTTTTCTTTCAAGTTATGCATGTGTTTCTTTAAATTAGCTGGCTAGGCCTATTTTGAACAAAGAGATTTTATCTCCATATTGAGAAACTGAAGTTGCTCTAGGTATTTCATTGACAAACTACACTCAATCTGACAAGGAAACAATGTGTTAGATATTCCTTCTGGTAACATAGATGGTTTTCTTCGGAGAGAAACACGTGTTTGTTCAAATCAGCTGAAAAGGCCTCCATGATACAAAGGGAGCCTATCTCCATCCTGAAAAACCTAAGTTGCAAGAAGTATTCCTTTTAAATCTACTGACTACTCACATGGAAACAATATGCTAGATGCTGCAGCTTGTAGTTAGACGGTTTTCTTTGGAGAGACACATGTGTTTCTTCACCTCAGATGAATTGACCTGTTTGGAACCAAGAGAGTCTACCTCCACCTTGAAAATCCTAAGTTGCAGGAAGTATTTCTTTGAAAAAACTGGCAAAAGTCTCCCAGGGTGACAATGTTCTTATTCTCCAGGGTCAAACAGAGATGGTTTTCTTTCAGGAGATACATGTGTTCCTTTAAGTCATATAGAAAGGCCTATTTTGTAACAAAGAGCCCATATCCACATTGAATGACCTATGTTGCAGGAGGAATTCCTTTCCAAATCTATCTCGGTTCTCACAGGGAAGCAATGTGCTAGATGTTGCTGCTTGTAACATATAATGTTTCTTGGGAGAGATCCCTTTGTCTTCAACTCAGCTGAACAGGCCAACGTAGAAAAAAGGGAGCCTATCTCCACCGTGAGAAACCATGCTGCAGGAAGTATTCCAATCAAAAACAAACTTATTTCACGGGGAAACAATGTGCTACCATTCCTGCTTCCAACAGAGATGGTGTTCTTTCGAGAGGTATGTGTGTTTCTTGAAATCTGCGGAATAGGCCTATTGGAAACAAAGTGAGCCTATGTCTACATTGAAAGACCTAAACTGCCTGAAGTACTCCTTTCAAATAGTAACTCAGCTCTCTCACAGAATCAATGTGCTACATGCTGCAGCGTCTAATCTAGATGGTTTCCTTTTAGAGATACATGTGTTTCTTCAATTCACCTGATTGTGTGTATTGGGAACAAAGTGAGCCAACCCACCCTTGGAAAACGTAAGTTGCAGGAAGTCTTTCTTTGACAAACTTACTAAATTCTCACAGGGAAACAATGCCCGAATATTCCTGCTTCCAACAGAGATGGCTTTCTTTGGAGAGATATATGTGTTTCTTCAAATGTGCTGAATAGGCCTACTTGGAACAAAGTGTGCCTATCTCTACATTGAAAATCCTCAGTTGCCCGAAGTACTCCTTTCAAGTACTAACTCAGATCTCACAGAGAAACCATGTGCTACATGCTGCAGCTTCTAATCCCGATGGTTTCCTTTTAGAAATACATGTGTTTCTTCAATTCACATGAAGGTGTGTATTGGGAACAAAGTGAGTCAACCCAACCTTGGAAAACGTAAATTGCAGGAAGTATTCCCTTGCAAAACCTATTCAATTCGAAGTTGGAAACAATATGGGGGATGCTCCTTCTTCCACAGAGATGTTTTCTTTGAGAGACACACGTGTTTCTTCAAGTTAGCTGGACAGGCCTATTTGCTTACTGACTGTAACATATAAGATTTCTTTGGAGAGATACATGTGTTTCTTCAATGCAGCTGAAAAATGCCAATGTGGAAATAAGGGAGCCTCTCTCCACCATGAAGCACCCTGTTGCAGGAAGTATTCCATTTACAAACAAACACAATCTCCCAGGGAGACAATGTGCTATTACTCATGCTTCCAGCAGAGATGGTTTTTTTGGAGAAATATATGTGTTTCTTCAAATCTGCTGAACAGGCCTATTAGGAACAAAGAGAGCCTATGTCTACATTGAAAAAGCTAAATTGCCTGAAGTACTCCTTTCAAATATTAACTCAGCTGTCTCAGGGAAACAATGAGCTGCACGGTACAGCTTCTAACATAGATGGTTTCCTTTTAGAGGTACGTGTGTTTCTTCAACTCACCTGCCTGTGTCTATCTGGAAAAAAGTGAGCCTATCCCAACCTTGAAAACCCTAAGCTGTAGGAAGTATTCCTATGCAAAGCCTTCTCAATTCTTACTGGGATACAATGTGGTGGATTCTCCTGCTTCTCACACAGATGTTTTCTGTCAAAAGACACATGTGTTTGTTCAAATTAGCCGGGGAGGCCTATTTGGAACAAACAACCCTTTGTTCCCCTTGCAAATTCTGAATGGTGGGAAGAAATTCTTTTAAAATACTCATTTTTAACAGGGAAGCAATGTGCTAGATGTTGAAGATTGTAACATAGATAGTTTTCTTTGCAGAGACACTGATGTTTTTACAACTTAGCTCACAGGCCTACGTGGAAGATAGAGAGCCTATCTCCCTTTGAAAAACGTAAGTTGCCCAAAGTATTCCTTTTAAAATGAAACTCAATTCTCTGAGGGAAAGAATGTGCTATATGCTCCTGATTCTGACTCAAGTGGTTTCTTTTGAGATACATGAGTTCCTTTAACTCTGCTGAAAGGGCCTATTTGGAACAAACAGCCTATCTCCACCTTGAATTTCAAAGATGCAGGAAGTACTGCTTTCAAAAACTTACTGGTTTTTACACGGGTAAACAATGAAGTACATGGCGAAGTTTGTAATCTAGTTGGTTTTCGTTTAGTGCTCCATGTGTTTCTTGAACTCATCTGAATAGGCCCATTTGGAACAAAGAGAGCCTACGTTCACTTTGAAAAATGTAATTTATAGGAAGTACTCCTATCAATAATTAACTCTCTTCTCAGAGGTATACTAGGTCCTAGATTCTATAGCTTGTATCACAGATAGTTTACTGTCAAGAGATAAATGTGTTTCTTCAACTTGCCTGAATAGGCCTATTTCAAAAAAAAGAGCTGATTTTCCCTTTGAAAAACCTAAGTCACAGGAAGTATTCCTTCAAAAACCAGCTCAATTCTCGCAGTGAAACAAGCTCCTAGATGCTGCAGTTTTGAACATAGATGGTTTTCTTTGGACAGATACATGTCTTTGTTCACCTCAGCTGAATAGACCTATTTGTTACAAAGAGAGCCTCTCTCCACCTTGAAAAACCTAAGTTGCCAAAGTGTTCATTTTCTATGTACTGAATACTCAGAGGGAAACAATGTGCTACATGTTGCAGCTTCTAGCATTGATGGTTTTCTGGAGATATAAATCTGTTTCTTCACATCAGCTGAATGGTCTTATTTGAAAAAAGGTAAACTTATCTCAACCTTGAAACATACGTTGCTGGAAAGTAGGACGTTCAGGAACATACTCCACTGTCACAGGGAAATAATGTGCTAGAAGCTCCTGCTTCTACTACAGATGATTTCCTTTCTAGAGATACATGTGTTTCTTCCAATTAGCTGAAAAGACCTAATTGAAAAAAGCGAGATTTCTCCACCTTCAAAATTCTCACTGGCAGAGAGTATTTCTTAGGAAAATTAACTACTCTCCATCAGAGAAACAACAGCAAGATACTGAAGCTTGTCACACAGACAGTTTTCTTTTCTTTGGAGAGATTTCTTTGCTCTTTCAACTCAGGTTCGTAGGCCTAGTTGGAACACAGAAAGCCAATCTCCACATTGAAAAACCTACGTTCCCATATGTATTCCTTTGAAAAACGAAATCCATTTTCATCAGAAAACAATGTACAAGATGCTGAGCTTCTACAATACATGGTTCTCTTGGAGAGATAAATGTGTTGCTTCAACTCAGCTGAATTTGCCTCTTTGGAACAATGTGATGTCATGTGAACCTTGGAAAACGTCCGTCGCGGGAAGTAGTCCTTGCAAAACCGTACTCAATTTTCTCAGGAGACAATGGGCTAGATGCTCCTATTTCTGAAACAGACGGTTTTCTTTCAAGTTATGCATGTGTTTCTTTAAATTAGCTGGCTAGGCCTATTTTGAACAAAGAGATCTTATCTCCATATTGAGAAACTGAAGTTGCTCTAGGTATTTCATTGACAAACTACACTCAATCTGACAAGGAAACAATGTGTTAGATATTCCTTCTGGTAACATAGATGGTTTTCTTCGGAGAGAAACACGTGTTTGTTCAAATCAGCTGAAAAGGCCTCCATGATACAAAGGGAGCCTATCTCCATCCTGAAAAACCTAAGTTGCAAGAAGTATTCCTTTTAAATCTACTGACTACTCACATGGAAACAATATGCTAGATGCTGCAGCTTGTAGTTAGACGGTTTTCTTTGGAGAGACACATGTGTTTCTTCACCTCAGCTGAATTGACCTGTTTTGAACCAAGAGAGTCTACCTCCACCTTGAAAATCCTAACTTGCAGGAAGTATTTCTTTGAAAAAACTGGCAAAAGTCTCCCAGGGTGACAATGTTCTTATTCTCCAGGGTCAAACAGAGATGGTTTTCTTTCAGGAGATACATGTGTTCCTTTAAGTCATATAGAAAGGCCTATTTTGTAACAAAGAGCCCATATCCACATTGAATGACCTATGTTGCAGGAGGAATTCCTTTCCAAATCTATCTCGGTTCTCACAGGGAAGCAATGTGCTAGATGTTGCTGCTTGTAACATATAATGTTTCTTGGGAGAGATCCCTTTGTCTTCAACTCAGCTGAACAGGCCAACGTAGAAAAAAGGGAGCCTATCTCCACCGTGAGAAACCATGCTGCAGGAAGTATTCCAATCAAAAACAAACTTATCTCACGGGGAAACAATGTGCTACCATTCCTGCTTCCAACAGAGATGGTGTTCTTTCGAGAGGTATGTGTGTTTCTTGAAATCTGCGGAATAGGCCTATTGGAAACAAAGTGAGCCTATGTCTACATTGAAAGACCTAAAGTGCCTGAAGTACTCCTTTCAAATAGTAACTCAGCTCTCTCACAGAATCAATGTGCTACATGCTGCAGCGTCTAATCTAGATGGTTTCCTTTTAGAGATACATGTGTTTCTTCAATTCACCTGATTGTGTGTATTGGGAACAAAGTGAGCCAACCCACCCTTGGAAAACGTAAGTTGCAGGAAGTCTTTCTTTGACAAACTTACTAAATTCTCACAGGGAAACAATGCCCGAATATTCCTGCTTCCAACAGAGATGGCTTTCTTTGGAGAGATATATGTGTTTCTTCAAATGTGCTGAATAGGCCTACTTGGAACAAAGTGTGCCTATCTCTACATTGAAAATCCTCAGTTGCCCGAAGTACTCCTTTCAAGTACTAACTCAGATCTCACAGAGAAACCATGTGCTACATGCTGCAGCTTCTAATCCCGATGGTTTCCTTTTAGAAATACATGTGTTTCTTCAATTCACATGAAGGTGTGTATTGGGAACAAAGTGAGTCAACCCAACCTTGGAAAACGTAAATTGCAGGAAGTATTCCCTTGCAAAACCTATTCAATTCGAAGTTGGAAACAATATGGGGGATGCTCCTTCTTCCACAGAGATGTTTTCTTTGAGAGACACACGTGTTTCTTCAAGTTAGCTGGACAGGCCTATTTGCTTACTGACTGTAACATATAAGATTTCTTTGGAGAGATACATGTGTTTCTTCAATGCAGCTGAAAAATGCCAATGTGGAAATAAGGGAGCCTCTCTCCACCATGAAGCACCCTGTTGCAGGAAGTATTCCATTTACAAACAAACACAATCTCCCAGGGAGACAATGTGCTATTACTCATGCTTCCAGCAGAGATGGTTTTTTTGGAGAAATATATGTGTTTCTTCAAATCTGCTGAACAGGCCTATTAGGAACAAAGAGAGCCTATGTCTACATTGAAAAAGCTAAATTGCCTGAAGTACTCCTTTCAAATATTAACTCAGCTGTCACAGGGAAACAATGAGCTGCACGGTACAGCTTCTAACATAGATGGTTTCCTTTTAGAGGTACGTGTGTTTCTTCAACTCACCTGCCTGTGTCTATCTGGAAAAAAGGGAGCCTATCCCAACCTTGAAAACCCTAAGCTGTAGGAAGTATTCCTATGCAAAGCCTTCTCAATTCTTACTGGGATACAATGTGGTGGATTCTCCTGCTTCTCACACAGATGTTTTCTGTCAAAAGACACATGTGTTTGTTCAAATTAGCCGGGGAGGCCTATTTGGAACAAACAACCCTTTGTTCCCCTTGCAAATTCTGAATGGTGGGAAGAAATTCTTTTAAAATACTCATTTTTAACAGGGAAGCAATGTGCTAGATGTTGAAGATTGTAACATAGATAGTTTTCTTTGCAGAGACACTGATGTTTTTACAACTTAGCTCACAGGCCTACGTGGAAGATAGAGAGCCTATCTCCCTTTGAAAAACGTAAGTTGCCCAAAGTATTCCTTTTAAAATGAAACTCAATTCTCTGAGGGAAAGAATGTGCTATATGCTCCTGATTCTGACTCAAGTGGTTTCTTTTGAGATACATGAGTTCCTTTAACTCTGCTGAAAGGGCCTATTTGGAACAAACAGCCTATCTCCACCTTGAATTTCAAAGATGCAGGAAGTACTGCTTTCAAAAACTTACTGGTTTTTACACGGGTAAACAATGAAGTACATGGCGAAGTTTGTAATCTAGTTGGTTTTCGTTTAGTGCTCCATGTGTTTCTTGAACTCATCTGAATAGGCCCATTTGGAACAAAGAGAGCCTACGTTCACTTTGAAAAATGTAATTTATAGGAAGTACTCCTATCAATAATTAACTCTCTTCTCAGAGGTATACTAGGTCCTAGATTCTATAGCTTGTATCACAGATAGTTTACAGTCAAGAGATAAATGTGTTTCTTCAACTTGCCTGAATAGGCCTATTTCAAAAAAAAGAGCTGATTTTCCCTTTGAAAAACCTAAGTCACAGGAAGTATTCCTTCAAAAACCAGCTCAATTCTCGCAGTGAAACAAGCTCCTAGATGCTGCAGTTTTGAACATAGATGGTTTTCTTTGGACAGATACATGTCTTTGTTCACCTCAGCTGAATAGACCTATTTGTTACAAAGAGAGCCTCTCTCCACCTTGAAAAACCTAAGTTGCCAAAGTGTTCATTTTCTATGTACTGAATACTCAGAGGGAAACAATGTGCTACATGTTGCAGCTTCTAGCATTGATGGTTTTCTGGAGATATAAATCTGTTTCTTCACATCAGCTGAATGGTCTTATTTGAAAAAAGGTAAACTTATCTCAACCTTGAAACATACGTTGCTGGAAAGCAGGACGTTCAGGAACATACTCCACTGTCACAGGGAAATGATGTGCTAGAAGCTCCTGCTTCTACTACAGATGATTTCCTTTCTAGAGATACATGTGTTTCTTCCAATTAGCTGAAAAGACCTAATTGAAAAAAGCGAGATTTCTCCACCTTCAAAATTCTCACTGGCAGAGAGTATTTCTTAGGAAAATTAACTACTCTCCATCAGAGAAACAACAGCAAGATACTGAAGCTTGTCACACAGACAGTTTTCTTTTCTTTGGAGAGATTTCTTTGCTCTTTCAACTCAGGTTCGTAGGCCTAGTTGGAACACAGAAAGCCAATCTCCACATTGAAAAACCTACGTTCCCATATGTATTCCTTTGAAAAACGAAATCCATTTTCATCAGAAAACAATGTACGAGATGCTGAGCTTCCACAATACATGGTTCTCTTGGAGAGATAAATGTGTTGCTTCAACTCAGCTGAATTTGCCTCTTTGGAACAATGTGATCTCATGTGAACCTTGGAAAACGTCCGTCGCGGGAAGTAGTCCTTGCAAAACCGTACTCAATTTTCTCAGGAGACAATGGGCTAGATGCTCCTATTTCTGAAACAGACGGTTTTCTTTCAAGTTATGCATGTGTTTCTTTAAATTAGCTGGCTAGGCCTATTTTGAACAAAGAGATTTTATCTCCATATTGAGAAACTGAAGTTGCTCTAGGTATTTCATTGACAAACTACACTCAATCTGACAAGGAAACAATGTGTTAGATATTCCTTCTGGTAACATAGATGGTTTTCTTCGGAGAGAAACACGTGTTTGTTCAAATCAGCTGAAAAGGCCTCCATGATACAAAGGGAGCCTATCTCCATCCTGAAAAACCTAAGTTGCAAGAAGTATTCCTTTTAAATCTACTGACTACTCACATGGAAACAATATGCTAGATGCTGCAGCTTGTAGTTAGACGGTTTTCTTTGGAGAGACACATGTGTTTCTTCACCTCAGCTGAATTGACCTGTTTGGAACCAAGAGAGTCTACCTCCACCTTGAAAATCCTAACTTGCAGGAAGTATTTCTTTGAAAAAACTGGCAAAAGTCTCCCAGGGTGACAATGTTCTTATTCTCCAGGGTCAAACAGAGATGGTTTTCTTTCAGGAGATACATGTGTTCCTTTAAGTCATATAGAAAGGCCTATTTTGTAACAAAGAGCCCATATCCACATTGAATGACCTATGTTGCAGGAGGAATTCCTTTCCAAATCTATCTCGGTTCTCACAGGGAAGCAATGTGCTAGATGTTGCTGCTTGTAACATATAATGTTTCTTGGGAGAGATCCCTTTGTCTTCAACTCAGCTGAACAGGCCAACGTAGAAAAAAGGGAGCCTATCTCCACCGTGAGAAACCATGCTGCAGGAAGTATTCCAATCAAAAACAAACTTATCTCACGGGGAAACAATGTGCTACCATTCCTGCTTCCAACAGAGATGGTGTTCTTTCGAGAGGTATGTGTGTTTCTTGAAATCTGCGGAATAGGCCTATTGGAAACAAAGTGAGCCTATGTCTACATTGAAAGACCTAAACTGCCTGAAGTACTCCTTTCAAATAGTAACTCAGCTCTCTCACAGAATCAATGTGCTACATGCTGCAGCGTCTAATCTAGATGGTTTCCTTTTAGAGATACATGTGTTTCTTCAATTCACCTGATTGTGTGTATTGGGAACAAAGTGAGCCAACCCACCCTTGGAAAACGTAAGTTGCAGGAAGTCTTTCTTTGACAAACTTACTAAATTCTCACAGGGAAACAATGCCCGAATATTCCTGCTTCCAACAGAGATGGCTTTCTTTGGAGAGATATATGTGTTTCTTCAAATGTGCTGAATAGGCCTACTTGGAACAAAGTGTGCCTATCTCTACATTGAAAATCCTCAGTTGCCCGAAGTACTCCTTTCAAGTACAAACTCAGATCTCACAGAGAAACCATGTGTTACATACTGCAGCTTCTAATCCCGATGGTTTCCTTTTAGAAATACATGTGTTTCTTCAATTCACATGAAGGTGTGTATTGGGAACAAAGTGAGTCAACCCAACCTTGGAAAACGTAAATTGCAGGAAGTATTCCCTTGCAAAACCTATTCAATTCGAAGTTGGAAACAATATGGGGGATGCTCCTTCTTCCACAGAGATGTTTTCTTTGAGAGACACACGTGTTTCTTCAAGTTAGCTGGACAGGCCTATTTGCTTACTGACTGTAACATATAAGATTTCTTTGGAGAGATACATGTGTTTCTTCAATGCAGCTGAAAAATGCCAATGTGGAAATAAGGGAGCCTCTCTCCACCATGAAGCACCCTGTTGCAGGAAGTATTCCATTTACAAACAAACACAATCTCCCAGGGAGACAATGTGCTATTACTCATGCTTCCAGCAGAGATGGTTTTTTTGGAGAAATATATGTGTTTCTTCAAATCTGCTGAACAGGCCTATTAGGAACAAAGAGAGCCTATGTCTACATTGAAAAAGCTAAATTGCCTGAAGTACTCCTTTCAAATATTAACTCAGCTGTCACAGGGAAACAATGAGCTGCACGGTACAGCTTCTAACATAGATGGTTTCCTTTTAGAGGTACGTGTGTTTCTTCAACTCACCTGCCTGTGTCTATCTGGAAAAAAGGGAGCCTATCCCAACCTTGAAAACCCTAAGCTGTAGGAAGTATTCCTATGCAAAGCCTTCTCAATTCTTACTGGGATACAATGTGGTGGATTCTCCTGCTTCTCACACAGATGTTTTCTGTCAAAAGACACATGTGTTTGTTCAAATTAGCCGGGGAGGCCTATTTGGAACAAACAACCCTTTGTTCCCCTTGCAAATTCTGAATGGTGGGAAGAAATTCTTTTAAAATACTCATTTTTAACAGGGAAGCAATGTGCTAGATGTTGAAGATTGTAACATAGATAGTTTTCTTTGCAGAGACACTGATGTTTTTACAACTTAGCTCACAGGCCTACGTGGAAGATAGAGAGCCTATCTCCCTTTGAAAAACGTAAGTTGCCCAAAGTATTCCTTTTAAAATGAAACTCAATTCTCTGAGGGAAAGAATGTGCTATATGCTCCTGATTCTGACTCAAGTGGTTTCTTTTGAGATACATGAGTTCCTTTAACTCTGCTGAAAGGGCCTATTTGGAACAAACAGCCTATCTCCACCTTGAATTTCAAAGATGCAGGAAGTACTGCTTTCAAAAACTTACTGGTTTTTACACGGGTAAACAATGAAGTACATGGCGAAGTTTGTAATCTAGTTCGTTTTCGTTTAGTGCTCCATGTGTTTCTTGAACTCATCTGAATAGGCCCATTTGGAACAAAGAGAGCCTACGTTCACTTTGAAAAATGTAATTTATAGGAAGTACTCCTATCAATAATTAACTCTCTTCTCAGAGGTATACTAGGTCCTAGATTCTATAGCTTGTATCACAGATAGTTTTCTGTCAAGAGATAAATGTGTTTCTTCAACTTGCCTGAATAGGCCTATTTCAAAAAAAAAGAGCTGATTTTCCCTTTGAAAAACCTAAGTCACAGGAAGTATTCCTTCAAAAACCAGCTCAATTCTCGCAGTGAAACAAGCTCCTAGATGCTGCAGTTTTGAACATAGATGGTTTTCTTTGGACAGATACATGTCTTTGTTCACCTCAGCTGAATAGACCTATTTGTTACAAAGAGAGCCTCTCTCCACCTTGAAAAACCTAAGTTGCCAAAGTGTTCATTTTCTATGTACTGAATACTCAGAGGGAAACAATGTGCTACATGTTGCAGCTTCTAGCATTGATGGTTTTCTGGAGATATAAATCTGTTTCTTCACATCAGCTGAATGGTCTTATTTGAAAAAAGGTAAACTTATCTCAACCTTGAAACATACGTTGCTGGAAAGTAGGACGTTCAGGAACATACTCCACTGTCACAAGGAAATGATGTGCTAGAAGCTCCTGCTTCTACTACAGATGATTTCCTTTCTAGAGATACATGTGTTTCTTCCAATTAGCTGAAAAGACCTAATTGAAAAAAGCGAGATTTCTCCACCTTCAAAATTCTCACTGGCAGAGAGTATTTCTTAGGAAAATTAACTACTCTCCATCAGAGAAACAACAGCAAGATACTGAAGCTTGTCACACAGACAGTTTTCTTTTCTTTGGAGAGATTTCTTTGCTCTTTCAACTCAGGTTCGTAGGCCTAGTTGGAACACAGAAAGCCAATCTCCACATTGAAAAACCTACGTTCCCATATGTGTTCCTTTGAAAAACGAAATCCATTTTCATCAGAAAACAATGTACGAGATGCTGAGCTTCCACAATACATGGTTCTCTTGGAGAGATAAATGTGTTGCTTCAACTCAGCTGAATTTGCCTCTTTGGAACAATGTGATCTCATGTGAACCTTGGAAAACGTCCGTCGCGGGAAGTAGTCCTTGCAAAACCGTACTCAATTTTCTCAGGAGACAATGGGCTAGATGCTCCTATTTCTGAAACAGACGGTTTTCTTTCAAGTTATGCATGTGTTTCTTTAAATTAGCTGGCTAGGCCTATTTTGAACAAAGAGATCTTATCTCCATATTGAGAAACTGAAGTTGCTCTAGGTATTTCATTGACAAACTACACTCAATCTGACAAGGAAACAATGTGTTAGATATTCCTTCTGGTAACATAGATGGTTTTCTTCGGAGAGAAACACGTGTTTGTTCAAATCAGCTGAAAAGGCCTCCATGATACAAAGGGAGCCTATCTCCATCCTGAAAAACCTAAGTTGCAAGAAGTATTCCTTTTAAATCTACTGACTACTCACATGGAAACAATATGCTAGATGCTGCAGCTTGTAGTTAGACGGTTTTCTTTGGAGAGACACATGTGTTTCTTCACCTCAGCTGAATTGACCTGTTTTGAACCAAGAGAGTCTACCTCCACCTTGAAAATCCTAACTTGCAGGAAGTATTTCTTTGAAAAAACTGGCAAAAGTCTCCCAGGGTGACAATGTTCTTATTCTCCAGGGTCAAACAGAAATGGTTTTCTTTCAGGAGATACATGTGTTCCTTTAAGTCATATAGAAAGGCCTATTTTGTAACAAAGAGCCCATATCCACATTGAATGACCTATGTTGCAGGAGGAATTCCTTTCCAAATCTATCTCGGTTCTCACAGGGAAGCAATGTGCTAGATGTTGCTGCTTGTAACATATAATGTTTCTTGGGAGAGATCTCTTTGTCTTCAACTCAGCTGAACAGGCCAACGTAGAAAAAAGGGAGCCTATCTCCACCGTGAGAAACCATGCTGCAGGAAGTATTCCAATCAAAAACAAACTTATCTCACGGGGAAACAATGTGCTACCATTCCTGCTTCCAACAGAGATGGTGTTCTTTCGAGAGGTATGTGTGTTTCTTGAAATCTGCGGAATAGGCCTATTGGAAACAAAGTGAGCCTATGTCTACATTGAAAGACCTAAACTGCCTGAAGTACTCCTTTCAAATAGTAACTCAGCTCTCTCACAGAATCAATGTGCTACATGCTGCAGCGTCTAATCTAGATGGTTTCCTTTTAGAGATACATGTGTTTCTTCAATTCACCTGATTGTGTGTATTGGGAACAAAGTGAGCCAACCCACCCTTGGAAAACGTAAGTTGCAGGAAGTCTTTCTTTGACAAACTTACTAAATTCTCACAGGGAAACAATGCCCGAATATTCCTGCTTCCAACAGAGATGGCTTTCTTTGGAGAGATATATGTGTTTCTTCAAATGTGCTGAATAGGCCTACTTGGAACAAAGTGTGCCTATCTCTACATTGAAAATCCTCAGTTGCCCGAAGTACTCCTTTCAAGTACTAACTCAGATCTCACAGAGAAACCATGTGCTACATGCTGCAGCTTCTAATCCCGATGGTTTCCTTTTAGAAATACATGTGTTTCTTCAATTCACATGAAGGTGTGTATTGGGAACAAAGTGAGTCAACCCAACCTTGGAAAACGTAAATTGCAGGAAGTATTCCCTTGCAAAACCTATTCAATTCGAAGTTGGAAACAATATGGGGGATGCTCCTTCTTCCACAGAGATGTTTTCTTTGAGAGACACACGTGTTTCTTCAAGTTAGCTGGACAGGCCTATTTGCTTACTGACTGTAACATATAAGATTTCTTTGGAGAGATACATGTGTTTCTTCAATGCAGCTGAAAAATGCCAATGTGGAAATAAGGGAGCCTCTCTCCACCATGAAGCACCCTGTTGCAGGAAGTATTCCATTTACAAACAAACACAATCTCCCAGGGAGACAATGTGCTATTACTCATGCTTCCAGCAGAGATGGTTTTTTTGGAGAAATATATGTGTTTCTTCAAATCTGCTGAACAGGCCTATTAGGAACAAAGAGAGCCTATGTCTACATTGAAAAAGCTAAATTGCCTGAAGTACTCCTTTCAAATATTAACTCAGCTGTCACAGGGAAACAATGAGCTGCACGGTACAGCTTCTAACATAGATGGTTTCCTTTTAGAGGTACGTGTGTTTCTTCAACTCACCTGCCTGTGTCTATCTGGAAAAAAGTGAGCCTATCCCAACCTTGAAAACCCTAAGCTGTAGGAAGTATTCCTATGCAAAGCCTTCTCAATTCTTACTGGGATACAATGTGGTGGATTCTCCTGCTTCTCACACAGATGTTTTCTGTCAAAAGACACATGTGTTTGTTCAAATTAGCCGGGGAGGCCTATTTGGAACAAACAACCCTTTGTTCCCCTTGCAAATTCTGAATGGTGGGAAGAAATTCTTTTAAAATACTCATTTTTAACAGGGAAGCAATGTGCTAGATGTTGAAGATTGTAACATAGATAGTTTTCTTTGCAGAGACACTGATGTTTTTACAACTTAGCTCACAGGCCTACGTGGAAGATAGAGAGCCTATCTCCCTTTGAAAAACGTAAGTTGCCCAAAGTATTCCTTTTAAAATGAAACTCAATTCTCTGAGGGAAAGAATGTGCTATATGCTCCTGATTCTGACTCAAGTGGTTTCTTTTGAGATACATGAGTTCCTTTAACTCTGCTGAAAGGGCCTATTTGGAACAAACAGCCTATCTCCACCTTGAATTTCAAAGATGCAGGAAGTACTGCTTTCAAAAACTTACTGGTTTTTACACGGGTAAACAATGAAGTACATGGCGAAGTTTGTAATCTAGTTGGTTTTCGTTTAGTGCTCCATGTGTTTCTTGAACTCATCTGAATAGGCCCATTTGGAACAAAGAGAGCCTACGTTCACTTTGAAAAATGTAATTTATAGGAAGTACTCCTATCAATAATTAACTCTCTTCTCAGAGGTATACTAGGTCCTAGATTCTATAGCTTGTATCACAGATAGTTTTCTGTCAAGAGATAAATGTGTTTCTTCAACTTGCCTGAATAGGCCTATTTCAAAAAAAAAGAGCTGATTTTCCCTTTGAAAAACCTAAGTCACAGGAAGTATTCCTTCAAAAACCAGCTCAATTCTCGCAGTGAAACAAGCTCCTAGATGCTGCAGTTTTGAACATAGATGGTTTTCTTTGGACAGATACATGTCTTTGTTCACCTCAGCTGAATAGACCTATTTGTTACAAAGAGAGCCTCTCTCCACCTTGAAAAACCTAAGTTGCCAAAGTGTTCATTTTCTATGTACTGAATACTCAGAGGGAAACAATGTGCTACATGTTGCAGCTTCTAGCATTGATGGTTTTCTGGAGATATAAATCTGTTTCTTCACATCAGCTGAATGGTCTTATTTGAAAAAAGGTAAACTTATCTCAACCTTGAAACATACGTTGCTGGAAAGTAGGACGTTCAGGAACATACTCCACTGTCACAGGGAAATGATGTGCTAGAAGCTCCTGCTTCTACTACAGATGATTTCCTTTCTAGAGATACATGTGTTTCTTCCAATTAGCTGAAAAGACCTAATTGAAAAAAGCGAGATTTCTCCACCTTCAAAATTCTCACTGGCAGAGAGTATTTCTTAGGAAAATTAACTACTCTCCATCAGAGAAACAACAGCAAGATACTGAAGCTTGTCACACAGACAGTTTTCTTTTCTTTGGAGAGATTTCTTTGCTCTTTCAACTCAGGTTCGTAGGCCTAGTTGGAACACAGAAAGCCAATCTCCACATTGAAAAACCTACGTTCCCATATGTATTCCTTTGAAAAACGAAATCCATTTTCATCAGAAAACAATGTACGAGATGCTGAGCTTCTACAATACATGGTTCTCTTGGAGAGATAAATGTGTTGCTTCAACTCAGCTGAATTTGCCTCTTTGGAACAATGTGATCTCATGTGAACCTTGGAAAACGTCCGTCGCGGGAAGTAGTCCTTGCAAAACCGTACTCAATTTTCTCAGGAGACAATGGGCTAGATGCTCCTATTTCTGAAACAGACGGTTTTCTTTCAAGTTATGCATGTGTTTCTTTAAATTAGCTGGCTAGGCCTATTTTGAACAAAGAGATTTTATCTCCATATTGAGAAACTGAAGTTGCTCTAGGTATTTCATTGACAAACAACACTCAATCTGACAAGGAAACAATGTGTTAGATATTCCTTCTGGTAACATAGATGGTTTTCTTCGGAGAGAAACACGTGTTTGTTCAAATCAGCTGAAAAGGCCTCCATGATACAAAGGGAGCCTATCTCCATCCTGAAAAACCTAAGTTGCAAGAAGTATTCCTTTTAAATCTACTGACTACTCACATGGAAACAATATGCTAGATGCTGCAGCTTGTAGTTAGACGGTTTTCTTTGGAGAGACACATGTGTTTCTTCACCTCAGCTGAATTGACCTGTTTGGAACCAAGAGAGTCTACCTCCACCTTGAAAATCCTAACTTGCAGGAAGTATTTCTTTGAAAAAACTGGCAAAAGTCTCCCAGGGTGACAATGTTCTTATTCTCCAGGGTCAAACAGAGATGGTTTTCTTTCAGGAGATACATGTGTTCCTTTAAGTCATATAGAAAGGCCTATTTTGTAACAAAGAGCCCATATCCACATTGAATGACCTATGTTGCAGGAGGAATTCCTTTCCAAATCTATCTCGGTTCTCACAGGGAAGCAATGTGCTAGATGTTGCTGCTTGTAACATATAATGTTTCTTGGGAGAGATCCCTTTGTCTTCAACTCAGCTGAACAGGCCAACGTAGAAAAAAGGGAGCCTATCTCCACCGTGAGAAACCATGCTGCAGGAAGTATTCCAATCAAAAACAAACTTATCTCACGGGGAAACAATGTGCTACCATTCCTGCTTCCAACAGAGATGGTGTTCTTTCGAGAGGTATGTGTGTTTCTTGAAATCTGCGGAATAGGCCTATTGGAAACAAAGTGAGCCTATGTCTACATTGAAAGACCTAAACTGCCTGAAGTACTCCTTTCAAATAGTAACTCAGCTCTCTCACAGAATCAATGTGCTACATGCTGCAGCGTCTAATCTAGATGGTTTCCTTTTAGAGATACATGTGTTTCTTCAATTCACCTGATTGTGTGTATTGGGAACAAAGTGAGCCAACCCACCCTTGGAAAACGTAAGTTGCAGGAAGTCTTTCTTTGACAAACTTACTAAATTCTCACAGGGAAACAATGCCCGAATATTCCTGCTTCCAACAGAGATGGCTTTCTTTGGAGAGATATATGTGTTTCTTCAAATGTGCTGAATAGGCCTACTTGGAACAAAGTGTGCCTATCTCTACATTGAAAATCCTCAGTTGCCCGAAGTACTCCTTTCAAGTACTAACTCAGATCTCACAGAGAAACCATGTGCTACATGCTGCAGCTTCTAATCCCGATGGTTTCCTTTTAGAAATACATGTGTTTCTTCAATTCACATGAAGGTGTGTATTGGGAACAAAGTGAGTCAACCCAACCTTGGAAAACGTAAATTGCAGGAAGTATTCCCTTGCAAAACCTATTCAATTCGAAGTTGGAAACAATATGGGGGATGCTCCTTCTTCCACAGAGATGTTTTCTTTGAGAGACACACGTGTTTCTTCAAGTTAGCTGGACAGGCCTATTTGCTTACTGACTGTAACATATAAGATTTCTTTGGAGAGATACATGTGTTTCTTCAATGCAGCTGAAAAATGCCAATGTGGAAATAAGGGAGCCTCTCTCCACCATGAAGCACCCTGTTGCAGGAAGTATTCCATTTACAAACAAACACAATCTCCCAGGGAGACAATGTGCTATTACTCATGCTTCCAGCAGAGATGGTTTTTTTGGAGAAATATATGTGTTTCTTCAAATCTGCTGAACAGGCCTATTAGGAACAAAGAGAGCCTATGTCTACATTGAAAAAGCTAAATTGCCTGAAGTACTCCTTTCAAATATTAACTCAGCTGTCACAGGGAAACAATGAGCTGCACGGTACAGCTTCTAACATAGATGGTTTCCTTTTAGAGGTACGTGTGTTTCTTCAACTCACCTGCCTGTGTCTATCTGGAAAAAAGTGAGCCTATCCCAACCTTGAAAACCCTAAGCTGTAGGAAGTATTCCTATGCAAAGCCTTCTCAATTCTTACTGGGATACAATGTGGTGGATTCTCCTGCTTCTCACACAGATGTTTTCTGTCAAAAGACACATGTGTTTGTTCAAATAAGCCGGGGAGGCCTATTTGGAACAAACAACCCTTTGTTCCCCTTGCAAATTCTGAATGGTGGGAAGAAATTCTTTTAAAATACTCATTTTTAACAGGGAAGCAATGTGCTAGATGTTGAAGATTGTAACATAGATAGTTTTCTTTGCAGAGACACTGATGTTTTTACAACTTAGCTCACAGGCCTACGTGGAAGATAGAGAGCCTATCTCCCTTTGAAAAACGTAAGTTGCCCAAAGTATTCCTTTTAAAATGAAACTCAATTCTCTGAGGGAAAGAATGTGCTATATGCTCCTGATTCTGACTCAAGTGGTTTCTTTTGAGATACATGAGTTCCTTTAACTCTGCTGAAAGGGCCTATTTGGAACAAACAGCCTATCTCCACCTTGAATTTCAAAGATGCAGGAAGTACTGCTTTCAAAAACTTACTGGTTTTTACACGGGTAAACAATGAAGTACATGGCGAAGTTTGTAATCTAGTTGGTTTTCGTTTAGTGCTCCATGTGTTTCTTGAACTCATCTGAATAGGCCCATTTGGAACAAAGAGAGCCTACGTTCACTTTGAAAAATGTAATTTATAGGAAGTACTCCTATCAATAATTAACTCTCTTCTCAGAGGTATACTAGGTCCTAGATTCTATAGCTTGTATCACAGATAGTTTACAGTCAAGAGATAAATGTGTTTCTTCAACTTGCCTGAATAGGCCTATTTCAAAAAAAAGAGCTGATTTTCCCTTTGAAAAACCTAAGTCACAGGAAGTATTCCTTCAAAAACCAGCTCAATTCTCGCAGTGAAACAAGCTCCTAGATGCTGCAGTTTTGAACATAGATGGTTTTCTTTGGACAGATACATGTCTTTGTTCACCTCAGCTGAATAGACCTATTTGTTACAAAGAGAGCCTCTCTCCACCTTGAAAAACCTAAGTTGCCAAAGTGTTCATTTTCTATGTACTGAATACTCAGAGGGAAACAATGTGCTACATGTTGCAGCTTCTAGCATTGATGGTTTTCTGGAGATATAAATCTGTTTCTTCACATCAGCTGAATGGTCTTATTTGAAAAAAGGTAAACTTATCTCAACCTTGAAACATACGTTGCTGGAAAGCAGGACGTTCAGGAACATACTCCACTGTCACAGGGAAATGATGTGCTAGAAGCTCCTGCTTCTACTACAGATGATTTCCTTTCTAGAGATACATGTGTTTCTTCCAATTAGCTGAAAAGACCTAATTGAAAAAAGCGAGATTTCTCCACCTTCAAAATTCTCACTGGCAGAGAGTATTTCTTAGGAAAATTAACTACTCTCCATCAGAGAAACAACAGCAAGATACTGAAGCTTGTCACACAGACAGTTTTCTTTTCTTTTTTAGAGATTTCTTTGCTCTTTCAACTCAGGTTCGTAGGCCTAGTTGGAACACAGAAAGCCAATCTCCACATTGAAAAACCTACGTTCCCATATGTATTCCTTTGAAAAACGAAATCCATTTTCATCAGAAAACAATGTACGAGATGCTGAGCTTCTACAATACATGGTTCTCTTGGAGAGATAAATGTGTTGCTTCAACTCAGCTGAATTTGCCTCTTTGGAACAATGTGATCTCATGTGAACCTTGGAAAACGTCCGTCGCGGGAAGTAGTCCTTGCAAAACCGTACTCAATTTTCTCAGGAGACAATGGGCTAGATGCTCCTATTTCTGAAACAGACGGTTTTCTTTCAAGTTATGCATGTGTTTCTTTAAATTAGCTGGCTAGGCCTATTTTGAACAAAGAGATCTTATCTCCATATTGAGAAACTGAAGTTGCTCTAGGTATTTCATTGACAAACTACACTCAATCTGACAAGGAAACAATGTGTTAGATATTCCTTCTGGTAACATAGATGGTTTTCTTCGGAGAGAAACACGTGTTTGTTCAAATCAGCTGAAAAGGCCTCCATGATACAAAGGGAGCCTATCTCCATCCTGAAAAACCTAAGTTGCAAGAAGTATTCCTTTTAAATCTACTGACTACTCACATGGAAACAATATGCTAGATGCTGCAGCTTGTAGTTAGACGGTTTTCTTTGGAGAGACACATGTGTTTCTTCACCTCAGCTGAATTGACCTGTTTGGAACCAAGAGAGTCTACCTCCACCTTGAAAATCCTAACTTGCAGGAAGTATTTCTTTGAAAAAACTGGCAAAAGTCTCCCAGGGTGACAATGTTCTTATTCTCCAGGGTCAAACAGAGATGGTTTTCTTTCAGGAGATACATGTGTTCCTTTAAGTCATATAGAAAGGCCTATTTTGTAACAAAGAGCCCATATCCACATTGAATGACCTATGTTGCAGGAGGAATTCCTTTCCAAATCTATCTCGGTTCTCACAGGGAAGCAATGTGCTAGATGTTGCTGCTTGTAACATATAATGTTTCTTGGGAGAGATCCCTTTGTCTTCAACTCAGCTGAACAGGCCAACGTAGAAAAAAGGGAGCCTATCTCCACCGTGAGAAACCATGCTGCAGGAAGTATTCCAATCAAAAACAAACTTATCTCACAGGGAAACAA
The DNA here is from genome assembly GCF_047511655.1 of Castor canadensis. NCBI lineage: Eukaryota > Metazoa > Chordata > Mammalia > Rodentia > Castoridae > Castor > Castor canadensis. The sequence continues at coordinate 29,774,824 of NC_133402.1, read as the reverse complement.
TGTGCTACCATTCCTGCTTCCAACAGAGATGGTGTTCTTTCGAGAGGTATGTGTGTTTCTTGAAATCTGCGGAATAGGCCTATTGGAAACAAAGTGAGCCTATGTCTACATTGAAAGACCTAAACTGCCTGAAGTACTCCTTTCAAATAGTAACTCAGCTCTCTCACAGAATCAATGTGCTACATGCTGCAGCGTCTAATCTAGATGGTTTCCTTTTAGAGATACATGTGTTTCTTCAATTCACCTGATTGTGTGTATTGGGAACAAAGTGAGCCAACCCACCCTTGGAAAACGTAAGTTGCAGGAAGTCTTTCTTTGACAAACTTACTAAATTCTCACAGGGAAACAATGCCCGAATATTCCTGCTTCCAACAGAGATGGCTTTCTTTGGAGAGATATATGTGTTTCTTCAAATGTGCTGAATAGGCCTACTTGGAACAAAGTGTGCCTATCTCTACATTGAAAATCCTCAGTTGCCCGAAGTACTCCTTTCAAGTACTAACTCAGATCTCACAGAGAAACCATGTGCTACATGCTGCAGCTTCTAATCCCGATGGTTTCCTTTTAGAAATACATGTGTTTCTTCAATTCACATGAAGGTGTGTATTGGGAACAAAGTGAGTCAACCCAACCTTGGAAAACGTAAATTGCAGGAAGTATTCCCTTGCAAAACCTATTCAATTCGAAGTTGGAAACAATATGGGGGATGCTCCTTCTTCCACAGAGATGTTTTCTTTGAGAGACACACGTGTTTCTTCAAGTTAGCTGGACAGGCCTATTTGCTTACTGACTGTAACATATAAGATTTCTTTGGAGAGATACATGTGTTTCTTCAATGCAGCTGAAAAATGCCAATGTGGAAATAAGGGAGCCTCTCTCCACCATGAAGCACCCTGTTGCAGGAAGTATTCCATTTACAAACAAACACAATCTCCCAGGGAGACAATGTGCTATTACTCATGCTTCCAGCAGAGATGGTTTTTTTGGAGAAATATATGTGTTTCTTCAAATCTGCTGAACAGGCCTATTAGGAACAAAGAGAGCCTATGTCTACATTGAAAAAGCTAAATTGCCTGAAGTACTCCTTTCAAATATTAACTCAGCTGTCTCAGGGAAACAATGAGCTGCACGGTACAGCTTCTAACATAGATGGTTTCCTTTTAGAGGTACGTGTGTTTCTTCAACTCACCTGCCTGTGTCTATCTGGAAAAAAGTGAGCCTATCCCAACCTTGAAAACCCTAAGCTGTAGGAAGTATTCCTATGCAAAGCCTTCTCAATTCTTACTGGGATACAATGTGGTGGATTCTCCTGCTTCTCACACAGATGTTTTCTGTCAAAAGACACATGTGTTTGTTCAAATTAGCCGGGGAGGCCTATTTGGAACAAACAACCCTTTGTTCCCCTTGCAAATTCTGAATGGTGGGAAGAAATTCTTTTAAAATACTCATTTTTAACAGGGAAGCAATGTGCTAGATGTTGAAGATTGTAACATAGATAGTTTTCTTTGCAGAGACACTGATGTTTTTACAACTTAGCTCACAGGCCTACGTGGAAGATAGAGAGCCTATCTCCCTTTGAAAAACGTAAGTTGCCCAAAGTATTCCTTTTAAAATGAAACTCAATTCTCTGAGGGAAAGAATGTGCTATATGCTCCTGATTCTGACTCAAGTGGTTTCTTTTGAGATACATGAGTTCCTTTAACTCTGCTGAAAGGGCCTATTTGGAACAAACAGCCTATCTCCACCTTGAATTTCAAAGATGCAGGAAGTACTGCTTTCAAAAACTTACTGGTTTTTACACGGGTAAACAATGAAGTACATGGCGAAGTTTGTAATCTAGTTGGTTTTCGTTTAGTGCTCCATGTGTTTCTTGAACTCATCTGAATAGGCCCATTTGGAACAAAGAGAGCCTACGTTCACTTTGAAAAATGTAATTTATAGGAAGTACTCCTATCAATAATTAACTCTCTTCTCAGAGGTATACTAGGTCCTAGATTCTATAGCTTGTATCACAGATAGTTTACTGTCAAGAGATAAATGTGTTTCTTCAACTTGCCTGAATAGGCCTATTTCAAAAAAAAGAGCTGATTTTCCCTTTGAAAAACCTAAGTCACAGGAAGTATTCCTTCAAAAACCAGCTCAATTCTCGCAGTGAAACAAGCTCCTAGATGCTGCAGTTTTGAACATAGATGGTTTTCTTTGGACAGATACATGTCTTTGTTCACCTCAGCTGAATAGACCTATTTGTTACAAAGAGAGCCTCTCTCCACCTTGAAAAACCTAAGTTGCCAAAGTGTTCATTTTCTATGTACTGAATACTCAGAGGGAAACAATGTGCTACATGTTGCAGCTTCTAGCATTGATGGTTTTCTGGAGATATAAATCTGTTTCTTCACATCAGCTGAATGGTCTTATTTGAAAAAAGGTAAACTTATCTCAACCTTGAAACATACGTTGCTGGAAAGCAGGACGTTCAGGAACATACTCCACTGTCACAGGGAAATGATGTGCTAGAAGCTCCTGCTTCTACTACAGATGATTTCCTTTCTAGAGATACATGTGTTTCTTCCAATTAGCTGAAAAGACCTAATTGAAAAAAGCGAGATTTCTCCACCTTCAAAATTCTCACTGGCAGAGAGTATTTCTTAGGAAAATTAACTACTCTCCATCAGAGAAACAACAGCAAGATACTGAAGCTTGTCACACAGACAGTTTTCTTTTCTTTGGAGAGATTTCTTTGCTCTTTCAACTCAGGTTCGTAGGCCTAGTTGGAACACAGAAAGCCAATCTCCACATTGAAAAACCTACGTTCCCATATGTATTCCTTTGAAAAACGAAATCCATTTTCATCAGAAAACAATGTACGAGATGCTGAGCTTCTACAATACATGGTTCTCTTGGAGAGATAAATGTGTTGCTTCAACTCAGCTGAATTTGCCTCTTTGGAACAATGTGATCTCATGTGAACCTTGGAAAACGTCCGTCGCGGGAAGTAGTCCTTGCAAAACCGTACTCAATTTTCTCAGGAGACAATGGGCTAGATGCTCCTATTTCTGAAACAGACGGTTTTCTTTCAAGTTATGCATGTGTTTCTTTAAATTAGCTGGCTAGGCCTATTTTGAACAAAGAGATCTTATCTCCATATTGAGAAACTGAAGTTGCTCTAGGTATTTCATTGACAAACTACACTCAATCTGACAAGGAAACAATGTGTTAGATATTCCTTCTGGTAACATAGATGGTTTTCTTCGGAGAGAAACACGTGTTTGTTCAAATCAGCTGAAAAGGCCTCCATGATACAAAGGGAGCCTATCTCCATCCTGAAAAACCTAAGTTGCAAGAAGTATTCCTTTTAAATCTACTGACTACTCACATGGAAACAATATGCTAGATGCTGCAGCTTGTAGTTAGACGGTTTTCTTTGGAGAGACACATGTGTTTCTTCACCTCAGCTGAATTGACCTGTTTGGAACCAAGAGAGTCTACCTCCACCTTGAAAATCCTAACTTGCAGGAAGTATTTCTTTGAAAAAACTGGCAAAAGTCTCCCAGGGTGACAATGTTCTTATTCTCCAGGGTCAAACAGAGATGGTTTTCTTTCAGGAGATACATGTGTTCCTTTAAGTCATATAGAAAGGCCTATTTTGTAACAAAGAGCCCATATCCACATTGAATGACCTATGTTGCAGGAGGAATTCCTTTCCAAATCTATCTCGGTTCTCACAGGGAAGCAATGTGCTAGATGTTGCTGCTTGTAACATATAATGTTTCTTGGGAGAGATCCCTTTGTCTTCAACTCAGCTGAACAGGCCAACGTAGAAAAAAGGGAGCCTATCTCCACCGTGAGAAACCATGCTGCAGGAAGTATTCCAATCAAAAACAAACTTATCTCACGGGGAAACAATGTGCTACCATTCCTGCTTCCAACAGAGATGGTGTTCTTTCGAGAGGTATGTGTGTTTCTTGAAATCTGCGGAATAGGCCTATTGGAAACAAAGTGAGCCTATGTCTACATTGAAAGACCTAAACTGCCTGAAGTACTCCTTTCAAATAGTAACTCAGCTCTCTCACAGAATCAATGTGCTACATGCTGCAGCGTCTAATCTAGATGGTTTCCTTTTAGAGATACATGTGTTTCTTCAATTCACCTGATTGTGTGTATTGGGAACAAAGTGAGCCAACCCACCCTTGGAAAACGTAAGTTGCAGGAAGTCTTTCTTTGACAAACTTACTAAATTCTCACAGGGAAACAATGCCCGAATATTCCTGCTTCCAACAGAGATGGCTTTCTTTGGAGAGATATATGTGTTTCTTCAAATGTGCTGAATAGGCCTACTTGGAACAAAGTGTGCCTATCTCTACATTGAAAATCCTCAGTTGCCCGAAGTACTCCTTTCAAGTACTAACTCAGATCTCACAGAGAAACCATGTGCTACATGCTGCAGCTTCTAATCCCGATGGTTTCCTTTTAGAAATACATGTGTTTCTTCAATTCACATGAAGGTGTGTATTGGGAACAAAGTGAGTCAACCCAACCTTGGAAAACGTAAATTGCAGGAAGTATTCCCTTGCAAAACCTATTCAATTCGAAGTTGGAAACAATATGGGGGATGCTCCTTCTTCCACAGAGATGTTTTCTTTGAGAGACACACGTGTTTCTTCAAGTTAGCTGGACAGGCCTATTTGCTTACTGACTGTAACATATAAGATTTCTTTGGAGAGATACATGTGTTTCTTCAATGCAGCTGAAAAATGCCAATGTGGAAATAAGGGAGCCTCTCTCCACCATGAAGCACCCTGTTGCAGGAAGTATTCCATTTACAAACAAACACAATCTCCCAGGGAGACAATGTGCTATTACTCATGCTTCCAGCAGAGATGGTTTTTTTGGAGAAATATATGTGTTTCTTCAAATCTGCTGAACAGGCCTATTAGGAACAAAGAGAGCCTATGTCTACATTGAAAAAGCTAAATTGCCTGAAGTACTCCTTTCAAATATTAACTCAGCTGTCACAGGGAAACAATGAGCTGCACGGTACAGCTTCTAACATAGATGGTTTCCTTTTAGAGGTACGTGTGTTTCTTCAACTCACCTGCCTGTGTCTATCTGGAAAAAAGTGAGCCTATCCCAACCTTGAAAACCCTAAGCTGTAGGAAGTATTCCTATGCAAAGCCTTCTCAATTCTTACTGGGATACAATGTGGTGGATTCTCCTGCTTCTCACACAGATGTTTTCTGTCAAAAGACACATGTGTTTGTTCAAATTAGCCGGGGAGGCCTATTTGGAACAAACAACCCTTTGTTCCCCTTGCAAATTCTGAATGGTGGGAAGAAATTCTTTTAAAATACTCATTTTTAACAGGGAAGCAATGTGCTAGATGTTGAAGATTGTAACATAGATAGTTTTCTTTGCAGAGACACTGATGTTTTTACAACTTAGCTCACAGGCCTACGTGGAAGATAGAGAGCCTATCTCCCTTTGAAAAACGTAAGTTGCCCAAAGTATTCCTTTTAAAATGAAACTCAATTCTCTGAGGGAAAGAATGTGCTATATGCTCCTGATTCTGACTCAAGTGGTTTCTTTTGAGATACATGAGTTCCTTTAACTCTGCTGAAGGGGCCTATTTGGAACAAACAGCCTATCTCCACCTTGAATTTCAAAGATGCAGGAAGTACTGCTTTCAAAAACTTACTGGTTTTTACACGGGTAAACAATGAAGTACATGGCGAAGTTTGTAATCTAGTTGGTTTTCGTTTAGTGCTCCATGTGTTTCTTGAACTCATCTGAATAGGCCCATTTGGAACAAAGAGAGCCTACGTTCACTTTGAAAAATGTAATTTATAGGAAGTACTCCTATCAATAATTAACTCTCTTCTCAGAGGTATACTAGGTCCTAGATTCTATAGCTTGTATCACAGATAGTTTACTGTCAAGAGATAAATGTGTTTCTTCAACTTGCCTGAATAGGCCTATTTCAAAAAAAAGAGCTGATTTTCCCTTTGAAAAACCTAAGTCACAGGAAGTATTCCTTCAAAAACCAGCTCAATTCTCGCAGTGAAACAAGCTCCTAGATGCTGCAGTTTTGAACATAGATGGTTTTCTTTGGACAGATACATGTCTTTGTTCACCTCAGCTGAATAGACCTATTTGTTACAAAGAGAGCCTCTCTCCACCTTGAAAAACCTAAGTTGCCAAAGTGTTCATTTTCTATGTACTGAATACTCAGAGGGAAACAATGTGCTACATGTTGCAGCTTCTAGCATTGATGGTTTTCTGGAGATATAAATCTGTTTCTTCACATCAGCTGAATGGTCTTATTTGAAAAAAGGTAAACTTATCTCAACCTTGAAACATACGTTGCTGGAAAGTAGGACGTTCAGGAACATACTCCACTGTCACAGGGAAATAATGTGCTAGAAGCTCGTGCTTCTACTACAGATGATTTCCTTTCTAGAGATACATGTGTTTCTTCCAATTAGCTGAAAAGACCTAATTGAAAAAAGCGAGATTTCTCCACCTTCAAAATTCTCACTGGCAGAGAGTATTTCTTAGGAAAATTAACTACTCTCCATCAAAGAAACAACAGCAAGATACTGAAGCTTGTCACACAGACAGTTTTCTTTTCTTTGGAGAGATTTCTTTGCTCTTTCAACTCAGGTTCGTAGGCCTAGTTGGAACACAGAAAGCCAATCTCCACATTGAAAAACCTACGTTCCCATATGTATTCCTTTGAAAAACGAAATCCATTTTCATCAGAAAACAATGTACGAGATGCTGAGCTTCTACAATACATGGTTCTCTTGGAGAGATAAATGTGTTGCTTCAACTCAGCTGAATTTGCCTCTTTGGAACAATGTGATGTCATGTGAACCTTGGAAAACGTCCGTCGCGGGAAGTAGTCCTTGCAAAACCGTACTCAATTTTCTCAGGAGACAATGGGCTAGATGCTCCTATTTCTGAAACAGACGGTTTTCTTTCAAGTTATGCATGTGTTTCTTTAAATTAGCTGGCTAGGCCTATTTTGAACAAAGAGATCTTATCTCCATATTGAGAAACTGAAGTTGCTCTAGGTATTTCATTGACAAACTACACTCAATCTGACAAGGAAACAATGTGTTAGATATTCCTTCTGGTAACATAGATGGTTTTCTTCGGAGAGAAACACGTGTTTGTTCAAATCAGCTGAAAAGGCCTCCATGATACAAAGGGAGCCTATCTCCATCCTGAAAAACCTAAGTTGCAAGAAGTATTCCTTTTAAATCTACTGACTACTCACATGGAAACAATATGCTAGATGCTGCAGCTTGTAGTTAGACGGTTTTCTTTGGAGAGACACATGTGTTTCTTCACCTCAGCTGAATTGACCTGTTTGGAACCAAGAGAGTCTACCTCCACCTTGAAAATCCTAACTTGCAGGAAGTATTTCTTTGAAAAAACTGGCAAAAGTCTCCCAGGGTGACAATGTTCTTATTCTCCAGGGTCAAACAGAGATGGTTTTCTTTCAGGAGATACATGTGTTCCTTTAAGTCATATAGAAAGGCCTATTTTGTAACAAAGAGCCCATATCCACATTGAATGACCTATGTTGCAGGAGGAATTCCTTTCCAAATCTATCTCGGTTCTCACAGGGAAGCAATGTGCTAGATGTTGCTGCTTGTAACATATAATGTTTCTTGGGAGAGATCCCTTTGTCTTCAACTCAGCTGAACAGGCCAACGTAGAAAAAAGGGAGCCTATCTCCACCGTGAGAAACCATGCTGCAGGAAGTATTCCAATCAAAAACAAACTTATCTCACGGGGAAACAATGTGCTACCATTCCTGCTTCCAACAGAGATGGTGTTCTTTCGAGAGGTATGTGTGTTTCTTGAAATCTGCGGAATAGGCCTATTGGAAACAAAGTGAGCCTATGTCTACATTGAAAGACCTAAACTGCCTGAAGTACTCCTTTCAAATAGTAACTCAGCTCTCTCACAGAATCAATGTGCTACATGCTGCAGCGTCTAATCTAGATGGTTTCCTTTTAGAGATACATGTGTTTCTTCAATTCACCTGATTGTGTGTATTGGGAACAAAGTGAGCCAACCCACCCTTGGAAAACGTAAGTTGCAGGAAGTCTTTCTTTGACAAACTTACTAAATTCTCACAGGGAAACAATGCCCGAATATTCCTGCTTCCAACACAGATGGCTTTCTTTGGAGAGATATATGTGTTTCTTCAAATGTGCTGAATAGGCCTACTTGGAACAAAGTGTGCCTATCTCTACATTGAAAATCCTCAGTTGCCCGAAGTACTCCTTTCAAGTACAAACTCAGATCTCACAGAGAAACCATGTGTTACATGCTGCAGCTTCTAATCCCGATGGTTTCCTTTTAGAAATACATGTGTTTCTTCAATTCACATGAAGGTGTGTATTGGGAACAAAGTGAGTCAACCCAACCTTGGAAAACGTAAATTGCAGGAAGTATTCCCTTGCAAAACCTATTCAATTCGAAGTTGGAAACAATATGGGGGATGCTCCTTCTTCCACAGAGATGTTTTCTTTGAGAGACACACGTGTTTCTTCAAGTTAGCTGGACAGGCCTATTTGCTTACTGACTGTAACATATAAGATTTCTTTGGAGAGATACATGTGTTTCTTCAATGCAGCTGAAAAATGCCAATGTGGAAATAAGGGAGCCTCTCTCCACCATGAAGCACCCTGTTGCAGGAAGTATTCCATTTACAAACAAACACAATCTCCCAGGGAGACAATGTGCTATTACTCATGCTTCCAGCAGAGATGGTTTTTTTGGAGAAATATATGTGTTTCTTCAAATCTGCTGAACAGGCCTATTAGGAACAAAGAGAGCCTATGTCTACATTGAAAAAGCTAAATTGCCTGAAGTACTCCTTTCAAATATTAACTCAGCTGTCACAGGGAAACAATGAGCTGCACGGTACAGCTTCTAACATAGATGGTTTCCTTTTAGAGGTACGTGTGTTTCTTCAACTCACCTGCCTGTGTCTATCTGGAAAAAAGTGAGCCTATCCCAACCTTGAAAACCCTAAGCTGTAGGAAGTATTCCTATGCAAAGCCTTCTCAATTCTTACTGGGATACAATGTGGTGGATTCTCCTGCTTCTCACACAGATGTTTTCTGTCAAAAGACACATGTGTTTGTTCAAATTAGCCGGGGAGGCCTATTTGGAACAAACAACCCTTTGTTCCCCTTGCAAATTCTGAATGGTGGGAAGAAATTCTTTTAAAATACTCATTTTTAACAGGGAAGCAATGTGCTAGATGTTGAAGATTGTAACATAGATAGTTTTCTTTGCAGAGACACTGATGTTTTTACAACTTAGCTCACAGGCCTACGTGGAAGATAGAGAGCCTATCTCCCTTTGAAAAACGTAAGTTGCCCAAAGTATTCCTTTTAAAATGAAACTCAATTCTCTGAGGGAAAGAATGTGCTATATGCTCCTGATTCTGACTCAAGTGGTTTCTTTTGAGATACATGAGTTCCTTTAACTCTGCTGAAAGGGCCTATTTGGAACAAACAGCCTATCTCCACCTTGAATTTCAAAGATGCAGGAAGTACTGCTTTCAAAAACTTACTGGTTTTTACACGGGTAAACAATGAAGTACATGGCGAAGTTTGTAATCTAGTTGGTTTTCGTTTAGTGCTCCATGTGTTTCTTGAACTCATCTGAATAGGCCCATTTGGAACAAAGAGAGCCTACGTTCACTTTGAAAAATGTAATTTATAGGAAGTACTCCTATCAATAATTAACTCTCTTCTCAGAGGTATACTAGGTCCTAGATTCTATAGCTTGTATCACAGATAGTTTTCTGTCAAGAGATAAATGTGTTTCTTCAACTTGCCTGAATAGGCCTATTTCAAAAAAAAAGAGCTGATTTTCCCTTTGAAAAACCTAAGTCACAGGAAGTATTCCTTCAAAAACCAGCTCAATTCTCGCAGTGAAACAAGCTCCTAGATGCTGCAGTTTTGAACATAGATGGTTTTCTTTGGACAGATACATGTCTTTGTTCACCTCAGCTGAATAGACCTATTTGTTACAAAGAGAGCCTCTCTCCACCTTGAAAAACCTAAGTTGCCAAAGTGTTCATTTTCTATGTACTGAATACTCAGAGGGAAACAATGTGCTACATGTTGCAGCTTCTAGCATTGATGGTTTTCTGGAGATATAAATCTGTTTCTTCACATCAGCTGAATGGTCTTATTTGAAAAAAGGTAAACTTATCTCAACCTTGAAACATACGTTGCTGGAAAGTAGGACGTTCAGGAACATACTCCACTGTCACAGGGAAATGATGTGCTAGAAGCTCCTGCTTCTACTACAGATGATTTCCTTTCTAGAGATACATGTGTTTCTTCCAATTAGCTGAAAAGACCTAATTGAAAAAAGCGAGATTTCTCCACCTTCAAAATTCTCACTGGCAGAGAGTATTTCTTAGGAAAATTAACTACTCTCCATCAGAGAAACAACAGCAAGATACTGAAGCTTGTCACACAGACAGTTTTCTTTTCTTTGGAGAGATTTCTTTGCTCTTTCAACTCAGGTTCGTAGGCCTAGTTGGAACACAGAAAGCCAATCTCCACATTGAAAAACCTACGTTCCCATATGTATTCCTTTGAAAAACGAAATCCATTTTCATCAGAAAACAATGTACGAGATGCTGAGCTTCCACAATACATGGTTCTCTTGGAGAGATAAATGTGTTGCTTCAACTCAGCTGAATTTGCCTCTTTGGAACAATGTGATGTCATGTGAACCTTGGAAAACGTCCGTCGCGGGAAGTAGTCCTTGCAAAACCGTACTCAATTTTCTCAGGAGACAATGGGCTAGATGCTCCTATTTCTGAAACAGACGGTTTTCTTTCAAGTTATGCATGTGTTTCTTTAAATTAGCTGGCTAGGCCTATTTTGAACAAAGAGATCTTATCTCCATATTGAGAAACTGAAGTTGCTCTAGGTATTTCATTGACAAACTACACTCAATCTGACAAGGAAACAATGTGTTAGATATTCCTTCTGGTAACATAGATGGTTTTCTTCGGAGAGAAACACGTGTTTGTTCAAATCAGCTGAAAAGGCCTCCATGATACAAAGGGAGCCTATCTCCATCCTGAAAAACCTAAGTTGCAAGAAGTATTCCTTTTAAATCTACTGACTACTCACATGGAAACAATATGCTAGATGCTGCAGCTTGTAGTTAGACGGTTTTCTTTGGAGAGACACATGTGTTTCTTCACCTCAGCTGAATTGACCTGTTTGGAACCAAGAGAGTCTACCTCCACCTTGAAAATCCTAACTTGCAGGAAGTATTTCTTTGAAAAAACTGGCAAAAGTCTCCCAGGGTGACAATGTTCTTATTCTCCAGGGTCAAACAGAGATGGTTTTCTTTCAGGAGATACATGTGTTCCTTTAAGTCATATAGAAAGGCCTATTTTGTAACAAAGAGCCCATATCCACATTGAATGACCTATGTTGCAGGAGGAATTCCTTTCCAAATCTATCTCGGTTCTCACAGGGAAGCAATGTGCTAGATGTTGCTGCTTGTAACATATAATGTTTCTTGGGAGAGATCCCTTTGTCTTCAACTCAGCTGAACAGGCCAACGTAGAAAAAAGGGAGCCTATCTCCACCGTGAGAAACCATGCTGCAGGAAGTATTCCAATCAAAAACAAACTTATCTCACGGGGAAACAATGTGCTACCATTCCTGCTTCCAACAGAGATGGTGTTCTTTCGAGAGGTATGTGTGTTTCTTGAAATCTGCGGAATAGGCCTATTGGAAACAAAGTGAGCCTATGTCTACATTGAAAGACCTAAACTGCCTGAAGTACTCCTTTCAAATAGTAACTCAGCTCTCTCACAGAATCAATGTGCTACATGCTGCAGCGTCTAATCTAGATGGTTTCCTTTTAGAGATACATGTGTTTCTTCAATTCACCTGATTGTGTGTATTGGGAACAAAGTGAGCCAACCCACCCTTGGAAAACGTAAGTTGCAGGAAGTCTTTCTTTGACAAACTTACTAAATTCTCACAGGGAAACAATGCCCGAATATTCCTGCTTCCAACAGAGATGGCTTTCTTTGGAGAGATATATGTGTTTCTTCAAATGTGCTGAATAGGCCTACTTGGAACAAAGTGTGCCTATCTCTACATTGAAAATCCTCAGTTGCCCGAAGTACTCCTTTCAAGTACTAACTCAGATCTCACAGAGAAACCATGTGCTACATGCTGCAGCTTCTAATCCCGATGGTTTCCTTTTAGAAATACATGTGTTTCTTCAATTCACATGAAGGTGTGTATTGGGAACAAAGTGAGTCAACCCAACCTTGGAAAACGTAAATTGCAGGAAGTATTCCCTTGCAAAACCTATTCAATTCGAAGTTGGAAACAATATGGGGGATGCTCCTTCTTCCACAGAGATGTTTTCTTTGAGAGACACACGTGTTTCTTCAAGTTAGCTGGACAGGCCTATTTGCTTACTGACTGTAACATATAAGATTTCTTTGGAGAGATACATGTGTTTCTTCAATGCAGCTGAAAAATGCCAATGTGGAAATAAGGGAGCCTCTCTCCACCATGAAGCACCCTGTTGCAGGAAGTATTCCATTTACAAACAAACACAATCTCCCAGGGAGACAATGTGCTATTACTCATGCTTCCAGCAGAGATGGTTTTTTTGGAGAAATATATGTGTTTCTTCAAATCTGCTGAACAGGCCTATTAGGAACAAAGAGAGCCTATGTCTACATTGAAAAAGCTAAATTGCCTGAAGTACTCCTTTCAAATATTAACTCAGCTGTCACAGGGAAACAATGAGCTGCACGGTACAGCTTCTAACATAGATGGTTTCCTTTTAGAGGTACGTGTGTTTCTTCAACTCACCTGCCTGTGTCTATCTGGAAAAAAGTGAGCCTATCCCAACCTTGAAAACCCTAAGCTGTAGGAAGTATTCCTATGCAAAGCCTTCTCAATTCTTACTGGGATACAATGTGGTGGATTCTCCTGCTTCTCACACAGATGTTTTCTGTCAAAAGACACATGTGTTTGTTCAAATTAGCCGGGGAGGCCTATTTGGAACAAACAACCCTTTGTTCCCCTTGCAAATTCTGAATGGTGGGAAGAAATTCTTTTAAAATACTCATTTTTAACAGGGAAGCAATGTGCTAGATGTTGAAGATTGTAACATAGATAGTTTTCTTTGCAGAGACACTGATGTTTTTACAACTTAGCTCACAGGCCTACGTGGAAGATAGAGAGCCTATCTCCCTTTGAAAAACGTAAGTTGCCCAAAGTATTCCTTTTAAAATGAAACTCAATTCTCTGAGGGAAAGAATGTGCTATATGCTCCTGATTCTGACTCAAGTGGTTTCTTTTGAGATACATGAGTTCCTTTAACTCTGCTGAAAGGGCCTATTTGGAACAAACAGCCTATCTCCACCTTGAATTTCAAAGATGCAGGAAGTACTGCTTTCAAAAACTTACTGGTTTTTACACGGGTAAACAATGAAGTACATGGCGAAGTTTGTAATCTAGTTGGTTTTCGTTTAGTGCTCCATGTGTTTCTTGAACTCATCTGAATAGGCCCATTTGGAACAAAGAGAGCCTACGTTCACTTTGAAAAATGTAATTTATAGGAAGTACTCCTATCAATAATTAACTCTCTTCTCAGAGGTATACTAGGTCCTAGATTCTATAGCTTGTATCACAGATAGTTTTCTGTCAAGAGATAAATGTGTTTCTTCAACTTGCCTGAATAGGCCTATTTCAAAAAAAAAGAGCTGATTTTCCCTTTGAAAAACCTAAGTCACAGGAAGTATTCCTTCAAAAACCAGCTCAATTCTCGCAGTGAAACAAGCTCCTAGATGCTGCAGTTTTGAACATAGATGGTTTTCTTTGGACAGATACATGTCTTTGTTCACCTCAGCTGAATAGACCTATTTGTTACAAAGAGAGCCTCTCTCCACCTTGAAAAACCTAAGTTGCCAAAGTGTTCATTTTCTATGTACTGAATACTCAGAGGGAAACAATGTGCTACATGTTGCAGCTTCTAGCATTGATGGTTTTCTGGAGATATAAATCTGTTTCTTCACATCAGCTGAATGGTCTTATTTGAAAAAAGGTAAACTTATCTCAACCTTGAAACATACGTTGCTGGAAAGTAGGACGTTCAGGAACATACTCCACTGTCACAGGGAAATGATGTGCTAGAAGCTCCTGCTTCTACTACAGATGATTTCCTTTCTAGAGATACATGTGTTTCTTCCAATTAGCTGAAAAGACCTAATTGAAAAAAGCGAGATTTCTCCACCTTCAAAATTCTCACTGGCAGAGAGTATTTCTTAGGAAAATTAACTACTCTCCATCAGAGAAACAACAGCAAGATACTGAAGCTTGTCACACAGACAGTTTTCTTTTCTTTGGAGAGATTTCTTTGCTCTTTCAACTCAGGTTTGTAGGCCTAGTTGGAACACAGAAAGCCAATCTCCACATTGAAAAACCTACGTTCCCATATGTATTCCTTTGAAAAACGAAATCCATTTTCATCAGAAAACAATGTACGAGATGCTGAGCTTCTACAATACATGGTTCTCTTGGAGAGATAAATGTGTTGCTTCAACTCAGCTGAATTTTCCTCTTTGGAACAATGTGATCTCATGTGAACCTTGGAAAACGTCCGTCGCGGGAAGTAGTCCTTGCAAAACCGTACTCAATTTTCTCAGGAGACAATGGGCTAGATGCTCCTATTTCTGAAACAGACGGTTTTCTTTCAAGTTATGCATGTGTTTCTTTAAATTAGCTGGCTAGGCCTATTTTGAACAAAGAGATCTTATCTCCATATTGAGAAACTGAAGTTGCTCTAGGTATTTCATTGACAAACTACACTCAATCTGACAAGGAAACAATGTGTTAGATATTCCTTCTGGTAACATAGATGGTTTTCTTCGGAGAGAAACACGTGTTTGTTCAAATCAGCTGAAAAGGCCTCCATGATACAAAGGGAGCCTATCTCCATCCTGAAAAACCTAAGTTGCAAGAAGTATTCCTTTTAAATCTACTGACTACTCACATGGAAACAATATGCTAGATGCTGCAGCTTGTAGTTAGACGGTTTTCTTTGGAGAGACACATGTGTTTCTTCACCTCAGCTGAATTGACCTGTTTGGAACCAAGAGAGTCTACCTCCACCTTGAAAATCCTAACTTGCAGGAAGTATTTCTTTGAAAAAACTGGCAAAAGTCTCCCAGGGTGACAATGTTCTTATTCTCCAGGGTCAAACAGAGATGGTTTTCTTTCAGGAGATACATGTGTTCCTTTAAGTCATATAGAAAGGCCTATTTTGTAACAAAGAGCCCATATCCACATTGAATGACCTATGTTGCAGGAGGAATTCCTTTCCAAATCTATCTCGGTTCTCACAGGGAAGCAATGTGCTAGATGTTGCTGCTTGTAACATATAATGTTTCTTGGGAGAGATCCCTTTGTCTTCAACTCAGCTGAACAGGCCAACGTAGAAAAAAGGGAGCCTATCTCCACCGTGAGAAACCATGCTGCAGGAAGTATTCCAATCAAAAACAAACTTATCTCACGGGGAAACAATGTGCTACCATTCCTGCTTCCAACAGAGATGGTGTTCTTTCGAGAGGTATGTGTGTTTCTTGAAATCTGCGGAATAGGCCTATTGGAAACAAAGTGAGCCTATGTCTACATTGAAAGACCTAAACTGCCTGAAGTACTCCTTTCAAATAGTAACTCAGCTCTCTCACATAATCAATGTGCTACATGCTGCAGCGTCTAATCTAGATGGTTTCCTTTTAGAGATACATGTGTTTCTTCAATTCACCTGATTGTGTGTATTGGGAACAAAGTGAGCCAACCCACCCTTGGAAAACGTAAGTTGCAGGAAGTCTTTCTTTGACAAACTTACTAAATTCTCACAGGGAAACAATGCCCGAATATTCCTGCTTCCAACAGAGATGGCTTTCTTTGGAGAGATATATGTGTTTCTTCAAATGTGCTGAATAGGCCTACTTGGAACAAAGTGTGCCTATCTCTACATTGAAAATCCTCAGTTGCCCGAAGTACTCCTTTCAAGTACTAACTCAGATCTCACAGAGAAACCATGTGCTACATGCTGCAGCTTCTAATCCCGATGGTTTCCTTTTAGAAATACATGTGTTTCTTCAATTCACATGAAGGTGTGTATTGGGAACAAAGTGAGTCAACCCAACCTTGGAAAACGTAAATTGCAGGAAGTATTCCCTTGCAAAACCTATTCAATTCGAAGTTGGAAACAATATGGGGGATGCTCCTTCTTCCACAGAGATGTTTTCTTTGAGAGACACACGTGTTTCTTCAAGTTAGCTGGACAGGCCTATTTGCTTACTGACTGTAACATATAAGATTTCTTTGGAGAGATACATGTGTTTCTTCAATGCAGCTGAAAAATGCCAATGTGGAAATAAGGGAGCCTCTCTCCACCATGAAGCACCCTGTTGCAGGAAGTATTCCATTTACAAACAAACACAATCTCCCAGGGAGACAATGTGCTATTACTCATGCTTCCAGCAGAGATGGTTTTTTTGGAGAAATATATGTGTTTCTTCAAATCTGCTGAACAGGCCTATTAGGAACAAAGAGAGCCTATGTCTACATTGAAAAAGCTAAATTGCCTGAAGTACTCCTTTCAAATATTAACTCAGCTGTCACAGGGAAACAATGAGCTGCACGGTACAGCTTCTAACATAGATGGTTTCCTTTTAGAGGTACGTGTGTTTCTTCAACTCACCTGCCTGTGTCTATCTGGAAAAAAGTGAGCCTATCCCAACCTTGAAAACCCTAAGCTGTAGGAAGTATTCCTATGCAAAGCCTTCTCAATTCTTACTGGGATACAATGTGGTGGATTCTCCTGCTTCTCACACAGATGTTTTCTGTCAAAAGACACATGTGTTTGTTCAAATTAGCCGGGGAGGCCTATTTGGAACAAACAACCCTTTGTTCCCCTTGCAAATTCTGAATGGTGGGAAGAAATTCTTTTAAAATACTCATTTTTAACAGGGAAGCAATGTGCTAGATGTTGAAGATTGTAACATAGATAGTTTTCTTTGCAGAGACACTGATGTTTTTACAACTTAGCTCACAGGCCTACGTGGAAGATAGAGAGCCTATCTCCCTTTGAAAAACGTAAGTTGCCCAAAGTATTCCTTTTAAAATGAAACTCAATTCTCTGAGGGAAAGAATGTGCTATATGCTCCTGATTCTGACTCAAGTGGTTTCTTTTGAGATACATGAGTTCCTTTAACTCTGCTGAAAGGGCCTATTTGGAACAAACAGCCTATCTCCACCTTGAATTTCAAAGATGCAGGAAGTACTGCTTTCAAAAACTTACTGGTTTTTACACGGGTAAACAATGAAGTACATGGCGAAGTTTGTAATCTAGTTGGTTTTCGTTTAGTGCTCCATGTGTTTCTTGAACTCATCTGAATAGGCCCATTTGGAACAAAGAGAGCCTACGTTCACTTTGAAAAATGTAATTTATAGGAAGTACTCCTATCAATAATTAACTCTCTTCTCAGAGGTATACTAGGTCCTAGATTCTATAGCTTGTATCACAGATAGTTTTCTGTCAAGAGATAAATGTGTTTCTTCAACTTGCCTGAATAGGCCTATTTCAAAAAAAAAGAGCTGATTTTCCCTTTGAAAAACCTAAGTCACAGGAAGTATTCCTTCAAAAACCAGCTCAATTCTCGCAGTGAAACAAGCTCCTAGATGCTGCAGTTTTGAACATAGATGGTTTTCTTTGGACAGATACATGTCTTTGTTCACCTCAGCTGAATAGACCTATTTGTTACAAAGAGAGCCTCTCTCCACCTTGAAAAACCTAAGTTGCCAAAGTGTTCATTTTCTATGTACTGAATACTCAGAGGGAAACAATGTGCTACATGTTGCAGCTTCTAGCATTGATGGTTTTCTGGAGATATAAATCTGTTTCTTCACATCAGCTGAATGGTCTTATTTGAAAAAAGGTAAACTTATCTCAACCTTGAAACATACGTTGCTGGAAAGTAGGACGTTCAGGAACATACTCCACTGTCACAGGGAAATGATGTGCTAGAAGCTCCTGCTTCTACTACAGATGATTTCCTTTCTAGAGATACATGTGTTTCTTCCAATTAGCTGAAAAGACCTAATTGAAAAAAGCGAGATTTCTCCACCTTCAAAATTCTCACTGGCAGAGAGTATTTCTTAGGAAAATTAACTACTCTCCATCAGAGAAACAACAGCAAGATACTGAAGCTTGTCACACAGACAGTTTTCTTTTCTTTGGAGAGATTTCTTTGCTCTTTCAACTCAGGTTTGTAGGCCTAGTTGGAACACAGAAAGCCAATCTCCACATTGAAAAACCTACGTTCCCATATGTATTCCTTTGAAAAACGAAATCCATTTTCATCAGAAAACAATGTACGAGATGCTGAGCTTCTACAATACATGGTTCTCTTGGAGAGATAAATGTGTTGCTTCAACTCAGCTGAATTTTCCTCTTTGGAACAATGTGATCTCATGTGAACCTTGGAAAACGTCCGTCGCGGGAAGTAGTCCTTGCAAAACCGTACTCAATTTTCTCAGGAGACAATGGGCTAGATGCTCCTATTTCTGAAACAGACGGTTTTCTTTCAAGTTATGCATGTGTTTCTTTAAATTAGCTGGCTAGGCCTATTTTGAACAAAGAGATCTTATCTCCATATTGAGAAACTGAAGTTGCTCTAGGTATTTCATTGACAAACTACACTCAATCTGACAAGGAAACAATGTGTTAGATATTCCTTCTGGTAACATAGATGGTTTTCTTCGGAGAGAAACACGTGTTTGTTCAAATCAGCTGAAAAGGCCTCCATGATACAAAGGGAGCCTATCTCCATCCTGAAAAACCTAAGTTGCAAGAAGTATTCCTTTTAAATCTACTGACTACTCACATGGAAACAATATGCTAGATGCTGCAGCTTGTAGTTAGACGGTTTTCTTTGGAGAGACACATGTGTTTCTTCACCTCAGCTGAATTGACCTGTTTGGAACCAAGAGAGTCTACCTCCACCTTGAAAATCCTAACTTGCAGGAAGTATTTCTTTGAAAAAACTGGCAAAAGTCTCCCAGGGTGACAATGTTCTTATTCTCCAGGGTCAAACAGAGATGGTTTTCTTTCAGGAGATACATGTGTTCCTTTAAGTCATATAGAAAGGCCTATTTTGTAACAAAGAGCCCATATCCACATTGAATGACCTATGTTGCAGGAGGAATTCCTTTCCAAATCTATCTCGGTTCTCACAGGGAAGCAATGTGCTAGATGTTGCTGCTTGTAACATATAATGTTTCTTGGGAGAGATCCCTTTGTCTTCAACTCAGCTGAACAGGCCAACGTAGAAAAAAGGGAGCCTATCTCCACCGTGAGAAACCATGCTGCAGGAAGTATTCCAATCAAAAACAAACTTATCTCACGGGGAAACAATGTGCTACCATTCCTGCTTCCAACAGAGATGGTGTTCTTTCGAGAGGTATGTGTGTTTCTTGAAATCTGCGGAATAGGCCTATTGGAAACAAAGTGAGCCTATGTCTACATTGAAAGACCTAAACTGCCTGAAGTACTCCTTTCAAATAGTAACTCAGCTCTCTCACATAATCAATGTGCTACATGCTGCAGCGTCTAATCTAGATGGTTTCCTTTTAGAGATACATGTGTTTCTTCAATTCACCTGATTGTGTGTATTGGGAACAAAGTGAGCCAACCCACCCTTGGAAAACGTAAGTTGCAGGAAGTCTTTCTTTGACAAACTTACTAAATTCTCACAGGGAAACAATGCCCGAATATTCCTGCTTCCAACAGAGATGGCTTTCTTTGGAGAGATATATGTGTTTCTTCAAATGTGCTGAATAGGCCTACTTGGAACAAAGTGTGCCTATCTCTACATTGAAAATCCTCAGTTGCCCGAAGTACTCCTTTCAAGTACTAACTCAGATCTCACAGAGAAACCATGTGCTACATGCTGCAGCTTCTAATCCCGATGGTTTCCTTTTAGAAATACATGTGTTTCTTCAATTCACATGAAGGTGTGTATTGGGAACAAAGTGAGTCAACCCAACCTTGGAAAACGTAAATTGCAGGAAGTATTCCCTTGCAAAACCTATTCAATTCGAAGTTGGAAACAATATGGGGGATGCTCCTTCTTCCACAGAGATGTTTTCTTTGAGAGACACACGTGTTTCTTCAAGTTAGCTGGACAGGCCTATTTGCTTACTGACTGTAACATATAAGATTTCTTTGGAGAGATACATGTGTTTCTTCAATGCAGCTGAAAAATGCCAATGTGGAAATAAGGGAGCCTCTCTCCACCATGAAGCACCCTGTTGCAGGAAGTATTCCATTTACAAACAAACACAATCTCCCAGGGAGACAATGTGCTATTACTCATGCTTCCAGCAGAGATGGTTTTTTTGGAGAAATATATGTGTTTCTTCAAATCTGCTGAACAGGCCTATTAGGAACAAAGAGAGCCTATGTCTACATTGAAAAAGCTAAATTGCCTGAAGTACTCCTTTCAAATATTAACTCAGCTGTCACAGGGAAACAATGAGCTGCATGGTACAGCTTCTAACATAGATGGTTTCCTTTTAGAGGTACGTGTGTTTCTTCAACTCACCTGCCTGTGTCTATCTGGAAAAAAGTGAGCCTATCCCAACCTTGAAAACCCTAAGCTGTAGGAAGTATTCCTATGCAAAGCCTTCTCAATTCTTACTGGGATACAATGTGGTGGATTCTCCTGCTTCTCACACAGATGTTTTCTGTCAAAAGACACATGTGTTTGTTCAAATTAGCCGGGGAGGCCTATTTGGAACAAACAACCCTTTGTTCCCCTTGCAAATTCTGAATGGTGGGAAGAAATTCTTTTAAAATACTCATTTTTAACAGGGAAGCAATGTGCTAGATGTTGAAGATTGTAACATAGATAGTTTTCTTTGCAGAGACACTGATGTTTTTACAACTTAGCTCACAGGCCTACGTGGAAGATAGAGAGCCTATCTCCCTTTGGAAAACGTAAGTTGCCCAAAGTATTCCTTTTAAAATGAAACTCAATTCTCTGAGGGAAAGAATGTGCTATATGCTCCTGATTCTGACTCAAGTGGTTTCTTTTGAGATACATGAGTTCCTTTAACTCTGCTGAAAGGGCCTATTTGGAACAAACAGCCTATCTCCACCTTGAATTTCAAAGATGCAGGAAGTACTGCTTTCAAAAACTTACTGGTTTTTACACGGGTAAACAATGAAGTACATGGCGAAGTTTGTAATCTAGTTGGTTTTCGTTTAGTGCTCCATGTGTTTCTTGAACTCATCTGAATAGGCCCATTTGGAACAAAGAGAGCCTACGTTCACTTTGAAAAATGTAATTTATAGGAAGTACTCCTATCAATAATTAACTCTCTTCTCAGAGGTATACTAGGTCCTAGATTCTATAGCTTGTATCACAGATAGTTTTCTGTCAAGAGATAAATGTGTTTCTTCAACTTGCCTGAATAGGCCTATTTCAAAAAAAAAGAGCTGATTTTCCCTTTGAAAAACCTAAGTCACAGGAAGTATTCCTTCAAAAACCAGCTCAATTCTCGCAGTGAAACAAGCTCCTAGATGCTGCAGTTTTGAACATAGATGGTTTTCTTTGGACAGATACATGTCTTTGTTCACCTCAGCTGAATAGACCTATTTGTTACAAAGAGAGCCTCTCTCCACCTTGAAAAACCTAAGTTGCCAAAGTGTTCATTTTCTATGTACTGAATACTCAGAGGGAAACAATGTGCTACATGTTGCAGCTTCTAGCATTGATGGTTTTCTGGAGATATAAATCTGTTTCTTCACATCAGCTGAATGGTCTTATTTGAAAAAAGGTAAACTTATCTCAACCTTGAAACATACGTTGCTGGAAAGTAGGACGTTCAGGAACATACTCCACTGTCACAGGGAAATGATGTGCTAGAAGCTCCTGCTTCTACTACAGATGATTTCCTTTCTAGAGATACATGTGTTTCTTCCAATTAGCTGAAAAGACCTAATTGAAAAAAGCGAGATTTCTCCACCTTCAAAATTCTCACTGGCAGAGAGTATTTCTTAGGAAAATTAACTACTCTCCATCAGAGAAACAACAGCAAGATACTGAAGCTTGTCACACAGACAGTTTTCTTTTCTTTGGAGAGATTTCTTTGCTCTTTCAACTCAGGTTCGTAGGCCTAGTTGGAACACAGAAAGCCAATCTCCACATTGAAAAACCTACGTTCCCATATGTATTCCTTTGAAAAACGAAATCCATTTTCATCAGAAAACAATGTACGAGATGCTGAGCTTCTACAATACATGGTTCTCTTGGAGAGATAAATGTGTTGCTTCAACTCAGCTGAATTTGCCTCTTTGGAACAATGTGATGTCATGTGAACCTTGGAAAACGTCCGTCGCGGGAAGTAGTCCTTGCAAAACCGTACTCAATTTTCTCAGGAGACAATGGGCTAGATGCTCCTATTTCTGAAACAGACGGTTTTCTTTCAAGTTATGCATGTGTTTCTTTAAATTAGCTGGCTAGGCCTATTTTGAACAAAGAGATCTTATCTCCATATTGAGAAACTGAAGTTGCTCTAGGTATTTCATTGACAAACTACACTCAATCTGACAAGGAAACAATGTGTTAGATATTCCTTCTGGTAACATAGATGGTTTTCTTCGGAGAGAAACACGTGTTTGTTCAAATCAGCTGAAAAGGCCTCCATGATACAAAGGGAGCCTATCTCCATCCTGAAAAACCTAAGTTGCAAGAAGTATTCCTTTTAAATCTACTGACTACTCACATGGAAACAATATGCTAGATGCTGCAGCTTGTAGTTAGACGGTTTTCTTTGGAGAGACACATGTGTTTCTTCACCTCAGCTGAATTGACCTGTTTTGAACCAAGAGAGTCTACCTCCACCTTGAAAATCCTAACTTGCAGGAAGTATTTCTTTGAAAAAACTGGCAAAAGTCTCCCAGGGTGACAATGTTCTTATTCTCCAGGGTCAAACAGAGATGGTTTTCTTTCAGGAGATACATGTGTTCCTTTAAGTCATATAGAAAGGCCTATTTTGTAACAAAGAGCCCATATCCACATTGAATGACCTATGTTGCAGGAGGAATTCCTGTCCAAATCTATCTCGGTTCTCACAGGGAAGCAATGTGCTGGATGTTGCTGCTTGTAACATATAATGTTTCTTGGGAGAGATCCCTTTGTCTTCAACTCAGCTGAACAGGCCAACGTAGAAAAAAGGGAGCCTATCTCCACCGTGAGAAACCATACTGCAGGAAGTATTCCAATCAAAAACAAACTTATCTCACGGGGAAACAATGTGCTACCATTCCTGCTTCCAACAGAGATGGTGTTCTTTCGAGAGGTATGTGTGTTTCTTGAAATCTGCGGAATAGGCCTATTGGAAACAAAGTGAGCCTATGTCTACATTGAAAGACCTAAACTGCCTGAAGTACTCCTTTCAAATAGTAACTCAGCTCTCTCACAGAATCAATGTGCTACATGCTGCAGCGTCTAATCTAGATGGTTTCCTTTTAGAGATACATGTGTTTCTTCAATTCACCTGATTGTGTGTATTGGGAACAAAGTGAGCCAACCCACCCTTGGAAAACGTAAGTTGCAGGAAGTCTTTCTTTGACAAACTTACTAAATTCTCACAGGGAAACAATGCCCGAATATTCCTGCTTCCAACAGAGATGGCTTTCTTTGGAGAGATATATGTGTTTCTTCAAATGTGCTGAATAGGCCTACTTGGAACAAAGTGTGCCTATCTCTACATTGAAAATCCTCAGTTGCCCGAAGTACTCCTTTCAAGTACTAACTCAGATCTCACAGAGAAACCATGTGCTACATGCTGCAGCTTCTAATCCCGATGGTTTCCTTTTAGAAATACATGTGTTTCTTCAATTCACATGAAGGTGTGTATTGGGAACAAAGTGAGTCAACCCAACCTTGGAAAACGTAAATTGCAGGAAGTATTCCCTTGCAAAACCTATTCAATTCGAAGTTGGAAACAATATGGGGGATGCTCCTTCTTCCACAGAGATGTTTTCTTTGAGAGACACACGTGTTTCTTCAAGTTAGCTGGACAGGCCTATTTGCTTACTGACTGTAACATATAAGATTTCTTTGGAGAGATACATGTGTTTCTTCAATGCAGCTGAAAAATGCCAATGTGGAAATAAGGGAGCCTCTCTCCACCATGAAGCACCCTGTTGCAGGAAGTATTCCATTTACAAACAAACACAATCTCCCAGGGAGACAATGTGCTATTACTCATGCTTCCAGCAGAGATGGTTTTTTTGGAGAAATATATGTGTTTCTTCAAATCTGCTGAACAGGCCTATTAGGAACAAAGAGAGCCTATGTCTACATTGAAAAAGCTAAATTGCCTGAAGTACTCCTTTCAAATATTAACTCAGCTGTCACAGGGAAACAATGAGCTGCACGGTACAGCTTCTAACATAGATGGTTTCCTTTTAGAGGTACGTGTGTTTCTTCAACTCACCTGCCTGTGTCTATCTGGAAAAAAGTGAGCCTATCCCAACCTTGAAAACCCTAAGCTGTAGGAAGTATTCCTATGCAAAGCCTTCTCAATTCTTACTGGGATACAATGTGGTGGATTCTCCTGCTTCTCACACAGATGTTTTCTGTCAAAAGACACATGTGTTTGTTCAAATTAGCCGGGGAGGCCTATTTGGAACAAACAACCCTTTGTTCCCCTTGCAAATTCTGAATGGTGGGAAGAAATTCTTTTAAAATACTCATTTTTAACAGGGAAGCAATGTGCTAGATGTTGAAGATTGTAACATAGATAGTTTTCTTTGCAGAGACACTGATGTTTTTACAACTTAGCTCACAGGCCTACGTGGAAGATAGAGAGCCTATCTCCCTTTGAAAAACGTAAGTTGCCCAAAGTATTCCTTTTAAAATGAAACTCAATTCTCTGAGGGAAAGAATGTGCTATATGCTCCTGATTCTGACTCAAGTGGTTTCTTTTGAGATACATGAGTTCCTTTAACTCTGCTGAAAGGGCCTATTTGGAACAAACAGCCTATCTCCACCTTGAATTTCAAAGATGCAGGAAGTACTGCTTTCAAAAACTTACTGGTTTTTACACGGGTAAACAATGAAGTACATGGCGAAGTTTGTAATCTAGTTGGTTTTCGTTTAGTGCTCCATGTGTTTCTTGAACTCATCTGAATAGGCCCATTTGGAACAAAGAGAGCCTACGTTCACTTTGAAAAATGTAATTTATAGGAAGTACTCCTATCAATAATTAACTCTCTTCTCAGAGGTATACTAGGTCCTAGATTCTATAGCTTGTATCACAGATAGTTTACAGTCAAGAGATAAATGTGTTTCTTCAACTTGCCTGAATAGGCCTATTTCAAAAAAAAGAGCTGATTTTCCCTTTGAAAAACCTAAGTCACAGGAAGTATTCCTTCAAAAACCAGCTCAATTCTCGCAGTGAAACAAGCTCCTAGATGCTGCAGTTTTGAACATAGATGGTTTTCTTTGGACAGATACATGTCTTTGTTCACCTCAGCTGAATAGACCTATTTGTTACAAAGAGAGCCTCTCTCCACCTTGAAAAACCTAAGTTGCCAAAGTGTTCATTTTCTATGTACTGAATACTCAGAGGGAAACAATGTGCTACATGTTGCAGCTTCTAGCATTGATGGTTTTCTGGAGATATAAATCTGTTTCTTCACATCAGCTGAATGGTCTTATTTGAAAAAAGGTAAACTTATCTCAACCTTGAAACATACGTTGCTGGAAAGTAGGACGTTCAGGAACATACTCCACTGTCACAGGGAAATAATGTGCTAGAAGCTAATGCTTCTACTACAGATGATTTCCTTTCTAGAGATACATGTGTTTCTTCCAATTAGCTGAAAAGACCTAATTGAAAAAAGCGAGATTTCTCCACCTTCAAAATTCTCACTGGCAGAGAGTATTTCTTAGGAAAATTAACTACTCTCCATCAGAGAAACAACAGCAAGATACTGAAGCTTGTCACACAGACAGTTTTCTTTTCTTTGGAGAGATTTCTTTGCTCTTTCAACTCAGGTTCGTAGGCCTAGTTGGAACACAGAAAGCCAATCTCCACATTGAAAAACCTACGTTCCCATATGTATTCCTTTGAAAAACGAAATCCATTTTCATCAGAAAACAATGTACGAGATGCTGAGCTTCTACAATACATGGTTCTCTTGGAGAGATAAATGTGTTGCTTCAACTCAGCTGAATTTGCCTCTTTGGAACAATGTGATGTCATGTGAACCTTGGAAAATGTCCGTCGCGGGAAGTAGTCCTTGCAAAACCGTACTCAATTTTCTCAGGAGACAATGGGCTAGATGCTCCTATTTCTGAAACAGACGGTTTTCTTTCAAGTTATGCATGTGTTTCTTTAAATTAGCTGGCTAGGCCTATTTTGAACAAAGAGATTTTATCTCCATATTGAGAAACTGAAGTTGCTCTAGGTATTTCATTGACAAACAACACTCAATCTGACAAGGAAACAATGTGTTAGATATTCCTTCTGGTAACATAGATGGTTTTCTTCGGAGAGAAACACGTGTTTGTTCAAATCAGCTGAAAAGGCCTCCATGATACAAAGGGAGCCTATCTCCATCCTGAAACCTAAGTTGCAAGAAGTATTCCTTTTAAATCTACTGACTACTCACATGGAAACAATATGCTAGATGCTGCAGCTTGTAGTTAGACGGTTTTCTTTGGAGAGACACATGTGTTTCTTCACCTCAGCTGAATTGACCTGTTTTGAACCAAGAGAGTCTACCTCCACCTTGAAAATCCTAACTTGCAGGAAGTATTTCTTTGAAAAAACTGGCAAAAGTCTCCCAGGGTGACAATGTTCTTATTCTCCAGGGTCAAACAGAGATGGTTTTCTTTCAGGAGATACATGTGTTCCTTTAAGTCATATAGAAAGGCCTATTTTGTAACAAAGAGCCCATATCCACATTGAATGACCTATGTTGCAGGAGGAATTCCTTTCCAAATCTATCTCGGTTCTCACAGGGAAGCAATGTGCTAGATGTTGCTGCTTGTAACATATAATGTTTCTTGGGAGAGATCCCTTTGTCTTCAACTCAGCTGAACAGGCCAACGTAGAAAAAAGGGAGCCTATCTCCACCGTGAGAAACCATGCTGCAGGAAGTATTCCAATCAAAAACAAACTTATCTCACGGGGAAACAATGTGCTACCATTCCTGCTTCCAACAGAGATGGTGTTCTTTCGAGAGGTATGTGTGTTTCTTGAAATCTGCGGAATAGGCCTATTGGAAACAAAGTGAGCCTATGTCTACATTGAAAGACCTAAACTGCCTGAAGTACTCCTTTCAAATAGTAACTCAGCTCTCTCACAGAATCAATGTGCTACATGCTGCAGCGTCTAATCTAGATGGTTTCCTTTTAGAGATACATGTGTTTCTTCAACTCACCTGATTGTGTGTATTGGGAACAAAGTGAGCCAACCCACCCTTGGAAAACGTAAGTTGCAGGAAGTCTTTCTTTGACAAACTTACTAAATTCTCACAGGGAAACAATGCCCGAATATTCCTGCTTCCAACAGAGATGGCTTTCTTTGGAGAGATATATGTGTTTCTTCAAATGTGCTGAATAGGCCTACTTGGAACAAAGTGTGCCTATCTCTACATTGAAAATCCTCAGTTGCCCGAAGTACTCCTTTCAAGTACTAACTCAGATCTCACAGAGAAACCATGTGCTACATGCTGCAGCTTCTAATCCCGATGGTTTCCTTTTAGAAATACATGTGTTTCTTCAATTCACATGAAGGTGTGTATTGGGAACAAAGTGAGTCAACCCAACCTTGGAAAACGTAAATTGCAGGAAGTATTCCCTTGCAAAACCTATTCAATTCGAAGTTGGAAACAATATGGGGGATGCTCCTTCTTCCACAGAGATGTTTTCTTTGAGAGACACACGTGTTTCTTCAAGTTAGCTGGACAGGCCTATTTGCTTACTGACTGTAACATATAAGATTTCTTTGGAGAGATACATGTGTTTCTTCAATGCAGCTGAAAAATGCCAATGTGGAAATAAGGGAGCCTCTCTCCACCATGAAGCACCCTGTTGCAGGAAGTATTCCATTTACAAACAAACACAATCTCCCAGGGAGACAATGTGCTATTACTCATGCTTCCAGCAGAGATGGTTTTTTTGGAGAAATATATGTGTTTCTTCAAATCTGCTGAACAGGCCTATTAGGAACAAAGAGAGCCTATGTCTACATTGAAAAAGCTAAATTGCCTGAAGTACTCCTTTCAAATATTAACTCAGCTGTCACAGGGAAACAATGAGCTGCACGGTACAGCTTCTAACATAGATGGTTTCCTTTTAGAGGTACGTGTGTTTCTTCAACTCACCTGCCTGTGTCTATCTGGAAAAAAGTGAGCCTATCCCAACCTTGAAAACCCTAAGCTGTAGGAAGTATTCCTATGCAAAGCCTTCTCAATTCTTACTGGGATACAATGTGGTGGATTCTCCTGCTTCTCACACAGATGTTTTCTGTCAAAAGACACATGTGTTTGTTCAAATTAGCCGGGGAGGCCTATTTGGAACAAACAACCCTTTGTTCCCCTTGCAAATTCTGAATGGTGGGAAGAAATTCTTTTAAAATACTCATTTTTAACAGGGAAGCAATGTGCTAGATGTTGAAGATTGTAACATAGATAGTTTTCTTTGCAGAGACACTGATGTTTTTACAACTTAGCTCACAGGCCTACGTGGAAGATAGAGAGCCTATCTCCCTTTGAAAAACGTAAGTTGCCCAAAGTATTCCTTTTAAAATGAAACTCAATTCTCTGAGGGAAAGAATGTGCTATATGCTCCTGATTCTGACTCAAGTGGTTTCTTTTGAGATACATGAGTTCCTTTAACTCTGCTGAAAGGGCCTATTTGGAACAAACAGCCTATCTCCACCTTGAATTTCAAAGATGCAGGAAGTACTGCTTTCAAAAACTTACTGGTTTTTACACGGGTAAACAATGAAGTACATGGCGAAGTTTGTAATCTAGTTGGTTTTCGTTTAGTGCTCCATGTGTTTCTTGAACTCATCTGAATAGGCCCATTTGGAACAAAGAGAGCCTACGTTCACTTTGAAAAATGTAATTTATAGGAAGTACTCCTATCAATAATTAACTCTCTTCTCAGAGGTATACTAGGTCCTAGATTCTATAGCTTGTATCACAGATAGTTTACAGTCAAGAGATAAATGTGTTTCTTCAACTTGCCTGAATAGGCCTATTTCAAAAAAAAGAGCTGATTTTCCCTTTGAAAAACCTAAGTCACAGGAAGTATTCCTTCAAAAACCAGCTCAATTCTCGCAGTGAAACAAGCTCCTAGATGCTGCAGTTTTGAACATAGATGGTTTTCTTTGGACAGATACATGTCTTTGTTCACCTCAGCTGAATAGACCTATTTGTTACAAAGAGAGCCTCTCTCCACCTTGAAAAACCTAAGTTGCCAAAGTGTTCATTTTCTATGTACTGAATACTCAGAGGGAAACAATGTGCTACATGTTGCAGCTTCTAGCATTGATGGTTTTCTGGAGATATAAATCTGTTTCTTCACATCAGCTGAATGGTCTTATTTGAAAAAAGGTAAACTTATCTCAACCTTGAAACATACGTTGCTGGAAAGTAGGACGTTCAGGAACATACTCCACTGTCACAGGGAAATGATGTGCTAGAAGCTCCTGCTTCTACTACAGATGATTTCCTTTCTAGAGATACATGTGTTTCTTCCAATTAGCTGAAAAGACCTAATTGAAAAAAGCGAGATTTCTCCACCTTCAAAATTCTCACTGGCAGAGAGTATTTCTTAGGAAAATTAACTACTCTCCATCAGAGAAACAACAGCAAGATACTGAAGCTTGTCACACAGACAGTTTTCTTTTCTTTGGAGAGATTTCTTTGCTCTTTCAACTCAGGTTCGTAGGCCTAGTTGGAACACAGAAAGCCAATCTCCACATTGAAAAACCTACGTTCCCATATGTATTCCTTTGAAAAACGAAATCCATTTTCATCAGAAAACAATGTACGAGATGCTGAGCTTCTACAATACATGGTTCTCTTGGAGAGATAAATGTGTTGCTTCAACTCAGCTGAATTTGCCTCTTTGGAACAATGTGATCTCATGTGAACCTTGGAAAACGTCCATCGCGGGAAGTAGTCCTTGCAAAACCGTACTCAATTTTCTCAGGAGACAATGGGCTAGATGCTCCTATTTCTGAAACAGACGGTTTTCTTTCAAGTTATGCATGTGTTTCTTTAAATTAGCTGGCTAGGCCTATTTTGAACAAAGAGATTTTATCTCCATATTGAGAAACTGAAGTTGCTCTAGGTATTTCATTGACAAACTACACTCAATCTGACAAGGAAACAATGTGTTAGATATTCCTTCTGGTAACATAGATGGTTTTCTTCGGAGAGAAACACGTGTTTGTTCAAATCAGCTGAAAAGGCCTCCATGATACAAAGGGAGCCTATCTCCATCCTGAAAAACCTAAGTTGCAAGAAGTATTCCTTTTAAATCTACTGACTACTCACATGGAAACAATATGCTAGATGCTGCAGCTTGTAGTTAGACGGTTTTCTTTGGAGAGACACATGTGTTTCTTCACCTCAGCTGAATTGACCTGTTTGGAACCAAGAGAGTCTACCTCCACCTTGAAAATCCTAACTTGCAGGAAGTATTTCTTTGAAAAAACTGGCAAAAGTCTCCCAGGGTGACAATGTTCTTATTCTCCAGGGTCAAACAGAGATGGTTTTCTTTCAGGAGATACATGTGTTCCTTTAAGTCATATAGAAAGGCCTATTTTGTAACAAAGAGCCCATATCCACATTGAATGACCTATGTTGCAGGAGGAATTCCTTTCCAAATCTATCTTGGTTCTCACAGGGAAGCAATGTGCTAGATGTTGCTGCTTGTAACATATAATGTTTCTTGGGAGAGATCCCTTTGTCTTCAACTCAGCTGAACAGGCCAACGTAGAAAAAAGGGAGCCTATCTCCACCGTGAGAAACCATGCTGCAGGAAGTATTCCAATCAAAAACAAATTTATCTCACGGGGAAACAATGTGCTACCATTCCTGCTTCCAACAGAGATGGTGTTCTTTCGAGAGGTATGTGTGTTTCTTGAAATCTGCGGAATAGGCCTATTGGAAACAAAGTGAGCCTATGTCTACATTGAAAGACCTAAACTGCCTGAAGTACTCCTTTCAAATAGTAACTCAGCTCTCTCACAGAATCAATGTGCTACATGCTGCAGCGTCTAATCTAGATGGTTTCCTTTTAGAGATACATGTGTTTCTTCAACTCACCTGATTGTGTGTATTGGGAACAAAGTGAGCCAACCCACCCTTGGAAAACGTAAGTTGCAGGAAGTCTTTCTTTGACAAACTTACTAAATTCTCACAGGGAAACAATGCCCGAATATTCCTGCTTCCAACAGAGATGGCTTTCTTTGGAGAGATATATGTGTTTCTTCAAATGTGCTGAATAGGCCTACTTGGAACAAAGTGTGCCTATCTCTACATTGAAAATCCTCAGTTGCCCGAAGTACTCCTTTCAAGTACTAACTCAGATCTCACAGAGAAACCATGTGCTACATGCTGCAGCTTCTCATCCCGATGGTTTCCTTTTAGAAATACATGTGTTTCTTCAATTCACATGAAGGTGTGTATTGGGAACAAAGTGAGTAAACCCAACCTTGGAAAACGTAAATTGCAGGAAGTATTCCCTTGCAAAACCTATTCAATTCGAAGTTGGAAACAATATGGGGGATGCTCCTTCTTCCACAGAGAGGTTTTCTTTGAGAGACACACGTGTTTCTTCAAGTTAGCTGGACAGGCCTATTTGCTTACTGACTGTAACATATAAGATTTCTTTGGAGAGATACATGTGTTTCTTCAATGCAGCTGAAAAATGCCAATGTGGAAATAAGGGAGCCTCTCTCCACCATGAAGCACCCTGTTGCAGGAAGTATTCCATTTACAAACAAACACAATCTCCCAGGGAGACAATGTGCTATTACTCATGCTTCCAGCAGAGATGGTTTTTTTGGAGAAATATATGTGTTTCTTCAAATCTGCTGAACAGGCCTATTAGGAACAAAGAGAGCCTATGTCTACATTGAAAAAGCTAAATTGCCTGAAGTACTCCTTTCAAATATTAACTCAGCTGTCACAGGGAAACAATGAGCTGCACGGTACAGCTTCTAACATAGATGGTTTCCTTTTAGAGGTACGTGTGTTTCTTCAACTCACCTGCCTGTGTCTATCTGGAAAAAAGTGAGCCTATCCCAACCTTGAAAACCCTAAGCTGTAGGAAGTATTCCTATGCAAAGCCTTCTCAATTCTTACTGGGATACAATGTGGTGGATTCTCCTGCTTCTCACACAGATGTTTTCTGTCAAAAGACACATGTGTTTGTTCAAATTAGCCGGGGAGGCCTATTTGGAACAAACAACCCTTTGTTCCCCTTGCAAATTCTGAATGGTGGGAAGAAATTCTTTTAAAATACTCATTTTTAACAGGGAAGCAATGTGCTAGATGTTGAAGATTGTAACATAGATAGTTTTCTTTGCAGAGACACTGATGTTTTTACAACTTAGCTCACAGGCCTACGTGGAAGATAGAGAGCCTATCTCCCTTTGAAAAACGTAAGTTGCCCAAAGTATTCCTTTTAAAATGAAACTCAATTCTCTGAGGGAAAGAATGTGCTATATGCTCCTGATTCTGATCAAGTGGTTTCTTTTGAGATACATGAGTTCCTTTAACTCTGCTGAAAGGGCCTATTTGGAACAAACAGCCTATCTCCACCTTGAATTTCAAAGATGCAGGAAGTACTGCTTTCAAAAACTTACTGGTTTTTACACGGGTAAACAATGAAGTACATGGCGAAGTTTGTAATCTAGTTGGTTTTCGTTTAGTGCTCCATGTGTTTCTTGAACTCATCTGAATAGGCCCATTTGGAACAAAGAGAGCCTACGTTCACTTTGAAAAATGTAATTTATAGGAAGTACTCCTATCAATAATTAACTCTCTTCTCAGAGGTATACTAGGTCCTAGATTCTATAGCTTGTATCACAGATAGTTTACAGTCAAGAGATAAATGTGTTTCTTCAACTTGCCTGAATAGGCCTATTTCAAAAAAAAGAGCTGATTTTCCCTTTGAAAAACCTAAGTCACAGGAAGTATTCCTTCAAAAACCAGCTCAATTCTCGCAGTGAAACAAGCTCCTAGATGCTGCAGTTTTGAACATAGATGGTTTTCTTTGGACAGATACATGTCTTTGTTCACCTCAGCTGAATAGACCTATTTGTTACAAAGAGAGCCTCTCTCCACCTTGAAAAACCTAAGTTGCCAAAGTGTTCATTTTCTATGTACTGAATACTCAGAGGGAAACAATGTGCTACATGTTGCAGCTTCTAGCATTGATGGTTTTCTGGAGATATAAATCTGTTTCTTCACATCAGCTGAATGGTCTTATTTGAAAAAAGGTAAACTTATCTCAACCTTGAAACATACGTTGCTGGAAAGTAGGACGTTCAGGAACATACTCCACTGTCACAGGGAAATGATGTGCTAGAAGCTCCTGCTTCTACTACAGATGATTTCCTGTCTAGAGATACATGTGTTTCTTCCAATTAGCTGAAAAGACCTAATTGAAAAAAGCGAGATTTCTCCACCTTCAAAATTCTCACTGGCAGAGAGTATTTCTTAGGAAAATTAACTACTCTCCATCAGAGAAACAACAGCAAGATACTGAAGCTTGTCACACAGACAGTTTTCTTTTCTTTGGAGAGATTTCTTTGCTCTTTCAACTCAGGTTCGTAGGCCTAGTTGGAACACAGAAAGCCAATCTCCACATTGAAAAACCTACGTTCCCATATGTATTCCTTTGAAAAACGAAATCCATTTTCATCAGAAAACAATGTACGAGATGCTGAGCTTCTACAATACATGGTTCTCTTGGAGAGATAAATGTGTTGCTTCAACTCAGCTGAATTTGCCTCTTTGGAACAATGTGATCTCATGTGAACCTTGGAAAACGTCCGTCGCGGGAAGTAGTCCTTGCAAAACCGTACTCAATTTTCTCAGGAGACAATGGGCTAGATGCTCCTATTTCTGAAACAGACGGTTTTCTTTCAAGTTATGCATGTGTTTCTTTAAATTAGCTGGCTAGGCCTATTTTGAACAAAGAGATTATATCTCCATATTGAGAAACTGAAGTTGCTCTAGGTATTTCATTGACAAACTACACTCAATCTGACAAGGAAACAATGTGTTAGATATTCCTTCTGGTAACATAGATGTTTTTCTTCGGAGAGAAACACGTGTTTGTTCAAATCAGCTGAAAAGGCCTCCATGATACAAAGGGAGCCTATCTCCATCCTGAAAAACCTAAGTTGCAAGAAGTATTCCTTTTAAATCTACTGACTACTCACATGGAAACAATATGCTAGATGCTGCAGCTTGTAGTTAGACGGTTTTCTTTGGAGAGACACATGTGTTTCTTCACCTCAGCTGAATTGACCTGTTTGGAACCAAGAGAGTCTACCTCCACCTTGAAAATCCTAACTTGCAGGAAGTATTTCTTTGAAAAAACTGGCAAAAGTCTCCCAGGGTGACAATGTTCTTATTCTCCAGGGTCAAACAGAGATGGTTTTCTTTCAGGAGATACATGTGTTCCTTTAAGTCATATAGAAAGGCCTATTTTGTAACAAAGAGCCCATATCCACATTGAATGACCTATGTTGCAGGAGGAATTCCTTTCCAAATCTATCTCGGTTCTCACAGGGAAGCAATGTGCTAGATGTTGCTGCTTGTAACATATAATGTTTCTTGGGAGAGATCCCTTTGTCTTCAACTCAGCTGAACAGGCCAACGTAGAAAAAAGGGAGCCTATCTCCACCGTGAGAAACCATGCTGCAGGAAGTATTCCAATCAAAAACAAATTTATCTCACGGGGAAACAATGTGCTACCATTCCTGCTTCCAACAGAGATGGTGTTCTTTCGAGAGGTATGTGTGTTTCTTGAAATCTGCGGAATAGGCCTATTGGAAACAAAGTGAGCCTATGTCTACATTGAAAGACCTAAACTGCCTGAAGTACTCCTTTCAAATAGTAACTCAGCTCTCTCACAGAATCAATGTGCTACATGCTGCAGCGTCTAATCTAGATGGTTTCCTTTTAGAGATACATGTGTTTCTTCAATTCACCTGATTGTGTGTATTGGGAACAAAGTGAGCCAACCCACCCTTGGAAAACGTAAGTTGCAGGAAGTCTTTCTTTGACAAACTTACTAAATTCTCACAGGGAAACAATGCCCGAATATTCCTGCTTCCAACAGAGATGGCTTTCTTTGGAGAGATATATGTGTTTCTTCAAATGTGCTGAATAGGCCTACTTGGAACAAAGTGTGCCTATCTCTACATTGAAAATCCTCAGTTGCCCGAAGTACTCCTTTCAAGTACTAACTCAGATCTCACAGAGAAACCATGTGCTACATGCTGCAGCTTCTCATCCCGATGGTTTCCTTTTAGAAATACATGTGTTTCTTCAATTCACATGAAGGTGTGTATTGGGAACAAAGTGAGTCAACCCAACCTTGGAAAACGTAAATTGCAGGAAGTATTCCCTTGCAAAACCTATTCAATTCGAAGTTGGAAACAATATGGGGGATGCTCCTTCTTCCACAGAGATGTTTTCTTTGAGAGACACACGTGTTTCTTCAAGTTAGCTGGACAGGCCTATTTGCTTACTGACTGTAACATATAAGATTTCTTTGGAGAGATACATGTGTTTCTTCAATGCAGCTGAAAAATGCCAATGTGGAAATAAGGGAGCCTCTCTCCACCATGAAGCACCCTGTTGCAGGAAGTATTCCATTTACAAACAAACACAATCTCCCAGGGAGACAATGTGCTATTACTCATGCTTCCAGCAGAGATGGTTTTTTTGGAGAAATATATGTGTTTCTTCAAATCTGCTGAACAGGCCTATTAGGAACAAAGAGAGCCTATGTCTACATTGAAAAAGCTAAATTGCCTGAAGTACTCCTTTCAAATATTAACTCAGCTGTCACAGGGAAACAATGAGCTGCACGGTACAGCTTCTAACATAGATGGTTTCCTTTTAGAGGTACGTGTGTTTCTTCAACTCACCTGCCTGTGTCTATCTGGAAAAAAGTGAGCCTATCCCAACCTTGAAAACCCTAAGCTGTAGGAAGTATTCCTATGCAAAGCCTTCTCAATTCTTACTGGGATACAATGTGGTGGATTCTCCTGCTTCTCACACAGATGTTTTCTGTCAAAAGACACATGTGTTTGTTCAAATTAGCCGGGGAGGCCTATTTGGAACAAACAACCCTTTGTTCCCCTTGCAAATTCTGAATGGTGGGAAGAAATTCTTTTAAAATACTCATTTTTAACAGGGAAGCAATGTGCTAGATGTTGAAGATTGTAACATAGATAGTTTTCTTTGCAGAGACACTGATGTTTTTACAACTTAGCTCACAGGCCTACGTGGAAGATAGAGAGCCTATCTCCCTTTGAAAAACGTAAGTTGCCCAAAGTATTCCTTTTAAAATGAAACTCAATTCTCTGAGGGAAAGAATGTGCTATATGCTCCTGATTCTGACTCAAGTGGTTTCTTTTGAGATACATGAGTTCCTTTAACTCTGCTGAAAGGGCCTATTTGGAACAAACAGCCTATCTCCACCTTGAATTTCAAAGATGCAGGAAGTACTGCTTTCAAAAACTTACTGGTTTTTACACGGGTAAACAATGAAGTACATGGCGAAGTTTGTAATCTAGTTGGTTTTCGTTTAGTGCTCCATGTGTTTCTTGAACTCATCTGAATAGGCCCATTTGGAACAAAGAGAGCCTACGTTCACTTTGAAAAATGTAATTTATAGGAAGTACTCCTATCAATAATTAACTCTCTTCTCAGAGGTATACTAGGTCCTAGATTCTATAGCTTGTATCACAGATAGTTTACAGTCAAGAGATAAATGTGTTTCTTCAACTTGCCTGAATAGGCCTATTTCAAAAAAAAGAGCTGATTTTCCCTTTGAAAAACCTAAGTCACAGGAAGTATTCCTTCAAAAACCAGCTCAATTCTCGCAGTGAAACAAGCTCCTAGATGCTGCAGTTTTGAACATAGATGGTTTTCTTTGGACAGATACATGTCTTTGTTCACCTCAGCTGAATAGACCTATTTGTTACAAAGAGAGCCTCTCTCCACCTTGAAAAACCTAAGTTGCCAAAGTGTTCATTTTCTATGTACTGAATACTCAGAGGGAAACAATGTGCTACATGTTGCAGCTTCTAGCATTGATGGTTTTCTGGAGATATAAATCTGTTTCTTCACATCAGCTGAATGGTCTTATTTGAAAAAAGGTAAACTTATCTCAACCTTGAAACATACGTTGCTGGAAAGTAGGACGTTCAGGAACATACTCCACTGTCACAGGGAAATGATGTGCTAGAAGCTCCTGCTTCTACTACAGATGATTTCCTTTCTAGAGATACATGTGTTTCTTCCAATTAGCTGAAAAGACCTAATTGAAAAAAGCGAGATTTCTCCACCTTCAAAATTCTCACTGGCAGAGAGTATTTCTTAGGAAAATTAACTACTCTCCATCAGAGAAACAACAGCAAGATACTGAAGCTTGTCACACAGACAGTTTTCTTTTCTTTGGAGAGATTTCTTTGCTCTTTCAACTCAGGTTCGTAGGCCTAGTTGGAACACAGAAAGCCAATCTCCACATTGAAAAACCTACGTTCCCATATGTATTCCTTTGAAAAACGAAATCCATTTTCATCAGAAAACAATGTACGAGATGCTGAGCTTCTACAATACATGGTTCTCTTGGAGAGATAAATGTGTTGCTTCAACTCAGCTGAATTTGCCTCTTTGGAACAATGTGATCTCATGTGAACCTTGGAAAACGTCCGTCGCGGGAAGTAGTCCTTGCAAAACCGTACTCAATTTTCTCAGGAGACAATGGGCTAGATGCTCCTATTTCTGAAACAGACGGTTTTCTTTCAAGTTATGCATGTGTTTCTTTAAATTAGCTGGCTAGGCCTATTTTGAACAAAGAGATTTTATCTCCATATTGAGAAACTGAAGTTGCTCTAGGTATTTCATTGACAAACTACACTCAATCTGACAAGGAAACAATGTGTTAGATATTCCTTCTGGTAACATAGATGGTTTTCTTCGGAGAGAAACACGTGTTTGTTCAAATCAGCTGAAAAGGCCTCCATGATACAAAGGGAGCCTATCTCCATCCTGAAAAACCTAAGTTGCAAGAAGTATTCCTTTTAAATCTACTGACTACTCACATGGAAACAATATGCTAGATGCTGCAGCTTGTAGTTAGACGGTTTTCTTTGGAGAGACACATGTGTTTCTTCACCTCAGCTGAATTGACCTGTTTGGAACCAAGAGAGTCTACCTCCACCTTGAAAATCCTAACTTGCAGGAAGTATTTCTTTGAAAAAACTGGCAAAAGTCTCCCAGGGTGACAATGTTCTTATTCTCCAGGGTCAAACAGAGATGGTTTTCTTTCAGGAGATACATGTGTTCCTTTAAGTCATATAGAAAGGCCTATTTTGTAACAAAGAGCCCATATCCACATTGAATGACCTATGTTGCAGGAGGAATTCCTTTCCAAATCTATCTTGGTTCTCACAGGGAAGCAATGTGCTAGATGTTGCTGCTTGTAACATATAATGTTTCTTGGGAGAGATCCCTTTGTCTTCAACTCAGCTGAACAGGCCAACGTAGAAAAAAGGGAGCCTATCTCCACCGTGAGAAACCATGCTGCAGGAAGTATTCCAATCAAAAACAAATTTATCTCACGGGGAAACAATGTGCTACCATTCCTGCTTCCAACAGAGATGGTGTTCTTTCGAGAGGTATGTGTGTTTCTTGAAATCTGCGGAATAGGCCTATTGGAAACAAAGTGAGCCTATGTCTACATTGAAAGACCTAAACTGCCTGAAGTACTCCTTTCAAATAGTAACTCAGCTCTCTCACAGAATCAATGTGCTACATGCTGCAGCGTCTAATCTAGATGGTTTCCTTTTAGAGATACATGTGTTTCTTCAACTCACCTGATTGTGTGTATTGGGAACAAAGTGAGCCAACCCACCCTTGGAAAACGTAAGTTGCAGGAAGTCTTTCTTTGACAAACTTACTAAATTCTCACAGGGAAACAATGCCCGAATATTCCTGCTTCCAACAGAGATGGCTTTCTTTGGAGAGATATATGTGTTTCTTCAAATGTGCTGAATAGGCCTACTTGGAACAAAGTGTGCCTATCTCTACATTGAAAATCCTCAGTTGCCCGAAGTACTCCTTTCAAGTACTAACTCAGATCTCACAGAGAAACCATGTGCTACATGCTGCAGCTTCTAATCCCGATGGTTTCCTTTTAGAAATACATGTGTTTCTTCAATTCACATGAAGGTGTGTATTGGGAACAAAGTGAGTAAACCCAACCTTGGAAAACGTAAATTGCAGGAAGTATTCCCTTGCAAAACCTATTCAATTCGAAGTTGGAAACAATATGGGGGATGCTCCTTCTTCCACAGAGAGGTTTTCTTTGAGAGACACACGTGTTTCTTCAAGTTAGCTGGACAGGCCTATTTGCTTACTGACTGTAACATATAAGATTTCTTTGGAGAGATACATGTGTTTCTTCAATGCAGCTGAAAAATGCCAATGTGGAAATAAGGGAGCCTCTCTCCACCATGAAGCACCCTGTTGCAGGAAGTATTCCATTTACAAACAAACACAATCTCCCAGGGAGACAATGTGCTATTACTCATGCTTCCAGCAGAGATGGTTTTTTTGGAGAAATATATGTGTTTCTTCAAATCTGCTGAACAGGCCTATTAGGAACAAAGAGAGCCTATGTCTACATTGAAAAAGCTAAATTGCCTGAAGTACTCCTTTCAAATATTAACTCAGCTGTCACAGGGAAACAATGAGCTGCACGGTACAGCTTCTAACATAGATGGTTTCCTTTTAGAGGTACGTGTGTTTCTTCAACTCACCTGCCTGTGTCTATCTGGAAAAAAGTGAGCCTATCCCAACCTTGAAAACCCTAAGCTGTAGGAAGTATTCCTATGCAAAGCCTTCTCAATTCTTACTGGGATACAATGTGGTGGATTCTCCTGCTTCTCACACAGATGTTTTCTGTCAAAAGACACATGTGTTTGTTCAAATTAGCCGGGGAGGCCTATTTGGAACAAACAACCCTTTGTTCCCCTTGCAAATTCTGAATGGTGGGAAGAAATTCTTTTAAAATACTCATTTTTAACAGGGAAGCAATGTGCTAGATGTTGAAGATTGTAACATAGATAGTTTTCTTTGCAGAGACACTGATGTTTTTACAACTTAGCTCACAGGCCTACGTGGAAGATAGAGAGCCTATCTCCCTTTGAAAAACGTAAGTTGCCCAAAGTATTCCTTTTAAAATGAAACTCAATTCTCTGAGGGAAAGAATGTGCTATATGCTCCTGATTCTGATCAAGTGGTTTCTTTTGAGATACATGAGTTCCTTTAACTCTGCTGAAAGGGCCTATTTGGAACAAACAGCCTATCTCCACCTTGAATTTCAAAGATGCAGGAAGTACTGCTTTCAAAAACTTACTGGTTTTTACACGGGTAAACAATGAAGTATATGGCGAAGTTTGTAATCTAGTTGGTTTTCGTTTAGTGCTCCATGTGTTTCTTGAACTCATCTGAATAGGCCCATTTGGAACAAAGAGAGCCTACGTTCACTTTGAAAAATGTAATTTATAGGAAGTACTCCTATCAATAATTAACTCTCTTCTCAGAGGTATACTAGGTCCTAGATTCTATAGCTTGTATCACAGATAGTTTACAGTCAAGAGATAAATGTGTTTCTTCAACTTGCCTGAATAGGCCTATTTCAAAAAAAAGAGCTGATTTTCCCTTTGAAAAACCTAAGTCACAGGAAGTATTCCTTCAAAAACCAGCTCAATTCTCGCAGTGAAACAAGCTCCTAGATGCTGCAGTTTTGAACATAGATGGTTTTCTTTGGACAGATACATGTCTTTGTTCACCTCAGCTGAATAGACCTATTTGTTACAAAGAGAGCCTCTCTCCACCTTGAAAAACCTAAGTTGCCAAAGTGTTCATTTTCTATGTACTGAATACTCAGAGGGAAACAATGTGCTACATGTTGCAGCTTCTAGCATTGATGGTTTTCTGGAGATATAAATCTGTTTCTTCACATCAGCTGAATGGTCTTATTTGAAAAAAGGTAAACTTATCTCAACCTTGAAACATACGTTGCTGGAAAGTAGGACGTTCAGGAACATACTCCACTGTCACAGGGAAATGATGTGCTAGAAGCTCCTGCTTCTACTACAGATGATTTCCTGTCTAGAGATACATGTGTTTCTTCCAATTAGCTGAAAAGACCTAATTGAAAAAAGCGAGATTTCTCCACCTTCAAAATTCTCACTGGCAGAGAGTATTTCTTAGGAAAATTAACTACTCTCCATCAGAGAAACAACAGCAAGATACTGAAGCTTGTCACACAGACAGTTTTCTTTTCTTTGGAGAGATTTCTTTGCTCTTTCAACTCAGGTTCGTAGGCCTAGTTGGAACACAGAAAGCCAATCTCCACATTGAAAAACCTACGTTCCCATATGTATTCCTTTGAAAAACGAAATCCATTTTCATCAGAAAACAATGTACGAGATGCTGAGCTTCTACAATACATGGTTCTCTTGGAGAGATAAATGTGTTGCTTCAACTCAGCTGAATTTGCCTCTTTGGAACAATGTGATCTCATGTGAACCTTGGAAAACGTCCGTCGCGGGAAGTAGTCCTTGCAAAACCGTACTCAATTTTCTCAGGAGACAATGGGCTAGATGCTCCTATTTCTGAAACAGACGGTTTTCTTTCAAGTTATGCATGTGTTTCTTTAAATTAGCTGGCTAGGCCTATTTTGAACAAAGAGATTTTATCTCCATATTGAGAAACTGAAGTTGCTCTAGGTATTTCATTGACAAACTACACTCAATCTGACAAGGAAACAATGTGTTAGATGTTCCTTCTGGTAACATAGATGTTTTTCTTCGGAGAGAAACACGTGTTTGTTCAAATCAGCTGAAAAGGCCTCCATGATACAAAGGGAGCCTATCTCCATCCTGAAAAACCTAAGTTGCAAGAAGTATTCCTTTTAAATCTACTGACTACTCACATGGAAACAATATGCTAGATGCTGCAGGTTGTAGTTAGACGGTTTTCTTTGGAGAGACACATGTGTTTCTTCACCTCAGCTGAATTGACCTGTTTGGAACCAAGAGAGTCTACCTCCACCTTGAAAATCCTAACTTGCAGGAAGTATTTCTTTGAAAAAACTGGCAAAAGTCTCCCAGGGTGACAATGTTCTTATTCTCCAGGGTCAAACAGAGATGGTTTTCTTTCAGGAGATACATGTGTTCCTTTAAGTCATATAGAAAGGCCTATTTTGTAACAAAGAGCCCATATCCACATTGAATGACCTATGTTGCAGGAGGAATTCCTTTCCAAATCTATCTCGGTTCTCACAGGGAAGCAATGTGCTAGATGTTGCTGCTTGTAACATATAATGTTTCTTGGGAGAGATCCCTTTGTCTTCAACTCAGCTGAACAGGCCAACGTAGAAAAAAGGGAGCCTATCTCCACCGTGAGAAACCATGCTGCAGGAAGTATTCCAATCAAAAACAAATTTATCTCACGGGGAAACAATGTGCTACCATTCCTGCTTCCAACAGAGATGGTGTTCTTTCGAGAGGTATGTGTGT
The DNA here is from genome assembly GCF_047511655.1 of Castor canadensis. NCBI lineage: Eukaryota > Metazoa > Chordata > Mammalia > Rodentia > Castoridae > Castor > Castor canadensis. The sequence continues at coordinate 29,731,835 of NC_133402.1, read as the reverse complement.
TTCTTGAAATCTGCGGAATAGGCCTATTGGAAACAAAGTGAGCCTATGTCTACATTGAAAGACCTAAACTGCCTGAAGTACTCCTTTCAAATAGTAACTCAGCTCTCTCACAGAATCAATGTGCTACATGCTGCAGCGTCTAATCTAGATGGTTTCCTTTTAGAGATACATGTGTTTCTTCAATTCACCTGATTGTGTGTATTGGGAACAAAGTGAGCCAACCCACCCTTGGAAAACGTAAGTTGCAGGAAGTCTTTCTTTGACAAACTTACTAAATTCTCACAGGGAAACAATGCCCGAATATTCCTGCTTCCAACAGAGATGGCTTTCTTTGGAGAGATATATGTGTTTCTTCAAATGTGCTGAATAGGCCTACTTGGAACAAAGTGTGCCTATCTCTACATTGAAAATCCTCAGTTGCCCGAAGTACTCCTTTCAAGTACTAACTCAGATCTCACAGAGAAACCATGTGCTACATGCTGCAGCTTCTCATCCCGATGGTTTCCTTTTAGAAATACATGTGTTTCTTCAATTCACATGAAGGTGTGTATTGGGAACAAAGTGAGTCAACCCAACCTTGGAAAACGTAAATTGCAGGAAGTATTCCCTTGCAAAACCTATTCAATTCGAAGTTGGAAACAATATGGGGGATGCTCCTTCTTCCACAGAGATGTTTTCTTTGAGAGACACACGTGTTTCTTCAAGTTAGCTGGACAGGCCTATTTGCTTACTGACTGTAACATATAAGATTTCTTTGGAGAGATACATGTGTTTCTTCAATGCAGCTGAAAAATGCCAATGTGGAAATAAGGGAGCCTCTCTCCACCATGAAGCACCCTGTTGCAGGAAGTATTCCATTTACAAACAAACACAATCTCCCAGGGAGACAATGTGCTATTACTCATGCTTCCAGCAGAGATGGTTTTTTTGGAGAAATATATGTGTTTCTTCAAATCTGCTGAACAGGCCTATTAGGAACAAAGAGAGCCTATGTCTACATTGAAAAAGCTAAATTGCCTGAAGTACTCCTTTCAAATATTAACTCAGCTGTCTCAGGGAAACAATGAGCTGCACGGTACAGCTTCTAACATAGATGGTTTCCTTTTAGAGGTACGTGTGTTTCTTCAACTCACCTGCCTGTGTCTATCTGGAAAAAAGTGAGCCTATCCCAACCTTGAAAACCCTAAGCTGTAGGAAGTATTCCTATGCAAACCCTTCTCAATTCTTACTGGGATACAATGTGGTGGATTCTCCTGCTTCTCACACAGATGTTTTCTGTCAAAAGACACATGTGTTTGTTCAAATTAGCCGGGGAGGCCTATTTGGAACAAACAACCCTTTGTTCCCCTTGCAAATTCTGAATGGTGGGAAGAAATTCTTTTAAAATACTCATTTTTAACAGGGAAGCAATGTGCTAGATGTTGAAGATTGTAACATAGATAGTTTTCTTTGCAGAGACACTGATGTTTTTACAACTTAGCTCACAGGCCTACGTGGAAGATAGAGAGCCTATCTCCCTTTGAAAAACGTAAGTTGCCCAAAGTATTCCTTTTAAAATGAAACTCAATTCTCTGAGGGAAAGAATGTGCTATATGCTCCTGATTCTGACTCAAGTGGTTTCTTTTGAGATACATGAGTTCCTTTAACTCTGCTGAAAGGGCCTATTTGGAACAAACAGCCTATCTCCACCTTGAATTTCAAAGATGCAGGAAGTACTGCTTTCAAAAACTTACTGGTTTTTACACGGGTAAACAATGAAGTACATGGCGAAGTTTGTAATCTAGTTGGTTTTCGTTTAGTGCTCCATGTGTTTCTTGAACTCATCTGAATAGGCCCATTTGGAACAAAGAGAGCCTACGTTCACTTTGAAAAATGTAATTTATAGGAAGTACTCCTATCAATAATTAACTCTCTTCTCAGAGGTATACTAGGTCCTAGATTCTATAGCTTGTATCACAGATAGTTTACTGTCAAGAGATAAATGTGTTTCTTCAACTTGCCTGAATAGGCCTATTTCAAAAAAAAGAGCTGATTTTCCCTTTGAAAAACCTAAGTCACAGGAAGTATTCCTTCAAAAACCAGCTCAATTCTCGCAGTGAAACAAGCTCCTAGATGCTGCAGTTTTGAACATAGATGGTTTTCTTTGGACAGATACATGTCTTTGTTCACCTCAGCTGAATAGACCTATTTGTTACAAAGAGAGCCTCTCTCCACCTTGAAAAACCTAAGTTGCCAAAGTGTTCATTTTCTATGTACTGAATACTCAGAGGGAAACAATGTGCTACATGTTGCAGCTTCTAGCATTGATGGTTTTCTGGAGATATAAATCTGTTTCTTCACATCAGCTGAATGGTCTTATTTGAAAAAAGGTAAACTTATCTCAACCTTGAAACATACGTTGCTGGAAAGTAGGACGTTCAGGAACATACTCCACTGTCACAGGGAAATAATGTGCTAGAAGCTCCTGCTTCTACTACAGATGATTTCCTTTCTAGAGATACATGTGTTTCTTCCAATTAGCTGAAAAGACCTAATTGAAAAAAGCGAGATTTCTCCACCTTCAAAATTCTCACTGGCAGAGAGTATTTCTTAGGAAAATTAACTACTCTCCATCAGAGAAACAACAGCAAGATACTGAAGCTTGTCACACAGACAGTTTTCTTTTCTTTGGAGAGATTTCTTTGCTCTTTCAACTCAGGTTCGTAGGCCTAGTTGGAACACAGAAAGCCAATCTCCACATTGAAAAACCTACGTTCCCATATGTATTCCTTTGAAAAACGAAATCCATTTTCATCAGAAAACAATGTACGAGATGCTGAGCTTCTACAATACATGGTTCTCTTGGAGAGATAAATGTGTTGCTTCAACTCAGCTGAATTTGCCTCTTTGGAACAATGTGATGTCATGTGAACCTTGGAAAACGTCCGTCGCGGGAAGTAGTCCTTGCAAAACCGTACTCAATTTTCTCAGGAGACAATGGGCTAGATGCTCCTATTTCTGAAACAGACGGTTTTCTTTCAAGTTATGCATGTGTTTCTTTAAATTAGCTGGCTAGGCCTATTTTGAACAAAGAGATCTTATCTCCATATTGAGAAACTGAAGTTGCTCTAGGTATTTCATTGACAAACTACACTCAATCTGACAAGGAAACAATGTGTTAGATATTCCTTCTGGTAACATAGATGGTTTTCTTCGGAGAGAAACACGTGTTTGTTCAAATCAGCTGAAAAGGCCTCCATGATACAAAGGGAGCCTATCTCCATCCTGAAAAACCTAAGTTGCAAGAAGTATTCCTTTTAAATCTACTGACTACTCACATGGAAACAATATGCTAGATGCTGCAGCTTGTAGTTAGACGGTTTTCTTTGGAGAGACACATGTGTTTCTTCACCTCAGCTGAATTGACCTGTTTGGAACCAAGAGAGTCTACCTCCACCTTGAAAATCCTAACTTGCAGGAAGTATTTCTTTGAAAAAACTGGCAAAAGTCTCCCAGGGTGACAATGTTCTTATTCTCCAGGGTCAAACAGAGATGGTTTTCTTTCAGGAGATACATGTGTTCCTTTAAGTCATATAGAAAGGCCTATTTTGTAACAAAGAGCCCATATCCACATTGAATGACCTATGTTGCAGGAGGAATTCCTTTCCAAATCTATCTCGGTTCTCACAGGGAAGCAATGTGCTAGATGTTGCTGCTTGTAACATATAATGTTTCTTGGGAGAGATCCCTTTGTCTTCAACTCAGCTGAACAGGCCAACGTAGAAAAAAGGGAGCCTATCTCCACCGTGAGAAACCATGCTGCAGGAAGTATTCCAATCAAAAACAAATTTATCTCACGGGGAAACAATGTGCTACCATTCCTGCTTCCAACAGAGATGGTGTTCTTTCGAGAGGTATGTGTGTTTCTTGAAATCTGCGGAATAGGCCTATTGGAAACAAAGTGAGCCTATGTCTACATTGAAAGACCTAAACTGCCTGAAGTACTCCTTTCAAATAGTAACTCAGCTCTCTCACAGAATCAATGTGCTACATGCTGCAGCGTCTAATCTAGATGGTTTCCTTTTAGAGATACATGTGTTTCTTCAACTCACCTGATTGTGTGTATTGGGAACAAAGTGAGCCAACCCACCCTTGGAAAACGTAAGTTGCAGGAAGTCTTTCTTTGACAAACTTACTAAATTCTCACAGGGAAACAATGCCCGAATATTCCTGCTTCCAACAGAGATGGCTTTCTTTGGAGAGATATATGTGTTTCTTCAAATGTGCTGAATAGGCCTACTTGGAACAAAGTGTGCCTATCTCTACATTGAAAATCCTCAGTTGCCCGAAGTACTCCTTTCAAGTACTAACTCAGATCTCACAGAGAAACCATGTGCTACATGCTGCAGCTTCTAATCCCGATGGTTTCCTTTTAGAAATACATGTGTTTCTTCAATTCACATGAAGGTGTGTATTGGGAACAAAGTGAGTCAACCCAACCTTGGAAAACGTAAATTGCAGGAAGTATTCCCTTGCAAAACCTATTCAATTCGAAGTTGGAAACAATATGGGGGATGCTCCTTCTTCCACAGAGATGTTTTCTTTGAGAGACACACGTGTTTCTTCAAGTTAGCTGGACAGGCCTATTTGCTTACTGACTGTAACATATAAGATTTCTTTGGAGAGATACATGTGTTTCTTCAATGCAGCTGAAAAATGCCAATGTGGAAATAAGGGAGCCTCTCTCCACCATGAAGCACCCTGTTGCAGGAAGTATTCCATTTACAAACAAACACAATCTCCCAGGGAGACAATGTGCTATTACTCATGCTTCCAGCAGAGATGGTTTTTTTGGAGAAATATATGTGTTTCTTCAAATCTGCTGAACAGGCCTATTAGGAACAAAGAGAGCCTATGTCTACATTGAAAAAGCTAAATTGCCTGAAGTACTCCTTTCAAATATTAACTCAGCTGTCTCAGGGAAACAATGAGCTGCACGGTACAGCTTCTAACATAGATGGTTTCCTTTTAGAGGTACGTGTGTTTCTTCAACTCACCTGCCTGTGTCTATCTGGAGAAAAGTGAGCCTATCCCAACCTTGAAAACCCTAAGCTGTAGGAAGTATTCCTATGCAAAGCCTTCTCAATTCTTACTGGGATACAATGTGGTGGATTCTCCTGCTTCTCACACAGATGTTTTCTGTCAAAAGACACATGTGTTTGTTCAAATTAGCCGGGGAGGCCTATTTGGAACAAACAACCCTTTGTTCCCCTTGCAAATTCTGAATGGTGGGAAGAAATTCTTTTAAAATACTCATTTTTAACAGGGAAGCAATGTGCTAGATGTTGAAGATTGTAACATAGATAGTTTTCTTTGCAGAGACACTGATGTTTTTACAACTTAGCTCACAGGCCTACGTGGAAGATAGAGAGCCTATCTCCCTTTGAAAAACGTAAGTTGCCCAAAGTATTCCTTTTAAAATGAAACTCAATTCTCTGAGGGAAAGAATGTGCTATATGCTCCTGATTCTGACTCAAGTGGTTTCTTTTGAGATACATGAGTTCCTTTAACTCTGCTGAAAGGGCCTATTTGGAACAAACAGCCTATCTCCACCTTGAATTTCAAAGATGCAGGAAGTACTGCTTTCAAAAACTTACTGGTTTTTACACGGGTAAACAATGAAGTACATGGCGAAGTTTGTAATCTAGTTGGTTTTCGTTTAGTGCTCCATGTGTTTCTTGAACTCATCTGAATAGGCCCATTTGGAACAAAGAGAGCCTACGTTCACTTTGAAAAATGTAATTTATAGGAAGTACTCCTATCAATAATTAACTCTCTTCTCAGAGGTATACTAGGTCCTAGATTCTATAGCTTGTATCACAGATAGTTTACTGTCAAGAGATAAATGTGTTTCTTCAACTTGCCTGAATAGGCCTATTTCAAAAAAAAGAGCTGATTTTCCCTTTGAAAAACCTAAGTCACAGGAAGTATTCCTTCAAAAACCAGCTCAATTCTCGCAGTGAAACAAGCTCCTAGATGCTGCAGTTTTGAACATAGATGGTTTTCTTTGGACAGATACATGTCTTTGTTCACCTCAGCTGAATAGACCTATTTGTTACAAAGAGAGCCTCTCTCCACCTTGAAAAACCTAAGTTGCCAAAGTGTTCATTTTCTATGTACTGAATACTCAGAGGGAAACAATGTGCTACATGTTGCAGCTTCTAGCATTGATGGTTTTCTGGAGATATAAATCTGTTTCTTCACATCAGCTGAATGGTCTTATTTGAAAAAAGGTAAACTTATCTCAACCTTGAAACATACGTTGCTGGAAAGTAGGACGTTCAGGAACATACTCCACTGTCACAGGGAAATAATGTGCTAGAAGCTCCTGCTTCTACTACAGATGATTTCCTTTCTAGAGATACATGTGTTTCTTCCAATTAGCTGAAAAGACCTAATTGAAAAAAGCGAGATTTCTCCACCTTCAAAATTCTCACTGGCAGAGAGTATTTCTTAGGAAAATTAACTACTCTCCATCAGAGAAACAACAGCAAGATACTGAAGCTTGTCACACAGACAGTTTTCTTTTCTTTGGAGAGATTTCTTTGCTCTTTCAACTCAGGTTCGTAGGCCTAGTTGGAACACAGAAAGCCAATCTCCACATTGAAAAACCTACGTTCCCATATGTATTCCTTTGAAAAACGAAATCCATTTTCATCAGAAAACAATGTACGAGATGCTGAGCTTCTACAATACATGGTTCTCTTGGAGAGATAAATGTGTTGCTTCAACTCAGCTGAATTTGCCTCTTTGGAACAATGTGATGTCATGTGAACCTTGGAAAACGTCCGTCGCGGGAAGTAGTCCTTGCAAAACCGTACTCAATTTTCTCAGGAGACAATGGGCTAGATGCTCCTATTTCTGAAACAGACGGTTTTCTTTCAAGTTATGCATGTGTTTCTTTAAATTAGCTGGCTAGGCCTATTTTGAACAAAGAGATCTTATCTCCATATTGAGAAACTGAAGTTGCTCTAGGTATTTCATTGACAAACTACACTCAATCTGACAAGGAAACAATGTGTTAGATATTCCTTCTGGTAACATAGATGGTTTTCTTCGGAGAGAAACACGTGTTTGTTCAAATCAGCTGAAAAGGCCTCCATGATACAAAGGGAGCCTATCTCCATCCTGAAAAACCTAAGTTGCAAGAAGTATTCCTTTTAAATCTACTGACTACTCACATGGAAACAATATGCTAGATGCTGCAGCTTGTAGTTAGACGGTTTTCTTTGGAGAGACACATGTGTTTCTTCACCTCAGCTGAATTGACCTGTTTGGAACCAAGAGAGTCTACCTCCACCTTGAAAATCCTAACTTGCAGGAAGTATTTCTTTGAAAAAACTGGCAAAAGTCTCCCAGGGTGACAATGTTCTTATTCTCCAGGGTCAAACAGAGATGGTTTTCTTTCAGGAGATACATGTGTTCCTTTAAGTCATATAGAAAGGCCTATTTTGTAACAAAGAGCCCATATCCACATTGAATGACCTATGTTGCAGGAGGAATTCCTTTCCAAATCTATCTCGGTTCTCACAGGGAAGCAATGTGCTAGATGTTGCTGCTTGTAACATATAATGTTTCTTGGGAGAGATCCCTTTGTCTTCAACTCAGCTGAACAGGCCAACGTAGAAAAAAGGGAGCCTATCTCCACCGTGAGAAACCATGCTGCAGGAAGTATTCCAATCAAAAACAAATTTATCTCACGGGGAAACAATGTGCTACCATTCCTGCTTCCAACAGAGATGGTGTTCTTTCGAGAGGTATGTGTGTTTCTTGAAATCTGCGGAATAGGCCTATTGGAAACAAAGTGAGCCTATGTCTACATTGAAAGACCTAAACTGCCTGAAGTACTCCTTTCAAATAGTAACTCAGCTCTCTCACAGAATCAATGTGCTACATGCTGCAGCGTCTAATCTAGATGGTTTCCTTTTAGAGATACATGTGTTTCTTCAACTCACCTGATTGTGTGTATTGGGAACAAAGTGAGCCAACCCACCCTTGGAAAACGTAAGTTGCAGGAAGTCTTTCTTTGACAAACTTACTAAATTCTCACAGGGAAACAATGCCCGAATATTCCTGCTTCCAACAGAGATGGCTTTCTTTGGAGAGATATATGTGTTTCTTCAAATGTGCTGAATAGGCCTACTTGGAACAAAGTGTGCCTATCTCTACATTGAAAATCCTCAGTTGCCCGAAGTACTCCTTTCAAGTACTAACTCAGATCTCACAGAGAAACCATGTGCTACATGCTGCAGCTTCTAATCCCGATGGTTTCCTTTTAGAAATACATGTGTTTCTTCAATTCACATGAAGGTGTGTATTGGGAACAAAGTGAGTCAACCCAACCTTGGAAAACGTAAATTGCAGGAAGTATTCCCTTGCAAAACCTATTCAATTCGAAGTTGGAAACAATATGGGGGATGCTCCTTCTTCCACAGAGATGTTTTCTTTGAGAGACACACGTGTTTCTTCAAGTTAGCTGGACAGGCCTATTTGCTTACTGACTGTAACATATAAGATTTCTTTGGAGAGATACATGTGTTTCTTCAATGCAGCTGAAAAATGCCAATGTGGAAATAAGGGAGCCTCTCTCCACCATGAAGCACCCTGTTGCAGGAAGTATTCCATTTACAAACAAACACAATCTCCCAGGGAGACAATGTGCTATTACTCATGCTTCCAGCAGAGATGGTTTTTTTGGAGAAATATATGTGTTTCTTCAAATCTGCTGAACAGGCCTATTAGGAACAAAGAGAGCCTATGTCTACATTGAAAAAGCTAAATTGCCTGAAGTACTCCTTTCAAATATTAACTCAGCTGTCTCAGGGAAACAATGAGCTGCACGGTACAGCTTCTAACATAGATGGTTTCCTTTTAGAGGTACGTGTGTTTCTTCAACTCACCTGCCTGTGTCTATCTGGAAAAAAGTGAGCCTATCCCAACCTTGAAAACCCTAAGCTGTAGGAAGTATTCCTATGCAAAGCCTTCTCAATTCTTACTGGGATACAATGTGGTGGATTCTCCTGCTTCTCACACAGATGTTTTCTGTCAAAAGACACATGTGTTTGTTCAAATTAGCCGGGGAGGCCTATTTGGAACAAACAACCCTTTGTTCCCCTTGCAAATTCTGAATGGTGGGAAGAAATTCTTTTAAAATACTCATTTTTAACAGGGAAGCAATGTGCTAGATGTTGAAGATTGTAACATAGATAGTTTTCTTTGCAGAGACACTGATGTTTTTACAACTTAGCTCACAGGCCTACGTGGAAGATAGAGAGCCTATCTCCCTTTGAAAAACGTAAGTTGCCCAAAGTATTCCTTTTAAAATGAAACTCAATTCTCTGAGGGAAAGAATGTGCTATATGCTCCTGATTCTGACTCAAGTGGTTTCTTTTGAGATACATGAGTTCCTTTAACTCTGCTGAAAGGGCCTATTTGGAACAAACAGCCTATCTCCACCTTGAATTTCAAAGATGCAGGAAGTACTGCTTTCAAAAACTTACTGGTTTTTACACGGGTAAACAATGAAGTACATGGCGAAGTTTGTAATCTAGTTGGTTTTCGTTTAGTGCTCCATGTGTTTCTTGAACTCATCTGAATAGGCCCATTTGGAACAAAGAGAGCCTACGTTCACTTTGAAAAATGTAATTTATAGGAAGTACTCCTATCAATAATTAACTCTCTTCTCAGAGGTATACTAGGTCCTAGATTCTATAGCTTGTATCACAGATAGTTTACTGTCAAGAGATAAATGTGTTTCTTCAACTTGCCTGAATAGGCCTATTTCAAAAAAAAGAGCTGATTTTCCCTTTGAAAAACCTAAGTCACAGGAAGTATTCCTTCAAAAACCAGCTCAATTCTCGCAGTGAAACAAGCTCCTAGATGCTGCAGTTTTGAACATAGATGGTTTTCTTTGGACAGATACACGTCTTTGTTCACCTCAGCTGAATAGACCTATTTGTTACAAAGAGAGCCTCTCTCCACCTTGAAAAACCTAAGTTGCCAAAGTGTTCATTTTCTATGTACTGAATACTCAGAGGGAAACAATGTGCTACATGTTGCAGCTTCTAGCATTGATGGTTTTCTGGAGATATAAATCTGTTTCTTCACATCAGCTGAATGGTCTTATTTGAAAAAAGGTAAACTTATCTCAACCTTGAAACATACGTTGCTGGAAAGTAGGACGTTCAGGAACATACTCCACTGTCACAGGGAAATAATGTGCTAGAAGCTCCTGCTTCTACTACAGATGATTTCCTTTCTAGAGATACATGTGTTTCTTCCAATTAGCTGAAAAGACCTAATTGAAAAAAGCGAGATTTCTCCACCTTCAAAATTCTCACTGGCAGAGAGTATTTCTTAGGAAAATTAACTACTCTCCATCAGAGAAACAACAGCAAGATACTGAAGCTTGTCACACAGACAGTTTTCTTTTCTTTGGAGAGATTTCTTTGCTCTTTCAACTCAGGTTCGTAGGCCTAGTTGGAACACAGAAAGCCAATCTCCACATTGAAAAACCTACGTTCCCATATGTATTCCTTTGAAAAACGAAATCCATTTTCATCAGAAAACAATGTACGAGATGCTGAGCTTCTACAATACATGGTTCTCTTGGAGAGATAAATGTGTTGCTTCAACTCAGCTGAATTTGCCTCTTTGGAACAATGTGATGTCATGTGAACCTTGGAAAACGTCCGTCGCGGGAAGTAGTCCTTGCAAAACCGTACTCAATTTTCTCAGGAGACAATGGGCTAGATGCTCCTATTTCTGAAACAGACGGTTTTCTTTCAAGTTATGCATGTGTTTCTTTAAATTAGCTGGCTAGGCCTATTTTGAACAAAGAGATCTTATCTCCATATTGAGAAACTGAAGTTGCTCTAGGTATTTCATTGACAAACTACACTCAATCTGACAAGGAAACAATGTGTTAGATATTCCTTCTGGTAACATAGATGGTTTTCTTCGGAGAGAAACACGTGTTTGTTCAAATCAGCTGAAAAGGCCTCCATGATACAAAGGGAGCCTATCTCCATCCTGAAAAACCTAAGTTGCAAGAAGTATTCCTTTTAAATCTACTGACTACTCACATGGAAACAATATGCTAGATGCTGCAGCTTGTAGTTAGACGGTTTTCTTTGGAGAGACACATGTGTTTCTTCACCTCAGCTGAATTGACCTGTTTGGAACCAAGAGAGTCTACCTCCACCTTGAAAATCCTAACTTGCAGGAAGTATTTCTTTGAAAAAACTGGCAAAAGTCTCCCAGGGTGACAATGTTCTTATTCTCCAGGGTCAAACAGAGATGGTTTTCTTTCAGGAGATACATGTGTTCCTTTAAGTCATATAGAAAGGCCTATTTTGTAACAAAGAGCCCATATCCACATTGAATGACCTATGTTGCAGGAGGAATTCCTTTCCAAATCTATCTCGGTTCTCACAGGGAAGCAATGTGCTAGATGTTGCTGCTTGTAACATATAATGTTTCTTGGGAGAGATCCCTTTGTCTTCAACTCAGCTGAACAGGCCAACGTAGAAAAAAGGGAGCCTATCTCCACCGTGAGAAACCATGCTGCAGGAAGTATTCCAATCAAAAACAAATTTATCTCACGGGGAAACAATGTGCTACCATTCCTGCTTCCAACAGAGATGGTGTTCTTTCGAGAGGTATGTGTGTTTCTTGAAATCTGCGGAATAGGCCTATTGGAAACAAAGTGAGCCTATGTCTACATTGAAAGACCTAAACTGCCTGAAGTACTCCTTTCAAATAGTAACTCAGCTCTCTCACAGAATCAATGTGCTACATGCTGCAGCGTCTAATCTAGATGGTTTCCTTTTAGAGATACATGTGTTTCTTCAACTCACCTGATTGTGTGTATTGGGAACAAAGTGAGCCAACCCACCCTTGGAAAACGTAAGTTGCAGGAAGTCTTTCTTTGACAAACTTACTAAATTCTCACAGGGAAACAATGCCCGAATATTCCTGCTTCCAACAGAGATGGCTTTCTTTGGAGAGATATATGTGTTTCTTCAAATGTGCTGAATAGGCCTACTTGGAACAAAGTGTGCCTATCTCTACATTGAAAATCCTCAGTTGCCCGAAGTACTCCTTTCAAGTACTAACTCAGATCTCACAGAGAAACCATGTGCTACATGCTGCAGCTTCTAATCCCGATGGTTTCCTTTTAGAAATACATGTGTTTCTTCAATTCACATGAAGGTGTGTATTGGGAACAAAGTGAGTCAACCCAACCTTGGAAAACGTAAATTGCAGGAAGTATTCCCTTGCAAAACCTATTCAATTCGAAGTTGGAAACAATATGGGGGATGCTCCTTCTTCCACAGAGAGGTTTTCTTTGAGAGACACACGTGTTTCTTCAAGTTAGCTGGACAGGCCTATTTGCTTACTGACTGTAACATATAAGATTTCTTTGGAGAGATACATGTGTTTCTTCAATGCAGCTGAAAAATGCCAATGTGGAAATAAGGGAGCCTCTCTCCACCATGAAGCACCCTGTTGCAGGAAGTATTCCATTTACAAACAAACACAATCTCCCAGGGAGACAATGTGCTATTACTCATGCTTCCAGCAGAGATGGTTTTTTTGGAGAAATATATGTGTTTCTTCAAATCTGCTGAACAGGCCTATTAGGAACAAAGAGAGCCTATGTCTACATTGAAAAAGCTAAATTGCCTGAAGTACTCCTTTCAAATATTAACTCAGCTGTCACAGGGAAACAATGAGCTGCACGGTACAGCTTCTAACATAGATGGTTTCCTTTTAGAGGTACGTGTGTTTCTTCAACTCACCTGCCTGTGTCTATCTGGAAAAAAGTGAGCCTATCCCAACCTTGAAAACCCTAAGCTGTAGGAAGTATTCCTATGCAAAGCCTTCTCAATTCTTACTGGGATACAATGTGGTGGATTCTCCTGCTTCTCACACAGATGTTTTCTGTCAAAAGACACATGTGTTTGTTCAAATTAGCCGGGGAGGCCTATTTGGAACAAACAACCCTTTGTTCCCCTTGCAAATTCTGAATGGTGGGAAGAAATTCTTTTAAAATACTCATTTTTAACAGGGAAGCAATGTGCTAGATGTTGAAGATTGTAACATAGATAGTTTTCTTTGCAGAGACACTGATGTTTTTACAACTTAGCTCACAGGCCTACGTGGAAGATAGAGAGCCTATCTCCCTTTGAAAAACGTAAGTTGCCCAAAGTATTCCTTTTAAAATGAAACTCAATTCTCTGAGGGAAAGAATGTGCTATATGCTCCTGATTCTGACTCAAGTGGTTTCTTTTGAGATACATGAGTTCCTTTAACTCTGCTGAAAGGGCCTATTTGGAACAAACAGCCTATCTCCACCTTGAATTTCAAAGATGCAGGAAGTACTGCTTTCAAAAACTTACTGGTTTTTACACGGGTAAACAATGAAGTACATGGCGAAGTTTGTAATCTAGTTGGTTTTCGTTTAGTGCTCCATGTGTTTCTTGAACTCATCTGAATAGGCCCATTTGGAACAAAGAGAGCCTACGTTCACTTTGAAAAATGTAATTTATAGGAAGTACTCCTATCAATAATTAACTCTCTTCTCAGAGGTATACTAGGTCCTAGATTCTATAGCTTGTATCACAGATAGTTTACTGTCAAGAGATAAATGTGTTTCTTCAACTTGCCTGAATAGGCCTATTTCAAAAAAAAGAGCTGATTTTCCCTTTGAAAAACCTAAGTCACAGGAAGTATTCCTTCAAAAACCAGCTCAATTCTCGCAGTGAAACAAGCTCCTAGATGCTGCAGTTTTGAACATAGATGGTTTTCTTTGGACAGATACACGTCTTTGTTCACCTCAGCTGAATAGACCTATTTGTTACAAAGAGAGCCTCTCTCCACCTTGAAAAACCTAAGTTGCCAAAGTGTTCATTTTCTATGTACTGAATACTCAGAGGGAAACAATGTGCTACATGTTGCAGCTTCTAGCATTGATGGTTTTCTGGAGATATAAATCTGTTTCTTCACATCAGCTGAATGGTCTTATTTGAAAAAAGGTAAACTTATCTCAACCTTGAAACATACGTTGCTGGAAAGTAGGACGTTCAGGAACATACTCCACTGTCACAGGGAAATAATGTGCTAGAAGCTCCTGCTTCTACTACAGATGATTTCCTTTCTAGAGATACATGTGTTTCTTCCAATTAGCTGAAAAGACCTAATTGAAAAAAGCGAGATTTCTCCACCTTCAAAATTCTCACTGGCAGAGAGTATTTCTTAGGAAAATTAACTACTCTCCATCAGAGAAACAACAGCAAGATACTGAAGCTTGTCACACAGACAGTTTTCTTTTCTTTGGAGAGATTTCTTTGCTCTTTCAACTCAGGTTCGTAGGCCTAGTTGGAACACAGAAAGCCAATCTCCACATTGAAAAACCTACGTTCCCATATGTATTCCTTTGAAAAACGAAATCCATTTTCATCAGAAAACAATGTACGAGATGCTGAGCTTCTACAATACATGGTTCTCTTGGAGAGATAAATGTGTTGCTTCAACTCAGCTGAATTTGCCTCTTTGGAACAATGTGATCTCATGTGAACCTTGGAAAACGTCCGTCGCGGGAAGTAGTCCTTGCAAAACCGTACTCAATTTTCTCAGGAGACAATGGGCTAGATGCTCCTATTTCTGAAACAGACGGTTTTCTTTCAAGTTATGCATGTGTTTCTTTAAATTAGCTGGCTAGGCCTATTTTGAACAAAGAGATCTTATCTCCATATTGAGAAACTGAAGTTGCTCTAGGTATTTCATTGACAAACTACACTCAATCTGACAAGGAAACAATGTGTTAGATATTCCTTCTGGTAACATAGATGGTTTTCTTCGGAGAGAAACACGTGTTTGTTCAAATCAGCTGAAAAGGCCTCCATGATACAAAGGGAGCCTATCTCCATCCTGAAAAACCTAAGTTGCAAGAAGTATTCCTTTTAAATCTACTGACTACTCACATGGAAACAATATGCTAGATGCTGCAGCTTGTAGTTAGACGGTTTTCTTTGGAGAGACACATGTGTTTCTTCACCTCAGCTGAATTGACCTGTTTGGAACCAAGAGAGTCTACCTCCACCTTGAAAATCCTAACTTGCAGGAAGTATTTCTTTGAAAAAACTGGCAAAAGTCTCCCAGGGTGACAATGTTCTTATTCTCCAGGGTCAAACAGAGATGGTTTTCTTTCAGGAGATACATGTGTTCCTTTAAGTCATATAGAAAGGCCTATTTTGTAACAAAGAGCCCATATCCACATTGAATGACCTATGTTGCAGGAGGAATTCCTTTCCAAATCTATCTCGGTTCTCACAGGGAAGCAATGTGCTAGATGTTGCTGCTTGTAACATATAATGTTTCTTGGGAGAGATCCCTTTGTCTTCAACTCAGCTGAACAGGCCAACGTAGAAAAAAGGGAGCCTATCTCCACCGTGAGAAACCATGCTGCAGGAAGTATTCCAATCAAAAACAAATTTATCTCACGGGGAAACAATGTGCTACCATTCCTGCTTCCAACAGAGATGGTGTTCTTTCGAGAGGTATGTGTGTTTCTTGAAATCTGCGGAATAGGCCTATTGGAAACAAAGTGAGCCTATGTCTACATTGAAAGACCTAAACTGCCTGAAGTACTCCTTTCAAATAGTAACTCAGCTCTCTCACAGAATCAATGTGCTACATGCTGCAGCGTCTAATCTAGATGGTTCCTTTTAGAGATACATGTGTTTCTTCAACTCACCTGATTGTGTGTATTGGGAACAAAGTGAGCCAACCCACCCTTGGAAAACGTAAGTTGCAGGAAGTCTTTCTTTGACAAACTTACTAAATTCTCACAGGGAAACAATGCCCGAATATTCCTGCTTCCAACAGAGATGGCTTTCTTTGGAGAGATATATGTGTTTCTTCAAATGTGCTGAATAGGCCTACTTGGAACAAAGTGTGCCTATCTCTACATTGAAAATCCTCAGTTGCCCGAAGTACTCCTTTCAAGTACTAACTCAGATCTCACAGAGAAACCATGTGCTACATGCTGCAGCTTCTAATCCCGATGGTTTCCTTTTAGAAATACATGTGTTTCTTCAATTCACATGAAGGTGTGTATTGGGAACAAAGTGAGTCAACCCAACCTTGGAAAACGTAAATTGCAGGAAGTATTCCCTTGCAAAACCTATTCAATTCGAAGTTGGAAACAATATGGGGGATGCTCCTTCTTCCACAGAGATGTTTTCTTTGAGAGACACACGTGTTTCTTCAAGTTAGCTGGACAGGCCTATTTGCTTACTGACTGTAACATATAAGATTTCTTTGGAGAGATACATGTGTTTCTTCAATGCAGCTGAAAAATGCCAATGTGGAAATAAGGGAGCCTCTCTCCACCATGAAGCACCCTGTTGCAGGAAGTATTCCATTTACAAACAAACACAATCTCCCAGGGAGACAATGTGCTATTACTCATGCTTCCAGCAGAGATGGTTTTTTTGGAGAAATATATGTGTTTCTTCAAATCTGCTGAACAGGCCTATTAGGAACAAAGAGAGCCTATGTCTACATTGAAAAAGCTAAATTGCCTGAAGTACTCCTTTCAAATATTAACTCAGCTGTCACAGGGAAACAATGAGCTGCACGGTACAGCTTCTAACATAGATGGTTTCCTTTTAGAGGTACGTGTGTTTCTTCAACTCACCTGCCTGTGTCTATCTGGAGAAAAGTGAGCCTATCCCAACCTTGAAAACCCTAAGCTGTAGGAAGTATTCCTATGCAAAGCCTTCTCAATTCTTACTGGGATACAATGTGGTGGATTCTCCTGCTTCTCACACAGATGTTTTCTGTCAAAAGACACATGTGTTTGTTCAAATTAGCCGGGGAGGCCTATTTGGAACAAACAACCCTTTGTTCCCCTTGCAAATTCTGAATGGTGGGAAGAAATTCTTTTAAAATACTCATTTTTAACAGGGAAGCAATGTGCTAGATGTTGAAGATTGTAACATAGATAGTTTTCTTTGCAGAGACACTGATGTTTTTACAACTTAGCTCACAGGCCTACGTGGAAGATAGAGAGCCTATCTCCCTTTGAAAAACGTAAGTTGCCCAAAGTATTCCTTTTAAAATGAAACTCAATTCTCTGAGGGAAAGAATGTGCTATATGCTCCTGATTCTGACTCAAGTGGTTTCTTTTGAGATACATGAGTTCCTTTAACTCTGCTGAAAGGGCCTATTTGGAACAAACAGCCTATCTCCACCTTGAATTTCAAAGATGCAGGAAGTACTGCTTTCAAAAACTTACTGGTTTTTACACGGGTAAACAATGAAGTACATGGCGAAGTTTGTAATCTAGTTGGTTTTCGTTTAGTGCTCCATGTGTTTCTTGAACTCATCTGAATAGGCCCATTTGGAACAAAGAGAGCCTACGTTCACTTTGAAAAATGTAATTTATAGGAAGTACTCCTATCAATAATTAACTCTCTTCTCAGAGGTATACTAGGTCCTAGATTCTATAGCTTGTATCACAGATAGTTTACTGTCAAGAGATAAATGTGTTTCTTCAACTTGCCTGAATAGGCCTATTTCAAAAAAAAGAGCTGATTTTCCCTTTGAAAAACCTAAGTCACAGGAAGTATTCCTTCAAAAACCAGCTCAATTCTCGCAGTGAAACAAGCTCCTAGATGCTGCAGTTTTGAACATAGATGGTTTTCTTTGGACAGATACATGTCTTTGTTCACCTCAGCTGAATAGACCTATTTGTTACAAAGAGAGCCTCTCTCCACCTTGAAAAACCTAAGTTGCCAAAGTGTTCATTTTCTATGTACTGAATACTCAGAGGGAAACAATGTGCTACATGTTGCAGCTTCTAGCATTGATGGTTTTCTGGAGATATAAATCTGTTTCTTCACATCAGCTGAATGGTCTTATTTGAAAAAAGGTAAACTTATCTCAACCTTGAAACATACGTTGCTGGAAAGTAGGACGTTCAGGAACATACTCCACTGTCACAGGGAAATAATGTGCTAGAAGCTCCTGCTTCTACTACAGATGATTTCCTTTCTAGAGATACATGTGTTTCTTCCAATTAGCTGAAAAGACCTAATTGAAAAAAGCGAGATTTCTCCACCTTCAAAATTCTCACTGGCAGAGAGTATTTCTTAGGAAAATTAACTACTCTCCATCAGAGAAACAACAGCAAGATACTGAAGCTTGTCACACAGACAGTTTTCTTTTCTTTGGAGAGATTTCTTTGCTCTTTCAACTCAGGTTCGTAGGCCTAGTTGGAACACAGAAAGCCAATCTCCACATTGAAAAACCTATGTTCCCATATGTATTCCTTTGAAAAACGAAATCCATTTTCATCAGAAAACAATGTACGAGATGCTGAGCTTCTACAATACATGGTTCTCTTGGAGAGATAAATGTGTTGCTTCAACTCAGCTGAATTTGCCTCTTTGGAACAATGTGATGTCATGTGAACCTTGGAAAACGTCCGTCGCGGGAAGTAGTCCTTGCAAAACCGTACTCAATTTTCTCAGGAGACAATGGGCTAGATGCTCCTATTTCTGAAACAGACGGTTTTCTTTCAAGTTATGCATGTGTTTCTTTAAATTAGCTGGCTAGGCCTATTTTGAACAAAGAGATTTTATCTCCATATTGAGAAACTGAAGTTGCTCTAGGTATTTCATTGACAAACTACACTCAATCTGACAAGGAAACAATGTGTTAGATATTCCTTCTGGTAACATAGATGGTTTTCTTCGGAGAGAAACACGTGTTTGTTCAAATCAGCTGAAAAGGCCTCCATGATACAAAGGGAGCCTATCTCCATCCTGAAAAACCTAAGTTGCAAGAAGTATTCCTTTTAAATCTACTGACTACTCACATGGAAACAATATGCTAGATGCTGCAGCTTGTAGTTAGACGGTTTTCTTTGGAGAGACACATGTGTTTCTTCACCTCAGCTGAATTGACCTGTTTGGAACCAAGAGAGTCTACCTCCACCTTGAAAATCCTAACTTGCAGGAATTATTTCTTTGAAAAAACTGGCAAAAGTCTCCCAGGGTGACAATGTTCTTATTCTCCAGGGTCAAACAGAGATGGTTTTCTTTCAGGAGATACATGTGTTCCTTTAAGTCATATAGAAAGGCCTATTTTGTAACAAAGAGCCCATATCCACATTGAATGACCTATGTTGCAGGAGGAATTCCTTTCCAAATCTATCTCGGTTCTCACAGGGAAGCAATGTGCTAGATGTTGCTGCTTGTAACATATAATGTTTCTTGGGAGAGATCCCTTTGTCTTCAACTCAGCTGAACAGGCCAACGTAGAAAAAAGGGAGCCTATCTCCACCGTGAGAAACCATGCTGCAGGAAGTATTCCAATCAAAAACAAATTTATCTCACGGGGAAACAATGTGCTACCATTCCTGCTTCCAACAGAGATGGTGTTCTTTCGAGAGGTATGTGTGTTTCTTGAAATCTGCGGAATAGGCCTATTGGAAACAAAGTGAGCCTATGTCTACATTGAAAGACCTAAACTGCCTGAAGTACTCCTTTCAAATAGTAACTCAGCTCTCTCACAGAATCAATGTGCTACATGCTGCAGCGTCTAATCTAGATGGTTTCCTTTTAGAGATACATGTGTTTCTTCAATTCACCTGATTGTGTGTATTGGGAACAAAGTGAGCCAACCCACCCTTGGAAAACGTAAGTTGCAGGAAGTCTTTCTTTGACAAACTTACTAAATTCTCACAGGGAAACAATGCCCGAATATTCCTGCTTCCAACAGAGATGGCTTTCTTTGGAGAGATATATGTGTTTCTTCAAATGTGCTGAATAGGCCTACTTGGAACAAAGTGTGCCTATCTCTACATTGAAAATCCTCAGTTGCCCGAAGTACTCCTTTCAAGTACTAACTCAGATCTCACAGAGAAACCATGTGCTACATGCTGCAGCTTCTAATCCCGATGGTTTCCTTTTAGAAATACGTGTGTTTCTTCAATTCACATGAAGGTGTGTATTGGGAACAAAGTGAGTCAACCCAACCTTGGAAAACGTAAATTGCAGGAAGTATTCCCTTGCAAAACCTATTCAATTCGAAGTTGGAAACAATATGGGGGATGCTCCTTCTTCCACAGAGATGTTTTCTTTGAGAGACACACGTGTTTCTTCAAGTTAGCTGGACAGGCCTATTTGCTTACTGACTGTAACATATAAGATTTCTTTGGAGAGATACATGTGTTTCTTCAATGCAGCTGAAAAATGCCAATGTGGAAATAAGGGAGCCTCTCTCCACCATGAAGCACCCTGTTGCAGGAAGTATTCCATTTACAAACAAACACAATCTCCCAGGGAGACAATGTGCTATTACTCATGCTTCCAGCAGAGATGGTTTTTTTGGAGAAATATATGTGTTTCTTCAAATCTGCTGAACAGGCCTATTAGGAACAAAGAGAGCCTATGTCTACATTGAAAAAGCTAAATTGCCTGAAGTACTCCTTTCAAATATTAACTCAGCTGTCACAGGGAAACAATGAGCTGCACGGTACAGCTTCTAACATAGATGGTTTCCTTTTAGAGGTACGTGTGTTTCTTCAACTCACCTGCCTGTGTCTATCTGGAAAAAAGTGAGCCTATCCCAACCTTGAAAACCCTAAGCTGTAGGAAGTATTCCTATGCAAAGCCTTCTCAATTCTTACTGGGATACAATGTGGTGGATTCTCCTGCTTCTCACACAGATGTTTTCTGTCAAAAGACACATGTGTTTGTTCAAATTAGCCGGGGAGGCCTATTTGGAACAAACAACCCTTTGTTCCCCTTGCAAATTCTGAATGGTGGGAAGAAATTCTTTTAAAATACTCATTTTTAACAGGGAAGCAATGTGCTAGATGTTGAAGATTGTAACATAGATAGTTTTCTTTGCAGAGACACTGATGTTTTTACAACTTAGCTCACAGGCCTACGTGGAAGATAGAGAGCCTATCTCCCTTTGAAAAACGTAAGTTGCCCAAAGTATTCCTTTTAAAATGAAACTCAATTCTCTGAGGGAAAGAATGTGCTATATGCTCCTGATTCTGACTCAAGTGGTTTCTTTTGAGATACATGAGTTCCTTTAACTCTGCTGAAAGGGCCTATTTGGAACAAACAGCCTATCTCCACCTTGAATTTCAAAGATGCAGGAAGTACTGCTTTCAAAAACTTACTGGTTTTTACACGCGTAAACAATGAAGTACATGGCGAAGTTTGTAATCTAGTTGGTTTTCGTTTAGTGCTCCATGTGTTTCTTGAACTCATCTGAATAGGCCCATTTGGAACAAAGAGAGCCTACGTTCACTTTGAAAAATGTAATTTATAGGAAGTACTCCTATCAATAATTAACTCTCTTCTCAGAGGTATACTAGGTCCTAGATTCTATAGCTTGTATCACAGATAGTTTACTGTCAAGAGATAAATGTGTTTCTTCAACTTGCCTGAATAGGCCTATTTCAAAAAAAAGAGCTGATTTTCCCTTTGAAAAACCTAAGTCACAGGAAGTATTCCTTCAAAAACCAGCTCAATTCTCGCAGTGAAACAAGCTCCTAGATGCTGCAGTTTTGAACATAGATGGTTTTCTTTGGACAGATACACGTCTTTGTTCACCTCAGCTGAATAGACCTATTTGTTACAAAGAGAGCCTCTCTCCACCTTGAAAAACCTAAGTTGCCAAAGTGTTCATTTTCTATGTACTGAATACTCAGAGGGAAACAATGTGCTACATGTTGCAGCTTCTAGCATTGATGGTTTTCTGGAGATATAAATCTGTTTCTTCACATCAGCTGAATGGTCTTATTTGAAAAAAGGTAAACTTATCTCAACCTTGAAACATACGTTGCTGGAAAGTAGGACGTTCAGGAACATACTCCACTGTCACAGGGAAATAATGTGCTAGAAGCTCCTGCTTCTACTACAGATGATTTCCTTTCTAGAGATACATGTGTTTCTTCCAATTAGCTGAAAAGACCTAATTGAAAAAAGCGAGATTTCTCCACCTTCAAAATTCTCACTGGCAGAGAGTATTTCTTAGGAAAATTAACTACTCTCCATCAGAGAAACAACAGCAAGATACTGAAGCTTGTCACACAGACAGTTTTCTTTTCTTTGGAGAGATTTCTTTGCTCTTTCAACTCAGGTTCGTAGGCCTAGTTGGAACACAGAAAGCCAATCTCCACATTGAAAAACCTACGTTCCCATATGTATTCCTTTGAAAAACGAAATCCATTTTCATCAGAAAACAATGTACGAGATGCTGAGCTTCTACAATACATGGTTCTCTTGGAGAGATAAATGTGTTGCTTCAACTCAGCTGAATTTGCCTCTTTGGAACAATGTGATCTCATGTGAACCTTGGAAAACGTCCGTCGCGGGAAGTAGTCCTTGCAAAACCGTACTCAATTTTCTCAGGAGACAATGGGCTAGATGCTCCTATTTCTGAAACAGACGGTTTTCTTTCAAGTTATGCATGTGTTTCTTTAAATTAGCTGGCTAGGCCTATTTTGAACAAAGAGATTTTATCTCCATATTGAGAAACTGAAGTTGCTCTAGGTATTTCATTGACAAACTACACTCAATCTGACAAGGAAACAATGTGTTAGATATTCCTTCTGGTAACATAGATGGTTTTCTTCGGAGAGAAACACGTGTTTGTTCAAATCAGCTGAAAAGGCCTCCATGATACAAAGGGAGCCTATCTCCATCCTGAAAAACCTAAGTTGCAAGAAGTATTCCTTTTAAATCTACTGACTACTCACATGGAAACAATATGCTAGATGCTGCAGCTTGTAGTTAGACGGTTTTCTTTGGAGAGACACATGTGTTTCTTCACCTCAGCTGAATTGACCTGTTTGGAACCAAGAGAGTCTACCTCCACCTTGAAAATCCTAACTTGCAGGAATTATTTCTTTGAAAAAACTGGCAAAAGTCTCCCAGGGTGACAATGTTCTTATTCTCCAGGGTCAAACAGAGATGGTTTTCTTTCAGGAGATACATGTGTTCCTTTAAGTCATATAGAAAGGCCTATTTTGTAACAAAGAGCCCATATCCACATTGAATGACCTATGTTGCAGGAGGAATTCCTTTCCAAATCTATCTCGGTTCTCACAGGGAAGCAATGTGCTAGATGTTGCTGCTTGTAACATATAATGTTTCTTGGGAGAGATCCCTTTGTCTTCAACTCAGCTGAACAGGCCAACGTAGAAAAAAGGGAGCCTATCTCCACCGTGAGAAACCATGCTGCAGGAAGTATTCCAATCAAAAACAAATTTATCTCACGGGGAAACAATGTGCTACCATTCCTGCTTCCAACAGAGATGGTGTTCTTTCGAGAGGTATGTGTGTTTCTTGAAATCTGCGGAATAGGCCTATTGGAAACAAAGTGAGCCTATGTCTACATTGAAAGACCTAAACTGCCTGAAGTACTCCTTTCAAATAGTAACTCAGCTCTCTCACAGAATCAATGTGCTACATGCTGCAGCGTCTAATCTAGATGGTTTCCTTTTAGAGATACATGTGTTTCTTCAATTCACCTGATTGTGTGTATTGGGAACAAAGTGAGCCAACCCACCCTTGGAAAACGTAAGTTGCAGGAAGTCTTTCTTTGACAAACTTACTAAATTCTCACAGGGAAACAATGCCCGAATATTCCTGCTTCCAACAGAGATGGCTTTCTTTGGAGAGATATATGTGTTTCTTCAAATGTGCTGAATAGGCCTACTTGGAACAAAGTGTGCCTATCTCTACATTGAAAATCCTCAGTTGCCCGAAGTACTCCTTTCAAGTACTAACTCAGATCTCACAGAGAAACCATGTGCTACATGCTGCAGCTTCTAATCCCGATGGTTTCCTTTTAGAAATACGTGTGTTTCTTCAATTCACATGAAGGTGTGTATTGGGAACAAAGTGAGTCAACCCAACCTTGGAAAACGTAAATTGCAGGAAGTATTCCCTTGCAAAACCTATTCAATTCGAAGTTGGAAACAATATGGGGGATGCTCCTTCTTCCACAGAGATGTTTTCTTTGAGAGACACACGTGTTTCTTCAAGTTAGCTGGACAGGCCTATTTGCTTACTGACTGTAACATATAAGATTTCTTTGGAGAGATACATGTGTTTCTTCAATGCAGCTGAAAAATGCCAATGTGGAAATAAGGGAGCCTCTCTCCACCATGAAGCACCCTGTTGCAGGAAGTATTCCATTTACAAACAAACACAATCTCCCAGGGAGACAATGTGCTATTACTCATGCTTCCAGCAGAGATGGTTTTTTTGGAGAAATATATGTGTTTCTTCAAATCTGCTGAACAGGCCTATTAGGAACAAAGAGAGCCTATGTCTACATTGAAAAAGCTAAATTGCCTGAAGTACTCCTTTCAAATATTAACTCAGCTGTCACAGGGAAACAATGAGCTGCACGGTACAGCTTCTAACATAGATGGTTTCCTTTTAGAGGTACGTGTGTTTCTTCAACTCACCTGCCTGTGTCTATCTGGAAAAAAGTGAGCCTATCCCAACCTTGAAAACCCTAAGCTGTAGGAAGTATTCCTATGCAAAGCCTTCTCAATTCTTACTGGGATACAATGTGGTGGATTCTCCTGCTTCTCACACAGATGTTTTCTGTCAAAAGACACATGTGTTTGTTCAAATTAGCCGGGGAGGCCTATTTGGAACAAACAACCCTTTGTTCCCCTTGCAAATTCTGAATGGTGGGAAGAAATTCTTTTAAAATACTCATTTTTAACAGGGAAGCAATGTGCTAGATGTTGAAGATTGTAACATAGATAGTTTTCTTTGCAGAGACACTGATGTTTTTACAACTTAGCTCACAGGCCTACGTGGAAGATAGAGAGCCTATCTCCCTTTGAAAAACGTAAGTTGCCCAAAGTATTCCTTTTAAAATGAAACTCAATTCTCTGAGGGAAAGAATGTGCTATATGCTCCTGATTCTGACTCAAGTGGTTTCTTTTGAGATACATGAGTTCCTTTAACTCTGCTGAAAGGGCCTATTTGGAACAAACAGCCTATCTCCACCTTGAATTTCAAAGATGCAGGAAGTACTGCTTTCAAAAACTTACTGGTTTTTACACGCGTAAACAATGAAGTACATGGCGAAGTTTGTAATCTAGTTGGTTTTCGTTTAGTGCTCCATGTGTTTCTTGAACTCATCTGAATAGGCCCATTTGGAACAAAGAGAGCCTACGTTCACTTTGAAAAATGTAATTTATAGGAAGTACTCCTATCAATAATTAACTCTCTTCTCAGAGGTATACTAGGTCCTAGATTCTATAGCTTGTATCACAGATAGTTTACTGTCAAGAGATAAATGTGTTTCTTCAACTTGCCTGAATAGGCCTATTTCAAAAAAAAGAGCTGATTTTCCCTTTGAAAAACCTAAGTCACAGGAAGTATTCCTTCAAAAACCAGCTCAATTCTCGCAGTGAAACAAGCTCCTAGATGCTGCAGTTTTGAACATAGATGGTTTTCTTTGGACAGATACACGTCTTTGTTCACCTCAGCTGAATAGACCTATTTGTTACAAAGAGAGCCTCTCTCCACCTTGAAAAACCTAAGTTGCCAAAGTGTTCATTTTCTATGTACTGAATACTCAGAGGGAAACAATGTGCTACATGTTGCAGCTTCTAGCATTGATGGTTTTCTGGAGATATAAATCTGTTTCTTCACATCAGCTGAATGGTCTTATTTGAAAAAAGGTAAACTTATCTCAACCTTGAAACATACGTTGCTGGAAAGTAGGACGTTCAGGAACATACTCCACTGTCACAGGGAAATAATGTGCTAGAAGCTCCTGCTTCTACTACAGATGATTTCCTTTCTAGAGATACATGTGTTTCTTCCAATTAGCTGAAAAGACCTAATTGAAAAAAGCGAGATTTCTCCACCTTCAAAATTCTCACTGGCAGAGAGTATTTCTTAGGAAAATTAACTACTCTCCATCAGAGAAACAACAGCAAGATACTGAAGCTTGTCACACAGACAGTTTTCTTTTCTTTGGAGAGATTTCTTTGCTCTTTCAACTCAGGTTCGTAGGCCTAGTTGGAACACAGAAAGCCAATCTCCACATTGAAAAACCTACGTTCCCATATGTATTCCTTTGAAAAACGAAATCCATTTTCATCAGAAAACAATGTACGAGATGCTGAGCTTCTACAATACATGGTTCTCTTGGAGAGATAAATGTGTTGCTTCAACTCAGCTGAATTTGCCTCTTTGGAACAATGTGATCTCATGTGAACCTTGGAAAACGTCCGTCGCGGGAAGTAGTCCTTGCAAAACCGTACTCAATTTTCTCAGGAGACAATGGGCTAGATGCTCCTATTTCTGAAACAGACGGTTTTCTTTCAAGTTATGCATGTGTTTCTTTAAATTAGCTGGCTAGGCCTATTTTGAACAAAGAGATCTTATCTCCATATTGAGAAACTGAAGTTGCTCTAGGTATTTCATTGACAAACTACACTCAATCTGACAAGGAAACAATGTGTTAGATATTCCTTCTGGTAACATAGATGGTTTTCTTCGGAGAGAAACACGTGTTTGTTCAAATCAGCTGAAAAGGCCTCCATGATACAAAGGGAGCCTATCTCCATCCTGAAAAACCTAAGTTGCAAGAAGTATTCCTTTTAAATCTACTGACTACTCACATGGAAACAATATGCTAGATGCTGCAGCTTGTAGTTAGACGGTTTTCTTTGGAGAGACACATGTGTTTCTTCACCTCAGCTGAATTGACCTGTTTGGAACCAAGAGAGTCTACCTCCACCTTGAAAATCCTAACTTGCAGGAAGTATTTCTTTGAAAAAACTGGCAAAAGTCTCCCAGGGTGACAATGTTCTTATTCTCCAGGGTCAAACAGAGATGGTTTTCTTTCAGGAGATACATGTGTTCCTTTAAGTCATATAGAAAGGCCTATTTTGTAACAAAGAGCCCATATCCACATTGAATGACCTATGTTGCAGGAGGAATTCCTTTCCAAATCTATCTCGGTTCTCACAGGGAAGCAATGTGCTAGATGTTGCTGCTTGTAACATATAATGTTTCTTGGGAGAGATCCCTTTGTCTTCAACTCAGCTGAACAGGCCAACGTAGAAAAAAGGGAGCCTATCTCCACCGTGAGAAACCATGCTGCAGGAAGTATTCCAATCAAAAACAAATTTATCTCACGGGGAAACAATGTGCTACCATTCCTGCTTCCAACAGAGATGGTGTTCTTTCGAGAGGTATGTGTGTTTCTTGAAATCTGCGGAATAGGCCTATTGGAAACAAAGTGAGCCTATGTCTACATTGAAAGACCTAAACTGCCTGAAGTACTCCTTTCAAATAGTAACTCAGCTCTCTCACAGAATCAATGTGCTACATGCTGCAGCGTCTAATCTAGATGGTTCCTTTTAGAGATACATGTGTTTCTTCAACTCACCTGATTGTGTGTATTGGGAACAAAGTGAGCCAACCCACCCTTGGAAAACGTAAGTTGCAGGAAGTCTTTCTTTGACAAACTTACTAAATTCTCACAGGGAAACAATGCCCGAATATTCCTGCTTCCAACAGAGATGGCTTTCTTTGGAGAGATATATGTGTTTCTTCAAATGTGCTGAATAGGCCTACTTGGAACAAAGTGTGCCTATCTCTACATTGAAAATCCTCAGTTGCCCGAAGTACTCCTTTCAAGTACTAACTCAGATCTCACAGAGAAACCATGTGCTACATGCTGCAGCTTCTAATCCCGATGGTTTCCTTTTAGAAATACATGTGTTTCTTCAATTCACATGAAGGTGTGTATTGGGAACAAAGTGAGTCAACCCAACCTTGGAAAACGTAAATTGCAGGAAGTATTCCCTTGCAAAACCTATTCAATTCGAAGTTGGAAACAATATGGGGGATGCTCCTTCTTCCACAGAGATGTTTTCTTTGAGAGACACACGTGTTTCTTCAAGTTAGCTGGACAGGCCTATTTGCTTACTGACTGTAACATATAAGATTTCTTTGGAGAGATACATGTGTTTCTTCAATGCAGCTGAAAAATGCCAATGTGGAAATAAGGGAGCCTCTCTCCACCATGAAGCACCCTGTTGCAGGAAGTATTCCATTTACAAACAAACACAATCTCCCAGGGAGACAATGTGCTATTACTCATGCTTCCAGCAGAGATGGTTTTTTTGGAGAAATATATGTGTTTCTTCAAATCTGCTGAACAGGCCTATTAGGAACAAAGAGAGCCTATGTCTACATTGAAAAAGCTAAATTGCCTGAAGTACTCCTTTCAAATATTAACTCAGCTGTCACAGGGAAACAATGAGCTGCACGGTACAGCTTCTAACATAGATGGTTTCCTTTTAGAGGTACGTGTGTTTCTTCAACTCACCTGCCTGTGTCTATCTGGAGAAAAGTGAGCCTATCCCAACCTTGAAAACCCTAAGCTGTAGGAAGTATTCCTATGCAAAGCCTTCTCAATTCTTACTGGGATACAATGTGGTGGATTCTCCTGCTTCTCACACAGATGTTTTCTGTCAAAAGACACATGTGTTTGTTCAAATTAGCCGGGGAGGCCTATTTGGAACAAACAACCCTTTGTTCCCCTTGCAAATTCTGAATGGTGGGAAGAAATTCTTTTAAAATACTCATTTTTAACAGGGAAGCAATGTGCTAGATGTTGAAGATTGTAACATAGATAGTTTTCTTTGCAGAGACACTGATGTTTTTACAACTTAGCTCACAGGCCTACGTGGAAGATAGAGAGCCTATCTCCCTTTGAAAAACGTAAGTTGCCCAAAGTATTCCTTTTAAAATGAAACTCAATTCTCTGAGGGAAAGAATGTGCTATATGCTCCTGATTCTGACTCAAGTGGTTTCTTTTGAGATACATGAGTTCCTTTAACTCTGCTGAAAGGGCCTATTTGGAACAAACAGCCTATCTCCACCTTGAATTTCAAAGATGCAGGAAGTACTGCTTTCAAAAACTTACTGGTTTTTACACGGGTAAACAATGAAGTACATGGCGAAGTTTGTAATCTAGTTGGTTTTCGTTTAGTGCTCCATGTGTTTCTTGAACTCATCTGAATAGGCCCATTTGGAACAAAGAGAGCCTACGTTCACTTTGAAAAATGTAATTTATAGGAAGTACTCCTATCAATAATTAACTCTCTTCTCAGAGGTATACTAGGTCCTAGATTCTATAGCTTGTATCACAGATAGTTTACTGTCAAGAGATAAATGTGTTTCTTCAACTTGCCTGAATAGGCCTATTTCAAAAAAAAGAGCTGATTTTCCCTTTGAAAAACCTAAGTCACAGGAAGTATTCCTTCAAAAACCAGCTCAATTCTCGCAGTGAAACAAGCTCCTAGATGCTGCAGTTTTGAACATAGATGGTTTTCTTTGGACAGATACATGTCTTTGTTCACCTCAGCTGAATAGACCTATTTGTTACAAAGAGAGCCTCTCTCCACCTTGAAAAACCTAAGTTGCCAAAGTGTTCATTTTCTATGTACTGAATACTCAGAGGGAAACAATGTGCTACATGTTGCAGCTTCTAGCATTGATGGTTTTCTGGAGATATAAATCTGTTTCTTCACATCAGCTGAATGGTCTTATTTGAAAAAAGGTAAACTTATCTCAACCTTGAAACATACGTTGCTGGAAAGTAGGACGTTCAGGAACATACTCCACTGTCACAGGGAAATAATGTGCTAGAAGCTCCTGCTTCTACTACAGATGATTTCCTTTCTAGAGATACATGTGTTTCTTCCAATTAGCTGAAAAGACCTAATTGAAAAAAGCGAGATTTCTCCACCTTCAAAATTCTCACTGGCAGAGAGTATTTCTTAGGAAAATTAACTACTCTCCATCAGAGAAACAACAGCAAGATACTGAAGCTTGTCACACAGACAGTTTTCTTTTCTTTGGAGAGATTTCTTTGCTCTTTCAACTCAGGTTCGTAGGCCTAGTTGGAACACAGAAAGCCAATCTCCACATTGAAAAACCTATGTTCCCATATGTATTCCTTTGAAAAACGAAATCCATTTTCATCAGAAAACAATGTACGAGATGCTGAGCTTCTACAATACATGGTTCTCTTGGAGAGATAAATGTGTTGCTTCAACTCAGCTGAATTTGCCTCTTTGGAACAATGTGATGTCATGTGAACCTTGGAAAACGTCCGTCGCGGGAAGTAGTCCTTGCAAAACCGTACTCAATTTTCTCAGGAGACAATGGGCTAGATGCTCCTATTTCTGAAACAGACGGTTTTCTTTCAAGTTATGCATGTGTTTCTTTAAATTAGCTGGCTAGGCCTATTTTGAACAAAGAGATTTTATCTCCATATTGAGAAACTGAAGTTGCTCTAGGTATTTCATTGACAAACTACACTCAATCTGACAAGGAAACAATGTGTTAGATATTCCTTCTGGTAACATAGATGGTTTTCTTCGGAGAGAAACACGTGTTTGTTCAAATCAGCTGAAAAGGCCTCCATGATACAAAGGGAGCCTATCTCCATCCTGAAAAACCTAAGTTGCAAGAAGTATTCCTTTTAAATCTACTGACTACTCACATGGAAACAATATGCTAGATGCTGCAGCTTGTAGTTAGACGGTTTTCTTTGGAGAGACACATGTGTTTCTTCACCTCAGCTGAATTGACCTGTTTGGAACCAAGAGAGTCTACCTCCACCTTGAAAATCCTAACTTGCAGGAATTATTTCTTTGAAAAAACTGGCAAAAGTCTCCCAGGGTGACAATGTTCTTATTCTCCAGGGTCAAACAGAGATGGTTTTCTTTCAGGAGATACATGTGTTCCTTTAAGTCATATAGAAAGGCCTATTTTGTAACAAAGAGCCCATATCCACATTGAATGACCTATGTTGCAGGAGGAATTCCTTTCCAAATCTATCTCGGTTCTCACAGGGAAGCAATGTGCTAGATGTTGCTGCTTGTAACATATAATGTTTCTTGGGAGAGATCCCTTTGTCTTCAACTCAGCTGAACAGGCCAACGTAGAAAAAAGGGAGCCTATCTCCACCGTGAGAAACCATGCTGCAGGAAGTATTCCAATCAAAAACAAATTTATCTCACGGGGAAACAATGTGCTACCATTCCTGCTTCCAACAGAGATGGTGTTCTTTCGAGAGGTATGTGTGTTTCTTGAAATCTGCGGAATAGGCCTATTGGAAACAAAGTGAGCCTATGTCTACATTGAAAGACCTAAACTGCCTGAAGTACTCCTTTCAAATAGTAACTCAGCTCTCTCACAGAATCAATGTGCTACATGCTGCAGCGTCTAATCTAGATGGTTTCCTTTTAGAGATACATGTGTTTCTTCAATTCACCTGATTGTGTGTATTGGGAACAAAGTGAGCCAACCCACCCTTGGAAAACGTAAGTTGCAGGAAGTCTTTCTTTGACAAACTTACTAAATTCTCACAGGGAAACAATGCCCGAATATTCCTGCTTCCAACAGAGATGGCTTTCTTTGGAGAGATATATGTGTTTCTTCAAATGTGCTGAATAGGCCTACTTGGAACAAAGTGTGCCTATCTCTACATTGAAAATCCTCAGTTGCCCGAAGTACTCCTTTCAAGTACTAACTCAGATCTCACAGAGAAACCATGTGCTACATGCTGCAGCTTCTAATCCCGATGGTTTCCTTTTAGAAATACGTGTGTTTCTTCAATTCACATGAAGGTGTGTATTGGGAACAAAGTGAGTCAACCCAACCTTGGAAAACGTAAATTGCAGGAAGTATTCCCTTGCAAAACCTATTCAATTCGAAGTTGGAAACAATATGGGGGATGCTCCTTCTTCCACAGAGATGTTTTCTTTGAGAGACACACGTGTTTCTTCAAGTTAGCTGGACAGGCCTATTTGCTTACTGACTGTAACATATAAGATTTCTTTGGAGAGATACATGTGTTTCTTCAATGCAGCTGAAAAATGCCAATGTGGAAATAAGGGAGCCTCTCTCCACCATGAAGCACCCTGTTGCAGGAAGTATTCCATTTACAAACAAACACAATCTCCCAGGGAGACAATGTGCTATTACTCATGCTTCCAGCAGAGATGGTTTTTTTGGAGAAATATATGTGTTTCTTCAAATCTGCTGAACAGGCCTATTAGGAACAAAGAGAGCCTATGTCTACATTGAAAAAGCTAAATTGCCTGAAGTACTCCTTTCAAATATTAACTCAGCTGTCACAGGGAAACAATGAGCTGCACGGTACAGCTTCTAACATAGATGGTTTCCTTTTAGAGGTACGTGTGTTTCTTCAACTCACCTGCCTGTGTCTATCTGGAAAAAAGTGAGCCTATCCCAACCTTGAAAACCCTAAGCTGTAGGAAGTATTCCTATGCAAAGCCTTCTCAATTCTTACTGGGATACAATGTGGTGGATTCTCCTGCTTCTCACACAGATGTTTTCTGTCAAAAGACACATGTGTTTGTTCAAATTAGCCGGGGAGGCCTATTTGGAACAAACAACCCTTTGTTCCCCTTGCAAATTCTGAATGGTGGGAAGAAATTCTTTTAAAATACTCATTTTTAACAGGGAAGCAATGTGCTAGATGTTGAAGATTGTAACATAGATAGTTTTCTTTGCAGAGACACTGATGTTTTTACAACTTAGCTCACAGGCCTACGTGGAAGATAGAGAGCCTATCTCCCTTTGAAAAACGTAAGTTGCCCAAAGTATTCCTTTTAAAATGAAACTCAATTCTCTGAGGGAAAGAATGTGCTATATGCTCCTGATTCTGACTCAAGTGGTTTCTTTTGAGATACATGAGTTCCTTTAACTCTGCTGAAAGGGCCTATTTGGAACAAACAGCCTATCTCCACCTTGAATTTCAAAGATGCAGGAAGTACTGCTTTCAAAAACTTACTGGTTTTTACACGCGTAAACAATGAAGTACATGGCGAAGTTTGTAATCTAGTTGGTTTTCGTTTAGTGCTCCATGTGTTTCTTGAACTCATCTGAATAGGCCCATTTGGAACAAAGAGAGCCTACGTTCACTTTGAAAAATGTAATTTATAGGAAGTACTCCTATCAATAATTAACTCTCTTCTCAGAGGTATACTAGGTCCTAGATTCTATAGCTTGTATCACAGATAGTTTACTGTCAAGAGATAAATGTGTTTCTTCAACTTGCCTGAATAGGCCTATTTCAAAAAAAAGAGCTGATTTTCCCTTTGAAAAACCTAAGTCACAGGAAGTATTCCTTCAAAAACCAGCTCAATTCTCGCAGTGAAACAAGCTCCTAGATGCTGCAGTTTTGAACATAGATGGTTTTCTTTGGACAGATACATGTCTTTGTTCACCTCAGCTGAATAGACCTATTTGTTACAAAGAGAGCCTCTCTCCACCTTGAAAAACCTAAGTTGCCAAAGTGTTCATTTTCTATGTACTGAATACTCAGAGGGAAACAATGTGCTACATGTTGCAGCTTCTAGCATTGATGGTTTTCTGGAGATATAAATCTGTTTCTTCACATCAGCTGAATGGTCTTATTTGAAAAAAGGTAAACTTATCTCAACCTTGAAACATACGTTGCTGGAAAGTAGGACGTTCAGGAACATACTCCACTGTCACAGGGAAATAATGTGCTAGAAGCTCCTGCTT
The DNA here is from genome assembly GCF_047511655.1 of Castor canadensis. NCBI lineage: Eukaryota > Metazoa > Chordata > Mammalia > Rodentia > Castoridae > Castor > Castor canadensis. Next base: position 29,698,143 of record NC_133402.1, on the reverse strand, counting down.
CTACTACAGATGATTTCCTTTCTAGAGATACATGTGTTTCTTCCAATTAGCTGAAAAGACCTAATTGAAAAAAGCGAGATTTCTCCACCTTCAAAATTCTCACTGGCAGAGAGTATTTCTTAGGAAAATTAACTACTCTCCATCAGAGAAACAACAGCAAGATACTGAAGCTTGTCACACAGACAGTTTTCTTTTCTTTGGAGAGATTTCTTTGCTCTTTCAACTCAGGTTCGTAGGCCTAGTTGGAACACAGAAAGCCAATCTCCACATTGAAAAACCTACGTTCCCATATGTATTCCTTTGAAAAACGAAATCCATTTTCATCAGAAAACAATGTACGAGATGCTGAGCTTCTACAATACATGGTTCTCTTGGAGAGATAAATGTGTTGCTTCAACTCAGCTGAATTTGCCTCTTTGGAACAATGTGATCTCATGTGAACCTTGGAAAACGTCCGTCGCGGGAAGTAGTCCTTGCAAAACCGTACTCAATTTTCTCAGGAGACAATGGGCTAGATGCTCCTATTTCTGAAACAGACGGTTTTCTTTCAAGTTATGCATGTGTTTCTTTAAATTAGCTGGCTAGGCCTATTTTGAACAAAGAGATCTTATCTCCATATTGAGAAACTGAAGTTGCTCTAGGTATTTCATTGACAAACTACACTCAATCTGACAAGGAAACAATGTGTTAGATATTCCTTCTGGTAACATAGATGGTTTTCTTCGGAGAGAAACACGTGTTTGTTCAAATCAGCTGAAAAGGCCTCCATGATACAAAGGGAGCCTATCTCCATCCTGAAAAACCTAAGTTGCAAGAAGTATTCCTTTTAAATCTACTGACTACTCACATGGAAACAATATGCTAGATGCTGCAGCTTGTAGTTAGACGGTTTTCTTTGGAGAGACACATGTGTTTCTTCACCTCAGCTGAATTGACCTGTTTGGAACCAAGAGAGTCTACCTCCACCTTGAAAATCCTAACTTGCAGGAATTATTTCTTTGAAAAAACTGGCAAAAGTCTCCCAGGGTGACAATGTTCTTATTCTCCAGGGTCAAACAGAGATGGTTTTCTTTCAGGAGATACATGTGTTCCTTTAAGTCATATAGAAAGGCCTATTTTGTAACAAAGAGCCCATATCCACATTGAATGACCTATGTTGCAGGAGGAATTCCTTTCCAAATCTATCTCGGTTCTCACAGGGAAGCAATGTGCTAGATGTTGCTGCTTGTAACATATAATGTTTCTTGGGAGAGATCCCTTTGTCTTCAACTCAGCTGAACAGGCCAACGTAGAAAAAAGGGAGCCTATCTCCACCGTGAGAAACCATGCTGCAGGAAGTATTCCAATCAAAAACAAACTTATTTCACGGGGAAACAATGTGCTACCATTCCTGCTTCCAACAGAGATGGTGTTCTTTCGAGAGGTATGTGTGTTTCTTGAAATCTGCGGAATAGGCCTATTGGAAACAAAGTGAGCCTATGTCTACATTGAAAGACCTAAACTGCCTGAAGTACTCCTTTCAAATAGTAACTCAGCTCTCTCACAGAATCAATGTGCTACATGCTGCAGCGTCTAATCTAGATGGTTTCCTTTTAGAGATACATGTGTTTCTTCAATTCACCTGATTGTGTGTATTGGGAACAAAGTGAGCCAACCCACCCTTGGAAAACGTAAGTTGCAGGAAGTCTTTCTTTGACAAACTTACTAAATTCTCACAGGGAAACAATGCCCGAATATTCCTGCTTCCAACAGAGATGGCTTTCTTTGGAGAGATATATGTGTTTCTTCAAATGTGCTGAATAGGCCTACTTGGAACAAAGTGTGCCTATCTCTACATTGAAAATCCTCAGTTGCCCGAAGTACTCCTTTCAAGTACTAACTCAGATCTCACAGAGAAACCATGTGCTACATGCTGCAGCTTCTAATCCCGATGGTTTCCTTTTAGAAATACATGTGTTTCTTCAATTCACATGAAGGTGTGTATTGGGAACAAAGTGAGTCAACCCAACCTTGGAAAACGTAAATTGCAGGAAGTATTCCCTTGCAAAACCTATTCAATTCGAAGTTGGAAACAATATGGGGGATGCTCCTTCTTCCACAGAGATGTTTTCTTTGAGAGACACACGTGTTTCTTCAAGTTAGCTGGACAGGCCTATTTGCTTACTGACTGTAACATATAAGATTTCTTTGGAGAGATACATGTGTTTCTTCAATGCAGCTGAAAAATGCCAATGTGGAAATAAGGGAGCCTCTCTCCACCATGAAGCACCCTGTTGCAGGAAGTATTCCATTTACAAACAAACACAATCTCCCAGGGAGACAATGTGCTATTACTCATGCTTCCAGCAGAGATGGTTTTTTTGGAGAAATATATGTGTTTCTTCAAATCTGCTGAACAGGCCTATTAGGAACAAAGAGAGCCTATGTCTACATTGAAAAAGCTAAATTGCCTGAAGTACTCCTTTCAAATATTAACTCAGCTGTCACAGGGAAACAATGAGCTGCACGGTACAGCTTCTAACATAGATGGTTTCCTTTTAGAGGTACGTGTGTTTCTTCAACTCACCTGCCTGTGTCTATCTGGAAAAAAGGGAGCCTATCCCAACCTTGAAAACCCTAAGCTGTAGGAAGTATTCCTATGCAAAGCCTTCTCAATTCTTACTGGGATACAATGTGGTGGATTCTCCTGCTTCTCACACAGATGTTTTCTGTCAAAAGACACATGTGTTTGTTCAAATTAGCCGGGGAGGCCTATTTGGAACAAACAACCCTTTGTTCCCCTTGCAAATTCTGAATGGTGGGAAGAAATTCTTTTAAAATACTCATTTTTAACAGGGAAGCAATGTGCTAGATGTTGAAGATTGTAACATAGATAGTTTTCTTTGCAGAGACACTGATGTTTTTACAACTTAGCTCACAGGCCTACGTGGAAGATAGAGAGCCTATCTCCCTTTGAAAAACGTAAGTTGCCCAAAGTATTCCTTTTAAAATGAAACTCAATTCTCTGAGGGAAAGAATGTGCTATATGCTCCTGATTCTGACTCAAGTGGTTTCTTTTGAGATACATGAGTTCCTTTAACTCTGCTGAAAGGGCCTATTTGGAACAAACAGCCTATCTCCACCTTGAATTTCAAAGATGCAGGAAGTACTGCTTTCAAAAACTTACTGGTTTTTACACGGGTAAACAATGAAGTACATGGCGAAGTTTGTAATCTAGTTGGTTTTCGTTTAGTGCTCCATGTGTTTCTTGAACTCATCTGAATAGGCCCATTTGGAACAAAGAGAGCCTACGTTCACTTTGAAAAATGTAATTTATAGGAAGTACTCCTATCAATAATTAACTCTCTTCTCAGAGGTATACTAGGTCCTAGATTCTATAGCTTGTATCACAGATAGTTTACTGTCAAGAGATAAATGTGTTTCTTCAACTTGCCTGAATAGGCCTATTTCAAAAAAAAGAGCTGATTTTCCCTTTGAAAAACCTAAGTCACAGGAAGTATTCCTTCAAAAACCAGCTCAATTCTCGCAGTGAAACAAGCTCCTAGATGCTGCAGTTTTGAACATAGATGGTTTTCTTTGGACAGATACATGTCTTTGTTCACCTCAGCTGAATAGACCTATTTGTTACAAAGAGAGCCTCTCTCCACCTTGAAAAACCTAAGTTGCCAAAGTGTTCATTTTCTATGTACTGAATACTCAGAGGGAAACAATGTGCTACATGTTGCAGCTTCTAGCATTGATGGTTTTCTGGAGATATAAATCTGTTTCTTCACATCAGCTGAATGGTCTTATTTGAAAAAAGGTAAACTTATCTCAACCTTGAAACATACGTTGCTGGAAAGTAGGACGTTCAGGAACATACTCCACTGTCACAGGGAAATAATGTGCTAGAAGCTCCTGCTTCTACTACAGATGATTTCCTTTCTAGAGATACATGTGTTTCTTCCAATTAGCTGAAAAGACCTAATTGAAAAAAGCGAGATTTCTCCACCTTCAAAATTCTCACTGGCAGAGAGTATTTCTTAGGAAAATTAACTACTCTCCATCAGAGAAACAACAGCAAGATACTGAAGCTTGTCACACAGACAGTTTTCTTTTCTTTGGAGAGATTTCTTTGCTCTTTCAACTCAGGTTCGTAGGCCTAGTTGGAACACAGAAAGCCAATCTCCACATTGAAAAACCTACGTTCCCATATGTATTCCTTTGAAAAACGAAATCCATTTTCATCAGAAAACAATGTACGAGATGCTGAGCTTCTACAATACATGGTTCTCTTGGAGAGATAAATGTGTTGCTTCAACTCAGCTGAATTTGCCTCTTTGGAACAATGTGATCTCATGTGAACCTTGGAAAACGTCCGTCGCGGGAAGTAGTCCTTGCAAAACCGTACTCAATTTTCTCAGGAGACAATGGGCTAGATGCTCCTATTTCTGAAACAGACGGTTTTCTTTCAAGTTATGCATGTGTTTCTTTAAATTAGCTGGCTAGGCCTATTTTGAACAAAGAGATCTTATCTCCATATTGAGAAACTGAAGTTGCTCTAGGTATTTCATTGACAAACTACACTCAATCTGACAAGGAAACAATGTGTTAGATATTCCTTCTGGTAACATAGATGGTTTTCTTCGGAGAGAAACACGTGTTTGTTCAAATCAGCTGAAAAGGCCTCCATGATACAAAGGGAGCCTATCTCCATCCTGAAAAACCTAAGTTGCAAGAAGTATTCCTTTTAAATCTACTGACTACTCACATGGAAACAATATGCTAGATGCTGCAGCTTGTAGTTAGACGGTTTTCTTTGGAGAGACACATGTGTTTCTTCACCTCAGCTGAATTGACCTGTTTGGAACCAAGAGAGTCTACCTCCACCTTGAAAATCCTAACTTGCAGGAATTATTTCTTTGAAAAAACTGGCAAAAGTCTCCCAGGGTGACAATGTTCTTATTCTCCAGGGTCAAACAGAGATGGTTTTCTTTCAGGAGATACATGTGTTCCTTTAAGTCATATAGAAAGGCCTATTTTGTAACAAAGAGCCCATATCCACATTGAATGACCTATGTTGCAGGAGGAATTCCTTTCCAAATCTATCTCGGTTCTCACAGGGAAGCAATGTGCTAGATGTTGCTGCTTGTAACATATAATGTTTCTTGGGAGAGATCCCTTTGTCTTCAACTCAGCTGAACAGGCCAACGTAGAAAAAAGGGAGCCTATCTCCACCGTGAGAAACCATGCTGCAGGAAGTATTCCAATCAAAAACAAACTTATTTCACGGGGAAACAATGTGCTACCATTCCTGCTTCCAACAGAGATGGTGTTCTTTCGAGAGGTATGTGTGTTTCTTGAAATCTGCGGAATAGGCCTATTGGAAACAAAGTGAGCCTATGTCTACATTGAAAGACCTAAACTGCCTGAAGTACTCCTTTCAAATAGTAACTCAGCTCTCTCACAGAATCAATGTGCTACATGCTGCAGCGTCTAATCTAGATGGTTTCCTTTTAGAGATACATGTGTTTCTTCAATTCACCTGATTGTGTGTATTGGGAACAAAGTGAGCCAACCCACCCTTGGAAAACGTAAGTTGCAGGAAGTCTTTCTTTGACAAACTTACTAAATTCTCACAGGGAAACAATGCCCGAATATTCCTGCTTCCAACAGAGATGGCTTTCTTTGGAGAGATATATGTGTTTCTTCAAATGTGCTGAATAGGCCTACTTGGAACAAAGTGTGCCTATCTCTACATTGAAAATCCTCAGTTGCCCGAAGTACTCCTTTCAAGTACTAACTCAGATCTCACAGAGAAACCATGTGCTACATGCTGCAGCTTCTAATCCCGATGGTTTCCTTTTAGAAATATATGTGTTTCTTCAATTCACATGAAGGTGTGTATTGGGAACAAAGTGAGTCAACCCAACCTTGGAAAACGTAAATTGCAGGAAGTATTCCCTTGCAAAACCTATTCAATTCGAAGTTGGAAACAATATGGGGGATGCTCCTTCTTCCACAGAGATGTTTTCTTTGAGAGACACACGTGTTTCTTCAAGTTAGCTGGACAGGCCTATTTGCTTACTGACTGTAACATATAAGATTTCTTTGGAGAGATACATGTGTTTCTTCAATGCAGCTGAAAAATGCCAATGTGGAAATAAGGGAGCCTCTCTCCACCATGAAGCACCCTGTTGCAGGAAGTATTCCATTTACAAACAAACACAATCTCCCAGGGAGACAATGTGCTATTACTCATGCTTCCAGCAGAGATGGTTTTTTTGGAGAAATATATGTGTTTCTTCAAATCTGCTGAACAGGCCTATTAGGAACAAAGAGAGCCTATGTCTACATTGAAAAAGCTAAATTGCCTGAAGTACTCCTTTCAAATATTAACTCAGCTGTCACAGGGAAACAATGAGCTGCACGGTACAGCTTCTAACATAGATGGTTTCCTTTTAGAGGTACGTGTGTTTCTTCAACTCACCTGCCTGTGTCTATCTGGAAAAAAGGGAGCCTATCCCAACCTTGAAAACCCTAAGCTGTAGGAAGTATTCCTATGCAAAGCCTTCTCAATTCTTACTGGGATACAATGTGGTGGATTCTCCTGCTTCTCACACAGATGTTTTCTGTCAAAAGACACATGTGTTTGTTCAAATTAGCCGGGGAGGCCTATTTGGAACAAACAACCCTTTGTTCCCCTTGCAAATTCTGAATGGTGGGAAGAAATTCTTTTAAAATACTCATTTTTAACAGGGAAGCAATGTGCTAGATGTTGAAGATTGTAACATAGATAGTTTTCTTTGCAGAGACACTGATGTTTTTACAACTTAGCTCACAGGCCTACGTGGAAGATAGAGAGCCTATCTCCCTTTGAAAAACGTAAGTTGCCCAAAGTATTCCTTTTAAAATGAAACTCAATTCTCTGAGGGAAAGAATGTGCTATATGCTCCTGATTCTGACTCAAGTGGTTTCTTTTGAGATACATGAGTTCCTTTAACTCTGCTGAAAGGGCCTATTTGGAACAAACAGCCTATCTCCACCTTGAATTTCAAAGATGCAGGAAGTACTGCTTTCAAAAACTTACTGGTTTTTACACGGGTAAACAATGAAGTACATGGCGAAGTTTGTAATCTAGTTGGTTTTCGTTTAGTGCTCCATGTGTTTCTTGAACTCATCTGAATAGGCCCATTTGGAACAAAGAGAGCCTACGTTCACTTTGAAAAATGTAATTTATAGGAAGTACTCCTATCAATAATTAACTCTCTTCTCAGAGGTATACTAGGTCCTAGATTCTATAGCTTGTATCACAGATAGTTTACTGTCAAGAGATAAATGTGTTTCTTCAACTTGCCTGAATAGGCCTATTTCAAAAAAAAGAGCTGATTTTCCCTTTGAAAAACCTAAGTCACAGGAAGTATTCCTTCAAAAACCAGCTCAATTCTCGCAGTGAAACAAGCTCCTAGATGCTGCAGTTTTGAACATAGATGGTTTTCTTTGGACAGATACATGTCTTTGTTCACCTCAGCTGAATAGACCTATTTGTTACAAAGAGAGCCTCTCTCCACCTTGAAAAACCTAAGTTGCCAAAGTGTTCATTTTCTATGTACTGAATACTCAGAGGGAAACAATGTGCTACATGTTGCAGCTTCTAGCATTGATGGTTTTCTGGAGATATAAATCTGTTTCTTCACATCAGCTGAATGGTCTTATTTGAAAAAAGGTAAACTTATCTCAACCTTGAAACATACGTTGCTGGAAAGTAGGACGTTCAGGAACATACTCCACTGTCACAGGGAAATAATGTGCTAGAAGCTCCTGCTTCTACTACAGATGATTTCCTTTCTAGAGATACATGTGTTTCTTCCAATTAGCTGAAAAGACCTAATTGAAAAAAGCGAGATTTCTCCACCTTCAAAATTCTCACTGGCAGAGAGTATTTCTTAGGAAAATTAACTACTCTCCATCAGAGAAACAACAGCAAGATACTGAAGCTTGTCACACAGACAGTTTTCTTTTCTTTGGAGAGATTTCTTTGCTCTTTCAACTCAGGTTCGTAGGCCTAGTTGGAACACAGAAAGCCAATCTCCACATTGAAAAACCTATGTTCCCATATGTATTCCTTTGAAAAACGAAATCCATTTTCATCAGAAAACAATGTACGAGATGCTGAGCTTCTACAATACATGGTTCTCTTGGAGAGATAAATGTGTTGCTTCAACTCAGCTGAATTTGCCTCTTTGGAACAATGTGATGTCATGTGAACCTTGGAAAACGTCCGTCGCGGGAAGTAGTCCTTGCAAAACCGTACTCAATTTTCTCAGGAAACAATGGGCTAGATGCTCCTATTTCTGAAACAGACGGTTTTCTTTCAAGTTATGCATGTGTTTCTTTAAATTAGCTGGCTAGGCCTATTTTGAACAAAGAGATTTTATCTCCATATTGAGAAACTGAAGTTGCTCTAGGTATTTCATTGACAAACTACACTCAATCTGACAAGGAAACAATGTGTTAGATATTCCTCTGGTAACATAGATGGTTTTCTTCGGAGAGAAACACGTGTTTGTTCAAATCAGCTGAAAAGGCCTCCATGATACAAAGGGAGCCTATCTCCATCCTGAAAAACCTAAGTTGCAAGAAGTATTCCTTTTAAATCTACTGACTACTCACATGGAAACAATATGCTAGATGCTGCAGCTTGTAGTTAGACGGTTTTCTTTGGAGAGACACATGTGTTTCTTCACCTCAGCTGAATTGACCTGTTTGGAACCAAGAGAGTCTACCTCCACCTTGAAAATCCTAACTTGCAGGAATTATTTCTTTGTAAAAACTGGCAAAAGTCTCCCAGGGTGACAATGTTCTTATTCTCCAGGGTCAAACAGAGATGGTTTTCTTTCAGGAGATACATGTGTTCCTTTAAGTCATATAGAAAGGCCTATTTTGTAACAAAGAGCCCATATCCACATTGAATGACCTATGTTGCAGGAGGAATTCCTTTCCAAATCTATCTCGGTTCTCACAGGGAAGCAATGTGCTAGATGTTGCTGCTTGTAACATATAATGTTTCTTGGGAGAGATCCCTTTGTCTTCAACTCAGCTGAACAGGCCAACGTAGAAAAAAGGGAGCCTATCTCCACCGTGAGAAACCATGCTGCAGGAAGTATTCCAATCAAAAACAAATTTATCTCACGGGGAAACAATGTGCTACCATTCCTGCTTCCAACAGAGATGGTGTTCTTTCGAGAGGTATGTGTGTTTCTTGAAATCTGCGGAATAGGCCTATTGGAAACAAAGTGAGCCTATGTCTACATTGAAAGACCTAAACTGCCTGAAGTACTCCTTTCAAATAGTAACTCAGCTCTCTCACAGAATCAATGTGCTACATGCTGCAGCGTCTAATCTAGATGGTTTCCTTTTAGAGATACATGTGTTTCTTCAATTCACCTGATTGTGTGTATTGGGAACAAAGTGAGCCAACCCACCCTTGGAAAACGTAAGTTGCAGGAAGTCTTTCTTTGACAAACTTACTAAATTCTCACAGGGAAACAATGCCCGAATATTCCTGCTTCCAACAGAGATGGCTTTCTTTGGAGAGATATATGTGTTTCTTCAAATGTGCTGAATAGGCCTACTTGGAACAAAGTGTGCCTATCTCTACATTGAAAATCCTCAGATGCCCGAAGTACTCCTTTCAAGTACTAACTCAGATCTCACAGAGAAACCATGTGCTACATGCTGCAGCTTCTAATCCCGATGGTTTCCTTTTAGAAATACGTGTGTTTCTTCAATTCACATGAAGGTGTGTATTGGGAACAAAGTGAGTCAACCCAACCTTGGAAAACGTAAATTGCAGGAAGTATTCCCTTGCAAAACCTATTCAATTCGAAGTTGGAAACAATATGGGGGATGCTCCTTCTTCCACAGAGATGTTTTCTTTGAGAGACACACGTGTTTCTTCAAGTTAGCTGGACAGGCCTATTTGCTTACTTACTGTAACATATAAGATTTCTTTGGAGAGATACATGTGTTTCTTCAATGCAGCTGAAAAATGCCAATGTGGAAATAAGGGAGCCTCTCTCCACCATGAAGCACCCTGTTGCAGGAAGTATTCCATTTACAAACAAACACAATCTCCCAGGGAGACAATGTGCTATTACTCATGCTTCCAGCAGAGATGGTTTTTTTGGAGAAATATATGTGTTTCTTCAAATCTGCTGAACAGGCCTATTAGGAACAAAGAGAGCCTATGTCTACATTGAAAAAGCTAAATTGCCTGAAGTACTCCTTTGAAATATTAACTCAGCTGTCACAGGGAAACAATGAGCTGCACGGTACAGCTTCTAACATAGATGGTTTCCTTTTAGAGGTACGTGTGTTTCTTCAACTCACCTGCCTGTGCCTATCTGGAAAAAAGTGAGCCTATCCCAACCTTGAAAACCCTAAGCTGTAGGAAGTATTCCTATGCAAAGCCTTCTCAATTCTTACTGGGATACAATGTGGTGGATTCTCCTGCTTCTCACACAGATGTTTTCTGTCAAAAGACACATGTGTTTGTTCAAATTAGCCGGGGAGGCCTATTTGGAACAAACAACCCTTTGTTCCCCTTGCAAATTCTGAATGGTGGGAAGAAATTCTTTTAAAATACTCATTTTTAACAGGGAAGCAATGTGCTAGATGTTGAAGATTGTAACATAGATAGTTTTCTTTGCAGAGACACTGATGTTTTTACAACTTAGCTCACAGGCCTACGTGGAAGATAGAGAGCCTATCTCCCTTTGAAAAACGTAAGTTGCCCAAAGTATTCCTTTTAAAATGAAACTCAATTCTCTGAGGGAAAGAATGTGCTATATGCTCCTGATTCTGACTCAAGTGGTTTCTTTTGAGATACATGAGTTCCTTTAACTCTGCTGAAAGGGCCTATTTGGAACAAACAACCTATCTCCACCTTGAATTTCAAAGATGCAGGAAGTACTGCTTTCAAAAACTTACTGGTTTTTACACGCGTAAACAATGAAGTACATGGCGAAGTTTGTAATCTAGTTGGTTTTCGTTTAGTGCTCCATGTGTTTCTTGAACTCATCTGAATAGGCCCATTTGGAACAAAGAGAGCCTACGTTCACTTTGAAAAATGTAATTTATAGGAAGTACTCCTATCAATAATTAACTCTCTTCTCAGAGGTATACTAGGTCCTAGATTCTATAGCTTGTATCACAGATAGTTTACTGTCAAGAGATAAATGTGTTTCTTCAACTTGCCTGAATAGGCCTATTTCAAAAAAAAGAGCTGATTTTCCCTTTGAAAAACCTAAGTCACAGGAAGTATTCCTTCAAAAACCAGCTCAATTCTCGCAGTGAAACAAGCTCCTAGATGCTGCAGTTTTGAACATAGATGGTTTTCTTTGGACAGATACATGTCTTTGTTCACCTCAGCTGAATAGACCTATTTGTTACAAAGAGAGCCTCTCTCCACCTTGAAAAACCTAAGTTGCCAAAGTGTTCATTTTCTATGTACTGAATACTCAGAGGGAAACAATGTGCTACATGTTGCAGCTTCTAGCATTGATGGTTTTCTGGAGATATAAATCTGTTTCTTCACATCAGCTGAATGGTCTTATTTGAAAAAAGGTAAACTTATCTCAACCTTGAAACATACGTTGCTGGAAAGTAGGACGTTCAGGAACATACTCCACTGTCACAGGGAAATAATGTGCTAGAAGCTCCTGCTTCTACTACAGATGATTTCCTTTCTAGAGATACATGTGTTTCTTCCAATTAGCTGAAAAGACCTAATTGAAAAAAGCGAGATTTCTCCACCTTCAAAATTCTCACTGGCAGAGAGTATTTCTTAGGAAAATTAACTACTCTCCATCAGAGAAACAACAGCAAGATACTGAAGCTTGTCACACAGACAGTTTTCTTTTCTTTGGAGAGATTTCTTTGCTCTTTCAACTCAGGTTCGTAGGCCTAGTTGGAACACAGAAAGCCAATCTCCACATTGAAAAACCTACGTTCCCATATGTATTCCTTTGAAAAACGAAATCCATTTTCATCAGAAAACAATGTACGAGATGCTGAGCTTCTACAATACATGGTTCTCTTGGAGAGATAAATGTGTTGCTTCAACTCAGCTGAATTTGCCTCTTTGGAACAATGTGATCTCATGTGAACCTTGGAAAACGTCCGTCGCGGGAAGTAGTCCTTGCAAAACCGTACTCAATTTTCTCAGGAGACAATGGGCTAGATGCTCCTATTTCTGAAACAGACGGTTTTCTTTCAAGTTATGCATGTGTTTCTTTAAATTAGCTGGCTAGGCCTATTTTGAACAAAGAGATCTTATCTCCATATTGAGAAACTGAAGTTGCTCTAGGTATTTCATTGACAAACTACACTCAATCTGACAAGGAAACAATGTGTTAGATATTCCTTCTGGTAACATAGATGGTTTTCTTCGGAGAGAAACACGTGTTTGTTCAAATCAGCTGAAAAGGCCTCCATGATACAAAGGGAGCCTATCTCCATCCTGAAAAACCTAAGTTGCAAGAAGTATTCCTTTTAAATCTACTGACTACTCACATGGAAACAATATGCTAGATGCTGCAGCTTGTAGTTAGACGGTTTTCTTTGGAGAGACACATGTGTTTCTTCACCTCAGCTGAATTGACCTGTTTGGAACCAAGAGAGTCTACCTCCACCTTGAAAATCCTAACTTGCAGGAAGTATTTCTTTGAAAAAACTGGCAAAAGTCTCCCAGGGTGACAATGTTCTTATTCTCCAGGGTCAAACAGAGATGGTTTTCTTTCAGGAGATACATGTGTTCCTTTAAGTCATATAGAAAGGCCTATTTTGTAACAAAGAGCCCATATCCACATTGAATGACCTATGTTGCAGGAGGAATTCCTTTCCAAATCTATCTCGGTTCTCACAGGGAAGCAATGTGCTAGATGTTGCTGCTTGTAACATATAATGTTTCTTGGGAGAGATCCCTTTGTCTTCAACTCAGCTGAACAGGCCAACGTAGAAAAAAGGGAGCCTATCTCCACCGTGAGAAACCATGCTGCAGGAAGTATTCCAATCAAAAACAAATTTATCTCACGGGGAAACAATGTGCTACCATTCCTGCTTCCAACAGAGATGGTGTTCTTTCGAGAGGTATGTGTGTTTCTTGAAATCTGCGGAATAGGCCTATTGGAAACAAAGTGAGCCTATGTCTACATTGAAAGACCTAAACTGCCTGAAGTACTCCTTTCAAATAGTAACTCAGCTCTCTCACAGAATCAATGTGCTACATGCTGCAGCGTCTAATCTAGATGGTTTCCTTTTAGAGATACATGTGTTTCTTCAACTCACCTGATTGTGTGTATTGGGAACAAAGTGAGCCAACCCACCCTTGGAAAACGTAAGTTGCAGGAAGTCTTTCTTTGACAAACTTACTAAATTCTCACAGGGAAACAATGCCCGAATATTCCTGCTTCCAACAGAGATGGCTTTCTTTGGAGAGATATATGTGTTTCTTCAAATGTGCTGAATAGGCCTACTTGGAACAAAGTGTGCCTATCTCTACATTGAAAATCCTCAGTTGCCCGAAGTACTCCTTTCAAGTACTAACTCAGATCTCACAGAGAAACCATGTGCTACATGCTGCAGCTTCTAATCCCGATGGTTTCCTTTTAGAAATACATGTGTTTCTTCAATTCACATGAAGGTGTGTATTGGGAACAAAGTGAGTCAACCCAACCTTGGAAAACGTAAATTGCAGGAAGTATTCCCTTGCAAAACCTATTCAATTCGAAGTTGGAAACAATATGGGGGATGCTCCTTCTTCCACAGAGATGTTTTCTTTGAGAGACACACGTGTTTCTTCAAGTTAGCTGGACAGGCCTATTTGCTTACTGACTGTAACATATAAGATTTCTTTGGAGAGATACATGTGTTTCTTCAATGCAGCTGAAAAATGCCAATGTGGAAATAAGGGAGCCTCTCTCCACCATGAAGCACCCTGTTGCAGGAAGTATTCCATTTACAAACAAACACAATCTCCCAGGGAGACAATGTGCTATTACTCATGCTTCCAGCAGAGATGGTTTTTTTGGAGAAATATATGTGTTTCTTCAAATCTGCTGAACAGGCCTATTAGGAACAAAGAGAGCCTATGTCTACATTGAAAAAGCTAAATTGCCTGAAGTACTCCTTTCAAATATTAACTCAGCTGTCTCAGGGAAACAATGAGCTGCACGGTACAGCTTCTAACATAGATGGTTTCCTTTTAGAGGTACGTGTGTTTCTTCAACTCACCTGCCTGTGTCTATCTGGAAAAAAGTGAGCCTATCCCAACCTTGAAAACCCTAAGCTGTAGGAAGTATTCCTATGCAAAGCCTTCTCAATTCTTACTGGGATACAATGTGGTGGATTCTCCTGCTTCTCACACAGATGTTTTCTGTCAAAAGACACATGTGTTTGTTCAAATTAGCCGGGGAGGCCTATTTGGAACAAACAACCCTTTGTTCCCCTTGCAAATTCTGAATGGTGGGAAGAAATTCTTTTAAAATACTCATTTTTAACAGGGAAGCAATGTGCTAGATGTTGAAGATTGTAACATAGATAGTTTTCTTTGCAGAGACACTGATGTTTTTACAACTTAGCTCACAGGCCTACGTGGAAGATAGAGAGCCTATCTCCCTTTGAAAAACGTAAGTTGCCCAAAGTATTCCTTTTAAAATGAAACTCAATTCTCTGAGGGAAAGAATGTGCTATATGCTCCTGATTCTGACTCAAGTGGTTTCTTTTGAGATACATGAGTTCCTTTAACTCTGCTGAAAGGGCCTATTTGGAACAAACAGCCTATCTCCACCTTGAATTTCAAAGATGCAGGAAGTACTGCTTTCAAAAACTTACTGGTTTTTACACGGGTAAACAATGAAGTACATGGCGAAGTTTGTAATCTAGTTGGTTTTCGTTTAGTGCTCCATGTGTTTCTTGAACTCATCTGAATAGGCCCATTTGGAACAAAGAGAGCCTACGTTCACATTGAAAAATGTAATTTATAGGAAGTACTCCTATCAATAATTAACTCTCTTCTCAGAGGTATACTAGGTCCTAGATTCTATAGCTTGTATCACAGATAGTTTACAGTCAAGAGATAAATGTGTTTCTTCAACTTGCCTGAATAGGCCTATTTCAAAAAAAAGAGCTGATTTTCCCTTTGAAAAACCTAAGTCACAGGAAGTATTCCTTCAAAAACCAGCTCAATTCTCGCAGTGAAACAAGCTCCTAGATGCTGCAGTTTTGAACATAGATGGTTTTCTTTGGACAGATACATGTCTTTGTTCACCTCAGCTGAATAGACCTATTTGTTACAAAGAGAGCCTCTCTCCACCTTGAAAAACCTAAGTTGCCAAAGTGTTCATTTTCTATGTACTGAATACTCAGAGGGAAACAATGTGCTACATGTTGCAGCTTCTAGCATTGATGGTTTTCTGGAGATATAAATCTGTTTCTTCACATCAGCTGAATGGTCTTATTTGAAAAAAGGTAAACTTATCTCAACCTTGAAACATACGTTGCTGGAAAGTAGGACGTTCAGGAACATACTCCACTGTCACAGGGAAATAATGTGCTAGAAGCTCCTGCTTCTACTACAGATGATTTCCTTTCTAGAGATACATGTGTTTCTTCCAATTAGCTGAAAAGACCTAATTGAAAAAAGCGAGATTTCTCCACCTTCAAAATTCTCACTGGCAGAGAGTATTTCTTAGGAAAATTAACTACTCTCCATCAGAGAAACAACAGCAAGATACTGAAGCTTGTCACACAGACAGTTTTCTTTTCTTTGGAGAGATTTCTTTGCTCTTTCAACTCAGGTTCGTAGGCCTAGTTGGAACACAGAAAGCCAATCTCCACATTGAAAAACCGACGTTCCCATATGTATTCCTTTGAAAAACGAAATCCATTTTCATCAGAAAACAATGTACGAGATGCTGAGCTTCTACAATACATGGTTCTCTTGGAGAGATAAATGTGTTGCTTCAACTCAGCTGAATTTGCCTCTTTGGAACAATGTGATGTCATGTGAACCTTGGAAAACGTCCGTCGCGGGAAGTAGTCCTTGCAAAACCGTACTCAATTTTCTCAGGAGACAATGGGCTAGATGCTCCTATTTCTGAAACAGACGGTTTTCTTTCAAGTTATGCATGTGTTTCTTTAAATTAGCTGGCTAGGCCTATTTTGAACAAAGAGATCTTATCTCCATATTGAGAAACTGAAGTTGCTCTAGGTATTTCATTGACAAACTACACTCAATCTGACAAGGAAACAATGTGTTAGATATTCCTTCTGGTAACATAGATGGTTTTCTTCGGAGAGAAACACGTGTTTGTTCAAATCAGCTGAAAAGGCCTCCATGATACAAAGGGAGCCTATCTCCATCCTGAAAAACCGAAGTTGCAAGAAGTATTCCTTTTAAATCTACTGACTACTCACATGGAAACAATATGCTAGATGCTGCAGCTTGTAGTTAGACGGTTTTCTTTGGAGAGACACATGTGTTTCTTCACCTCAGCTGAATTGACCTGTTTGGAACCAAGAGAGTCTACCTCCACCTTGAAAATCCTAACTTGCAGGAAGTATTTCTTTGAAAAAACTGGCAAAAGTCTCCCAGGGTGACAATGTTCTTATTCTCCAGGGTCAAACAGAGATGGTTTTCTTTCAGGAGATACATGTGTTCCTTTAAGTCATATAGAAAGGCCTATTTTGTAACAAAGAGCCCATATCCACATTGAATGACCTATGTTGCAGGAGGAATTCCTTTCCAAATCTATCTCGGTTCTCACAGGGAAGCAATGTGCTAGATGTTGCTGCTTGTAACATATAATGTTTCTTGGGAGAGATCCCTTTGTCTTCAACTCAGCTGAACAGGCCAACGTAGAAAAAAGGGAGCCTATCTCCACCGTGAGAAACCATGCTGCAGGAAGTATTCCAATCAAAAACAAACTTATCTCACAGGGAAAGAATGTGCTACCATTCCTGCTTCCAACAGAGATGGTGTTCTTTCGAGAGGTATGTGTGTTTCTTGAAATCTGCGGAATAGGCCTATTGGAAACAAAGTGAGCCTATGTCTACATTGAAAGACCTAAACTGCCTGAAGTACTCCTTTCAAATAGTAACTCAGCTCTCTCACAGAATCAATGTGCTACATGCTGCAGCGTCTAATCTAGATGGTTTCCTTTTAGAGATACATGTGTTTCTTCAATTCACCTGATTGTGTGTATTGGGAACAAAGTGAGCCAACCCACCCTTGGAAAACGTAAGTTGCAGGAAGTCTTTCTTTGACAAACTTACTAAATTCTCACAGGGAAACAATGCCCGAATATTCCTGCTTCCAACAGAGATGGCTTTCTTTGGAGAGATATATGTGTTTCTTCAAATGTGCTGAATAGGCCTACTTGGAACAAAGTGTGCCTATCTCTACATTGAAAATCCTCAGTTGCCCGAAGTACTCCTTTCAAGTACTAACTCAGATCTCACAGAGAAACCATGTGCTACATGCTGCAGCTTCTAATCCCGATGGTTTCCTTTTAGAAATACATGTGTTTCTTCAATTCACATGAAGGTGTGTATTGGGAACAAAGTGAGTCAACCCAACCTTGGAAAACGTAAATTGCAGGAAGTATTCCCTTGCAAAACCTATTCAATTCGAAGTTGGAAACAATATGGGGGATGCTCCTTCTTCCACAGAGATGTTTTCTTTGAGAGACACACGTGTTTCTTCAAGTTAGCTGGACAGGCCTATTTGCTTACTGACTGTAACATATAAGATTTCTTTGGAGAGATACATGTGTTTCTTCAATGCAGCTGAAAAATGCCAATGTGGAAATAAGGGAGCCTCTCTCCACCATGAAGCACCCTGTTGCAGGAAGTATTCCATTTACAAACAAACACAATCTCCCAGGGAGACAATGTGCTATTACTCATGCTTCCAGCAGAGATGGTTTTTTTGGAGAAATATATGTGTTTCTTCAAATCTGCTGAACAGGCCTATTAGGAACAAAGAGAGCCTATGTCTACATTGAAAAAGCTAAATTGCCTGAAGTACTCCTTTCAAATATTAACTCAGCTGTCACAGGGAAACAATGAGCTGCACGGTACAGCTTCTAACATAGATGGTTTCCTTTTAGAGGTACGTGTGTTTCTTCAACTCACCTGCCTGTGTCTATCTGGAAAAAAGTGAGCCTATCCCAACCTTGAAAACCCTAAGCTGTAGGAAGTATTCCTATGCAAAGCCTTCTCAATTCTTACTGGGATACAATGTGGTGGATTCTCCTGCTTCTCACACAGATGTTTTCTGTCAAAAGACACATGTGTTTGTTCAAATTAGCCGGGGAGGCCTATTTGGAACAAACAACCCTTTGTTCCCCTTGCAAATTCTGAATGGTGGGAAGAAATTCTTTTAAAATACTCATTTTTAACAGGGAAGCAATGTGCTAGATGTTGAAGATTGTAACATAGATAGTTTTCTTTGCAGAGACACTGATGTTTTTACAACTTAGCTCACAGGCCTACGTGGAAGATAGAGAGCCTATCTCCCTTTGAAAAACGTAAGTTGCCCAAAGTATTCCTTTTAAAATGAAACTCAATTCTCTGAGGGAAAGAATGTGCTATATGCTCCTGATTCTGACTCAAGTGGTTTCTTTTGAGATACATGAGTTCCTTTAACTCTGCTGAAAGGGCCTATTTGGAACAAACAGCCTATCTCCACCTTGAATTTCAAAGATGCAGGAAGTACTGCTTTCAAAAACTTACTGGTTTTTACACGGGTAAACAATGAAGTACATGGCGAAGTTTGTAATCTAGTTGGTTTTCGTTTAGTGCTCCATGTGTTTCTTGAACTCATCTGAATAGGCCCATTTGGAACAAAGAGAGCCTACGTTCACTTTGAAAAATGTAATTTATAGGAAGTACTCCTATCAATAATTAACTCTCTTCTCAGAGGTATACTAGGTCCTAGATTCTATAGCTTGTATCACAGATAGTTTACTGTCAAGAGATAAATGTGTTTCTTCAACTTGCCTGAATAGGCCTATTTCAAAAAAAAGAGCTGATTTTCCCTTTGAAAAACCTAAGTCACAGGAAGTATTCCTTCAAAAACCAGCTCAATTCTCGCAGTGAAACAAGCTCCTAGATGCTGCAGTTTTGAACATAGATGGTTTTCTTTGGACAGATACATGTCTTTGTTCACCTCAGCTGAATAGACCTATTTGTTACAAAGAGAGCCTCTCTCCACCTTGAAAAACCTAAGTTGCCAAAGTGTTCATTTTCTATGTACTGAATACTCAGAGGGAAACAATGTGCTACATGTTGCAGCTTCTAGCATTGATGGTTTTCTGGAGATATAAATCTGTTTCTTCACATCAGCTGAATGGTCTTATTTGAAAAAAGGTAAACTTATCTCAACCTTGAAACATACGTTGCTGGAAAGTAGGACGTTCAGGAACATACTCCACTGTCACAGGGAAATAATGTGCTAGAAGCTCCTGCTTCTACTACAGATGATTTCCTTTCTAGAGATACATGTGTTTCTTCCAATTAGCTGAAAAGACCTAATTGAAAAAAGCGAGATTTCTCCACCTTCAAAATTCTCACTGGCAGAGAGTATTTCTTAGGAAAATTAACTACTCTCCATCAGAGAAACAACAGCAAGATACTGAAGCTTGTCACACAGACAGTTTTCTTTTCTTTGGAGAGATTTCTTTGCTCTTTCAACTCAGGTTCGTAGGCCTAGTTGGAACACAGAAAGCCAATCTCCACATTGAAAAACCTACGTTCCCATATGTATTCCTTTGAAAAACGAAATCCATTTTCATCAGAAAACAATGTACGAGATGCTGAGCTTCTACAATACATGGTTCTCTTGGAGAGATAAATGTGTTGCTTCAACTCAGCTGAATTTGCCTCTTTGGAACAATGTGATCTCATGTGAACCTTGGAAAACGTCCGTCGCGGGAAGTAGTCCTTGCAAAACCGTACTCAATTTTCTCAGGAGACAATGGGCTAGATGCTCCTATTTCTGAAACAGACGGTTTTCTTTCAAGTTATGCATGTGTTTCTTTAAATTAGCTGGCTAGGCCTATTTTGAACAAAGAGATTTTATCTCCATATTGAGAAACTGAAGTTGCTCTAGGTATTTCATTGACAAACTACACTCAATCTGACAAGGAAACAATGTGTTAGATATTCCTTCTGGTAACATAGATGGTTTTCTTCGGAGAGAAACACGTGTTTGTTCAAATCAGCTGAAAAGGCCTCCATGATACAAAGGGAGCCTATCTCCATCCTGAAAAACCTAAGTTGCAAGAAGTATTCCTTTTAAATCTACTGACTACTCACATGGAAACAATATGCTAGATGCTGCAGCTTGTAGTTAGACGGTTTTCTTTGGAGAGACACATGTGTTTCTTCACCTCAGCTGAATTGACCTGTTTGGAACCAAGAGAGTCTACCTCCACCTTGAAAATCCTAACTTGCAGGAAGTATTTCTTTGAAAAAACTGGCAAAAGTCTCCCAGGGTGACAATGTTCTTATTCTCCAGGGTCAAACAGAGATGGTTTTCTTTCAGGAGATACATGTGTTCCTTTAAGTCATATAGAAAGGCCTATTTTGTAACAAAGAGCCCATATCCACATTGAATGACCTATGTTGCAGGAGGAATTCCTTTCCAAATCTATCTCGGTTCTCACAGGGAAGCAATGTGCTAGATGTTGCTGCTTGTAACATATAATGTTTCTTGGGAGAGATCCCTTTGTCTTCAACTCAGCTGAACAGGCCAACGTAGAAAAAAGGGAGCCTATCTCCACCGTGAGAAACCATGCTGCAGGAAGTATTCCAATCAAAAACAAACTTATCTCACGGGGAAACAATGTGCTACCATTCCTGCTTCCAACAGAGATGGTGTTCTTTCGAGAGGTATGTGTGTTTCTTGAAATCTGCGGAATAGGCCTATTGGAAACAAAGTGAGCCTATGTCTACATTGAAAGACCTAAACTGCCTGAAGTACTCCTTTCAAATAGTAACTCAGCTCTCTCACAGAATCAATGTGCTACATGCTGCAGCGTCTAATCTAGATGGTTTCCTTTTAGAGATACATGTGTTTCTTCAATTCACCTGATTGTGTGTATTGGGAACAAAGTGAGCCAACCCACCCTTGGAAAACGTAAGTTGCAGGAAGTCTTTCTTTGACAAACTTACTAAATTCTCACAGGGAAACAATGCCCGAATATTCCTGCTTCCAACAGAGATGGCTTTCTTTGGAGAGATATATGTGTTTCTTCAAATGTGCTGAATAGGCCTACTTGGAACAAAGTGTGCCTATCTCTACATTGAAAATCCTCAGTTGCCCGAAGTACTCCTTTCAAGTACTAACTCAGATCTCACAGAGAAACCATGTGCTACATGCTGCAGCTTCTAATCCCGATGGTTTCCTTTTAGAAATACATGTGTTTCTTCAATTCACATGAAGGTGTGTATTGGGAACAAAGTGAGTCAACCCAACCTTGGAAAACGTAAATTGCAGGAAGTATTCCCTTGCAAAACCTATTCAATTCGAAGTTGGAAACAATATGGGGGATGCTCCTTCTTCCACAGAGATGTTTTCTTTGAGAGACACACGTGTTTCTTCAAGTTAGCTGGACAGGCCTATTTGCTTACTGACTGTAACATATAAGATTTCTTTGGAGAGATACATGTGTTTCTTCAATGCAGCTGAAAAATGCCAATGTGGAAATAAGGGAGCCTCTCTCCACCATGAAGCACCCTGTTGCAGGAAGTATTCCATTTACAAACAAACACAATCTCCCAGGGAGACAATGTGCTATTACTCATGCTTCCAGCAGAGATGGTTTTTTTGGAGAAATATATGTGTTTCTTCAAATCTGCTGAACAGGCCTATTAGGAACAAAGAGAGCCTATGTCTACATTGAAAAAGCTAAATTGCCTGAAGTACTCCTTTCAAATATTAACTCAGCTGTCACAGGGAAACAATGAGCTGCACGGTACAGCTTCTAACATAGATGGTTTCCTTTTAGAGGTACGTGTGTTTCTTCAACTCACCTGCCTGTGTCTATCTGGAAAAAAGTGAGCCTATCCCAACCTTGAAAACCCTAAGCTGTAGGAAGTATTCCTATGCAAAGCCTTCTCAATTCTTACTGGGATACAATGTGGTGGATTCTCCTGCTTCTCACACAGATGTTTTCTGTCAAAAGACACATGTGTTTGTTCAAATTAGCCGGGGAGGCCTATTTGGAACAAACAACCCTTTGTTCCCCTTGCAAATTCTGAATGGTGGGAAGAAATTCTTTTAAAATACTCATTTTTAACAGGGAAGCAATGTGCTAGATGTTGAAGATTGTAACATAGATAGTTTTCTTTGCAGAGACACTGATGTTTTTACAACTTAGCTCACAGGCCTACGTGGAAGATAGAGAGCCTATCTCCCTTTGAAAAACGTAAGTTGCCCAAAGTATTCCTTTTAAAATGAAACTCAATTCTCTGAGGGAAAGAATGTGCTATATGCTCCTGATTCTGACTCAAGTGGTTTCTTTTGAGATACATGAGTTCCTTTAACTCTGCTGAAAGGGCCTATTTGGAACAAACAGCCTATCTCCACCTTGAATTTCAAAGATGCAGGAAGTACTGCTTTCAAAAACTTACTGGTTTTTACACGGGTAAACAATGAAGTACATGGCGAAGTTTGTAATCTAGTTGGTTTTCGTTTAGTGCTCCATGTGTTTCTTGAACTCATCTGAATAGGCCCATTTGGAACAAAGAGAGCCTACGTTCACTTTGAAAAATGTAATTTATAGGAAGTACTCCTATCAATAATTAACTCTCTTCTCAGAGGTATACTAGGTCCTAGATTCTATAGCTTGTATCACAGATAGTTTACTGTCAAGAGATAAATGTGTTTCTTCAACTTGCCTGAATAGGCCTATTTCAAAAAAAAGAGCTGATTTTCCCTTTGAAAAACCTAAGTCACAGGAAGTATTCCTTCAAAAACCAGCTCAATTCTCGCAGTGAAACAAGCTCCTAGATGCTGCAGTTTTGAACATAGATGGTTTTCTTTGGACAGATACATGTCTTTGTTCACCTCAGCTGAATAGACCTATTTGTTACAAAGAGAGCCTCTCTCCACCTTGAAAAACCTAAGTTGCCAAAGTGTTCATTTTCTATGTACTGAATACTCAGAGGGAAACAATGTGCTACATGTTGCAGCTTCTAGCATTGATGGTTTTCTGGAGATATAAATCTGTTTCTTCACATCAGCTGAATGGTCTTATTTGAAAAAAGGTAAACTTATCTCAACCTTGAAACATACGTTGCTGGAAAGTAGGACGTTCAGGAACATACTCCACTGTCACAGGGAAATAATGTGCTAGAAGCTCCTGCTTCTACTACAGATGATTTCCTTTCTAGAGATACATGTGTTTCTTCCAATTAGCTGAAAAGACCTAATTGAAAAAAGCGAGATTTCTCCACCTTCAAAATTCTCACTGGCAGAGAGTATTTCTTAGGAAAATTAACTACTCTCCATCAGAGAAACAACAGCAAGATACTGAAGCTTGTCACACAGACAGTTTTCTTTTCTTTGGAGAGATTTCTTTGCTCTTTCAACTCAGGTTCGTAGGCCTAGTTGGAACACAGAAAGCCAATCTCCACATTGAAAAACCTACGTTCCCATATGTATTCCTTTGAAAAACGAAATCCATTTTCATCAGAAAACAATGTACGAGATGCTGAGCTTCTACAATACATGGTTCTCTTGGAGAGATAAATGTGTTGCTTCAACTCAGCTGAATTTGCCTCTTTGGAACAATGTGATCTCATGTGAACCTTGGAAAACGTCCGTCGCGGGAAGTAGTCCTTGCAAAACCGTACTCAATTTTCTCAGGAGACAATGGGCTAGATGCTCCTATTTCTGAAACAGACGGTTTTCTTTCAAGTTATGCATGTGTTTCTTTAAATTAGCTGGCTAGGCCTATTTTGAACAAAGAGATCTTATCTCCATATTGAGAAACTGAAGTTGCTCTAGGTATTTCATTGACAAACTACACTCAATCTGACAAGGAAACAATGTGTTAGATATTCCTTCTGGTAACATAGATGGTTTTCTTCGGAGAGAAACACGTGTTTGTTCAAATCAGCTGAAAAGGCCTCCATGATACAAAGGGAGCCTATCTCCATCCTGAAAAACCGAAGTTGCAAGAAGTATTCCTTTTAAATCTACTGACTACTCACATGGAAACAATATGCTAGATGCTGCAGCTTGTAGTTAGACGGTTTTCTTTGGAGAGACACATGTGTTTCTTCACCTCAGCTGAATTGACCTGTTTGGAACCAAGAGAGTCTACCTCCACCTTGAAAATCCTAACTTGCAGGAAGTATTTCTTTGAAAAAACTGGCAAAAGTCTCCCAGGGTGACAATGTTCTTATTCTCCAGGGTCAAACAGAGATGGTTTTCTTTCAGGAGATACATGTGTTCCTTTAAGTCATATAGAAAGGCCTATTTTGTAACAAAGAGCCCATATCCACATTGAATGACCTATGTTGCAGGAGGAATTCCTTTCCAAATCTATCTCGGTTCTCACAGGGAAGCAATGTGCTAGATGTTGCTGCTTGTAACATATAATGTTTCTTGGGAGAGATCCCTTTGTCTTCAACTCAGCTGAACAGGCCAACGTAGAAAAAAGGGAGCCTATCTCCACCGTGAGAAACCATGCTGCAGGAAGTATTCCAATCAAAAACAAACTTATCTCACGGGGAAACAATGTGCTACCATTCCTGCTTCCAACAGAGATGGTGTTCTTTCGAGAGGTATGTGTGTTTCTTGAAATCTGCGGAATAGGCCTATTGGAAACAAAGTGAGCCTATGTCTACATTGAAAGACCTAAACTGCCTGAAGTACTCCTTTCAAATAGTAACTCAGCTCTCTCACAGAATCAATGTGCTACATGCTGCAGCGTCTAATCTAGATGGTTTCCTTTTAGAGATACATGTGTTTCTTCAACTCACCTGATTGTGTGTATTGGGAACAAAGTGAGCCAACCCACCCTTGGAAAACGTAAGTTGCAGGAAGTCTTTCTTTGACAAACTTACTAAATTCTCACAGGGAAACAATGCCCGAATATTCCTGCTTCCAACAGAGATGGCTTTCTTTGGAGAGATATATGTGTTTCTTCAAATGTGCTGAATAGGCCTACTTGGAACAAAGTGTGCCTATCTCTACATTGAAAATCCTCAGTTGCCCGAAGTACTCCTTTCAAGTACTAACTCAGATCTCACAGAGAAACCATGTGCTACATGCTGCAGCTTCTAATCCCGATGGTTTCCTTTTAGAAATACATGTGTTTCTTCAATTCACATGAAGGTGTGTATTGGGAACAAAGTGAGTCAACCCAACCTTGGAAAACGTAAATTGCAGGAAGTATTCCCTTGCAAAACCTATTCAATTCGAAGTTGGAAACAATATGGGGGATGCTCCTTCTTCCACAGAGATGTTTTCTTTGAGAGACACACGTGTTTCTTCAAGTTAGCTGGACAGGCCTATTTGCTTACTGACTGTAACATATAAGATTTCTTTGGAGAGATACATGTGTTTCTTCAATGCAGCTGAAAAATGCCAATGTGGAAATAAGGGAGCCTCTCTCCACCATGAAGCACCCTGTTGCAGGAAGTATTCCATTTACAAACAAACACAATCTCCCAGGGAGACAATGTGCTATTACTCATGCTTCCAGCAGAGATGGTTTTTTTGGAGAAATATATGTGTTTCTTCAAATCTGCTGAACAGGCCTATTAGGAACAAAGAGAGCCTATGTCTACATTGAAAAAGCTAAATTGCCTGAAGTACTCCTTTCAAATATTAACTCAGCTGTCTCAGGGAAACAATGAGCTGCACGGTACAGCTTCTAACATAGATGGTTTCCTTTTAGAGGTACGTGTGTTTCTTCAACTCACCTGCCTGTGTCTATCTGGAAAAAAGTGAGCCTATCCCAACCTTGAAAACCCTAAGCTGTAGGAAGTATTCCTATGCAAAGCCTTCTCAATTCTTACTGGGATACAATGTGGTGGATTCTCCTGCTTCTCACACAGATGTTTTCTGTCAAAAGACACATGTGTTTGTTCAAATTAACCGGGGAGGCCTATTTGGAACAAACAACCCTTTGTTCCCCTTGCAAATTCTGAATGGTGGGAAGAAATTCTTTTAAAATACTCATTTTTAACAGGGAAGCAATGTGCTAGATGTTGAAGATTGTAACATAGATAGTTTTCTTTGCAGAGACAGTGATGTTTTTACAACTTAGCTCACAGGCCTACGTGGAAGATAGAGAGCCTATCTCCCTTTGAAAAACGTAAGTTGCCCAAAGTATTCCTTTTAAAATGAAACTCAATTCTCTGAGGGAAAGAATGTGCTATATGCTCCTGATTCTGACTCAAGTGGTTTCTTTTGAGATACATGAGTTCCTTTAACTCTGCTGAAAGGGCCTATTTGGAACAAACAGCCTATCTCCACCTTGAATTTCAAAGATGCAGGAAGTACTGCTTTCAAAAACTTACTGGTTTTTACACGGGTAAACAATGAAGTACATGGCGAAGTTTGTAATCTAGTTGGTTTTCGTTTAGTGCTCCATGTGTTTCTTGAACTCATCTGAATAGGCCCATTTGGAACAAAGAGAGCCTACGTTCACATTGAAAAATGTAATTTATAGGAAGTACTCCTATCAATAATTAACTCTCTTCTCAGAGGTATACTAGGTCCTAGATTCTATAGCTTGTATCACAGATAGTTTACAGTCAAGAGATAAATGTGTTTCTTCAACTTGCCTGAATAGGCCTATTTCAAAAAAAAGAGCTGATTTTCCCTTTGAAAAACCTAAGTCACAGGAAGTATTCCTTCAAAAACCAGCTCAATTCTCGCAGTGAAACAAGCTCCTAGATGCTGCAGTTTTGAACATAGATGGTTTTCTTTGGACAGATACATGTCTTTGTTCACCTCAGCTGAATAGACCTATTTGTTACAAAGAGAGCCTCTCTCCACCTTGAAAAACCTAAGTTGCCAAAGTGTTCATTTTCTATGTACTGAATACTCAGAGGGAAACAATGTGCTACATGTTGCAGCTTCTAGCATTGATGGTTTTCTGGAGATATAAATCTGTTTCTTCACATCAGCTGAATGGTCTTATTTGAAAAAAGGTAAACTTATCTCAACCTTGAAACATACGTTGCTGGAAAGTAGGACGTTCAGGAACATACTCCACTGTCACAGGGAAATAATGTGCTAGAAGCTCCTGCTTCTACTACAGATGATTTCCTTTCTAGAGATACATGTGTTTCTTCCAATTAGCTGAAAAGACCTAATTGAAAAAAGCGAGATTTCTCCACCTTCAAAATTCTCACTGGCAGAGAGTATTTCTTAGGAAAATTAACTACTCTCCATCAGAGAAACAACAGCAAGATACTGAAGCTTGTCACACAGACAGTTTTCTTTTCTTTGGAGAGATTTCTTTGCTCTTTCAACTCAGGTTCGTAGGCCTAGTTGGAACACAGAAAGCCAATCTCCACATTGAAAAACCTACGTTCCCATATGTATTCCTTTGAAAAACGAAATCCATTTTCATCAGAAAACAATGTACGAGATGCTGAGCTTCTACAATACATGGTTCTCTTGGAGAGATAAATGTGTTGCTTCAACTCAGCTGAATTTGCCTCTTTGGAACAATGTGATCTCATGTGAACCTTGGAAAACGTCCGTCGCGGGAAGTAGTCCTTGCAAAACCGTACTCAATTTTCTCAGGAGACAATGGGCTAGATGCTCCTATTTCTGAAACAGACGGTTTTCTTTCAAGTTATGCATGTGTTTCTTTAAATTAGCTGGCTAGGCCTATTTTGAACAAAGAGATTTTATCTCCATATTGAGAAACTGAAGTTGCTCTAGGTATTTCATTGACAAACTACACTCAATCTGACAAGGAAACAATGTGTTAGATATTCCTTCTGGTAACATAGATGGTTTTCTTCGGAGAGAAACACGTGTTTGTTCAAATCAGCTGAAAAGGCCTCCATGATACAAAGGGAGCCTATCTCCATCCTGAAAAACCTAAGTTGCAAGAAGTATTCCTT
The DNA here is from genome assembly GCF_047511655.1 of Castor canadensis. NCBI lineage: Eukaryota > Metazoa > Chordata > Mammalia > Rodentia > Castoridae > Castor > Castor canadensis. Next base: position 29,669,997 of record NC_133402.1, on the reverse strand, counting down.
TTAAATCTACTGACTACTCACATGGAAACAATATGCTAGATGCTGCAGCTTGTAGTTAGACGGTTTTCTTTGGAGAGACACATGTGTTTCTTCACCTCAGCTGAATTGACCTGTTTGGAACCAAGAGAGTCTACCTCCACCTTGAAAATCCTAACTTGCAGGAAGTATTTCTTTGAAAAAACTGGCAAAAGTCTCCCAGGGTGACAATGTTCTTATTCTCCAGGGTCAAACAGAGATGGTTTTCTTTCAGGAGATACATGTGTTCCTTTAAGTCATATAGAAAGGCCTATTTTGTAACAAAGAGCCCATATCCACATTGAATGACCTATGTTGCAGGAGGAATTCCTTTCCAAATCTATCTCGGTTCTCACAGGGAAGCAATGTGCTAGATGTTGCTGCTTGTAACATATAATGTTTCTTGGGAGAGATCCCTTTGTCTTCAACTCAGCTGAACAGGCCAACGTAGAAAAAAGGGAGCCTATCTCCACCGTGAGAAACCATGCTGCAGGAAGTATTCCAATCAAAAACAAACTTATCTCACGGGGAAACAATGTGCTACCATTCCTGCTTCCAACAGAGATGGTGTTCTTTCGAGAGGTATGTGTGTTTCTTGAAATCTGCGGAATAGGCCTATTGGAAACAAAGTGAGCCTATGTCTACATTGAAAGACCTAAACTGCCTGAAGTACTCCTTTCAAATAGTAACTCAGCTCTCTCACAGAATCAATGTGCTACATGCTGCAGCGTCTAATCTAGATGGTTTCCTTTTAGAGATACATGTGTTTCTTCAACTCACCTGATTGTGTGTATTGGGAACAAAGTGAGCCAACCCACCCTTGGAAAACGTAAGTTGCAGGAAGTCTTTCTTTGACAAACTTACTAAATTCTCACAGGGAAACAATGCCCGAATATTCCTGCTTCCAACAGAGATGGCTTTCTTTGGAGAGATATATGTGTTTCTTCAAATGTGCTGAATAGGCCTACTTGGAACAAAGTGTGCCTATCTCTACATTGAAAATCCTCAGTTGCCCGAAGTACTCCTTTCAAGTACTAACTCAGATCTCACAGAGAAACCATGTGCTACATGCTGCAGCTTCTAATCCCGATGGTTTCCTTTTAGAAATACATGTGTTTCTTCAATTCACATGAAGGTGTGTATTGGGAACAAAGTGAGTCAACCCAACCTTGGAAAACGTAAATTGCAGGAAGTATTCCCTTGCAAAACCTATTCAATTCGAAGTTGGAAACAATATGGGGGATGCTCCTTCTTCCACAGAGATGTTTTCTTTGAGAGACACACGTGTTTCTTCAAGTTAGCTGGACAGGCCTATTTGCTTACTGACTGTAACATATAAGATTTCTTTGGAGAGATACATGTGTTTCTTCAATGCAGCTGAAAAATGCCAATGTGGAAATAAGGGAGCCTCTCTCCACCATGAAGCACCCTGTTGCAGGAAGTATTCCATTTACAAACAAACACAATCTCCCAGGGAGACAATGTGCTATTACTCATGCTTCCAGCAGAGATGGTTTTTTTGGAGAAATATATGTGTTTCTTCAAATCTGCTGAACAGGCCTATTAGGAACAAAGAGAGCCTATGTCTACATTGAAAAAGCTAAATTGCCTGAAGTACTCCTTTCAAATATTAACTCAGCTGTCACAGGGAAACAATGAGCTGCACGGTACAGCTTCTAACATAGATGGTTTCCTTTTAGAGGTACGTGTGTTTCTTCAACTCACCTGCCTGTGTCTATCTGGAAAAAAGTGAGCCTATCCCAACCTTGAAAACCCTAAGCTGTAGGAAGTATTCCTATGCAAAGCCTTCTCAATTCTTACTGGGATACAATGTGGTGGATTCTCCTGCTTCTCACACAGATGTTTTCTGTCAAAAGACACATGTGTTTGTTCAAATTAGCCGGGGAGGCCTATTTGGAACAAACAACCCTTTGTTCCCCTTGCAAATTCTGAATGGTGGGAAGAAATTCTTTTAAAATACTCATTTTTAACAGGGAAGCAATGTGCTAGATGTTGAAGATTGTAACATAGATAGTTTTCTTTGCAGAGACACTGATGTTTTTACAACTTAGCTCACAGGCCTACGTGGAAGATAGAGAGCCTATCTCCCTTTGAAAAACGTAAGTTGCCCAAAGTATTCCTTTTAAAATGAAACTCAATTCTCTGAGGGAAAGAATGTGCTATATGCTCCTGATTCTGACTCAAGTGGTTTCTTTTGAGATACATGAGTTCCTTTAACTCTGCTGAAAGGGCCTATTTGGAACAAACAGCCTATCTCCACCTTGAATTTCAAAGATGCAGGAAGTACTGCTTTCAAAAACTTACTGGTTTTTACACGGGTAAACAATGAAGTACATGGCGAAGTTTGTAATCTAGTTGGTTTTCGTTTAGTGCTCCATGTGTTTCTTGAACTCATCTGAATAGGCCCATTTGGAACAAAGAGAGCCTACGTTCACTTTGAAAAATGTAATTTATAGGAAGTACTCCTATCAATAATTAACTCTCTTCTCAGAGGTATACTAGGTCCTAGATTCTATAGCTTGTATCACAGATAGTTTACTGTCAAGAGATAAATGTGTTTCTTCAACTTGCCTGAATAGGCCTATTTCAAAAAAAAGAGCTGATTTTCCCTTTGAAAAACCTAAGTCACAGGAAGTATTCCTTCAAAAACCAGCTCAATTCTCGCAGTGAAACAAGCTCCTAGATGCTGCAGTTTTGAACATAGATGGTTTTCTTTGGACAGATACATGTCTTTGTTCACCTCAGCTGAATAGACCTATTTGTTACAAAGAGAGCCTCTCTCCACCTTGAAAAACCTAAGTTGCCAAAGTGTTCATTTTCTATGTACTGAATACTCAGAGGGAAACAATGTGCTACATGTTGCAGCTTCTAGCATTGATGGTTTTCTGGAGATATAAATCTGTTTCTTCACATCAGCTGAATGGTCTTATTTGAAAAAAGGTAAACTTATCTCAACCTTGAAACATACGTTGCTGGAAAGTAGGACGTTCAGGAACATACTCCACTGTCACAGGGAAATAATGTGCTAGAAGCTCCTGCTTCTACTACAGATGATTTCCTTTCTAGAGATACATGTGTTTCTTCCAATTAGCTGAAAAGACCTAATTGAAAAAAGCGAGATTTCTCCACCTTCAAAATTCTCACTGGCAGAGAGTATTTCTTAGGAAAATTAACTACTCTCCATCAGAGAAACAACAGCAAGATACTGAAGCTTGTCACACAGACAGTTTTCTTTTCTTTGGAGAGATTTCTTTGCTCTTTCAACTCAGGTTCGTAGGCCTAGTTGGAACACAGAAAGCCAATCTCCACATTGAAAAACCTACGTTCCCATATGTATTCCTTTGAAAAACGAAATCCATTTTCATCAGAAAACAATGTACGAGATGCTGAGCTTCTACAATACATGGTTCTCTTGGAGAGATAAATGTGTTGCTTCAACTCAGCTGAATTTGCCTCTTTGGAACAATGTGATCTCATGTGAACCTTGGAAAACGTCCGTCGCGGGAAGTAGTCCTTGCAAAACCGTACTCAATTTTCTCAGGAGACAATGGGCTAGATGCTCCTATTTCTGAAACAGACGGTTTTCTTTCAAGTTATGCATGTGTTTCTTTAAATTAGCTGGCTAGGCCTATTTTGAACAAAGAGATTTTATCTCCATATTGAGAAACTGAAGTTGCTCTAGGTATTTCATTGACAAACTACACTCAATCTGACAAGGAAACAATGTGTTAGATATTCCTTCTGGTAACATAGATGGTTTTCTTCGGAGAGAAACACGTGTTTGTTCAAATCAGCTGAAAAGGCCTCCATGATACAAAGGGAGCCTATCTCCATCCTGAAAAACCTAAGTTGCAAGAAGTATTCCTTTTAAATCTACTGACTACTCACATGGAAACAATATGCTAGATGCTGCAGCTTGTAGTTAGACGGTTTTCTTTGGAGAGACACATGTGTTTCTTCACCTCAGCTGAATTGACCTGTTTGGAACCAAGAGAGTCTACCTCCACCTTGAAAATCCTAACTTGCAGGAAGTATTTCTTTGAAAAAACTGGCAAAAGTCTCCCAGGGTGACAATGTTCTTATTCTCCAGGGTCAAACAGAGATGGTTTTCTTTCAGGAGATACATGTGTTCCTTTAAGTCATATAGAAAGGCCTATTTTGTAACAAAGAGCCCATATCCACATTGAATGACCTATGTTGCAGGAGGAATTCCTTTCCAAATCTATCTCGGTTCTCACAGGGAAGCAATGTGCTAGATGTTGCTGCTTGTAACATATAATGTTTCTTGGGAGAGATCCCTTTGTCTTCAACTCAGCTGAACAGGCCAACGTAGAAAAAAGGGAGCCTATCTCCACCGTGAGAAACCATGCTGCAGGAAGTATTCCAATCAAAAACAAACTTATCTCACGGGGAAACAATGTGCTACCATTCCTGCTTCCAACAGAGATGGTGTTCTTTCGAGAGGTATGTGTGTTTCTTGAAATCTGCGGAATAGGCCTATTGGAAACAAAGTGAGCCTATGTCTACATTGAAAGACCTAAACTGCCTGAAGTACTCCTTTCAAATAGTAACTCAGCTCTCTCACAGAATCAATGTGCTACATGCTGCAGCGTCTAATCTAGATGGTTTCCTTTTAGAGATACATGTGTTTCTTCAACTCACCTGATTGTGTGTATTGGGAACAAAGTGAGCCAACCCACCCTTGGAAAACGTAAGTTGCAGGAAGTCTTTCTTTGACAAACTTACTAAATTCTCACAGGGAAACAATGCCCGAATATTCCTGCTTCCAACAGAGATGGCTTTCTTTGGAGAGATATATGTGTTTCTTCAAATGTGCTGAATAGGCCTACTTGGAACAAAGTGTGCCTATCTCTACATTGAAAATCCTCAGTTGCCCGAAGTACTCCTTTCAAGTACTAACTCAGATCTCACAGAGAAACCATGTGCTACATGCTGCAGCTTCTAATCCCGATGGTTTCCTTTTAGAAATACATGTGTTTCTTCAATTCACATGAAGGTGTGTATTGGGAACAAAGTGAGTCAACCCAACCTTGGAAAACGTAAATTGCAGGAAGTATTCCCTTGCAAAACCTATTCAATTCGAAGTTGGAAACAATATGGGGGATGCTCCTTCTTCCACAGAGATGTTTTCTTTGAGAGACACACGTGTTTCTTCAAGTTAGCTGGACAGGCCTATTTGCTTACTGACTGTAACATATAAGATTTCTTTGGAGAGATACATGTGTTTCTTCAATGCAGCTGAAAAATGCCAATGTGGAAATAAGGGAGCCTCTCTCCACCATGAAGCACCCTGTTGCAGGAAGTATTCCATTTACAAACAAACACAATCTCCCAGGGAGACAATGTGCTATTACTCATGCTTCCAGCAGAGATGGTTTTTTTGGAGAAATATATGTGTTTCTTCAAATCTGCTGAACAGGCCTATTAGGAACAAAGAGAGCCTATGTCTACATTGAAAAAGCTAAATTGCCTGAAGTACTCCTTTCAAATATTAACTCAGCTGTCACAGGGAAACAATGAGCTGCACGGTACAGCTTCTAACATAGATGGTTTCCTTTTAGAGGTACGTGTGTTTCTTCAACTCACCTGCCTGTGTCTATCTGGAAAAAAGTGAGCCTATCCCAACCTTGAAAACCCTAAGCTGTAGGAAGTATTCCTATGCAAAGCCTTCTCAATTCTTACTGGGATACAATGTGGTGGATTCTCCTGCTTCTCACACAGATGTTTTCTGTCAAAAGACACATGTGTTTGTTCAAATTAGCCGGGGAGGCCTATTTGGAACAAACAACCCTTTGTTCCCCTTGCAAATTCTGAATGGTGGGAAGAAATTCTTTTAAAATACTCATTTTTAACAGGGAAGCAATGTGCTAGATGTTGAAGATTGTAACATAGATAGTTTTCTTTGCAGAGACACTGATGTTTTTACAACTTAGCTCACAGGCCTACGTGGAAGATAGAGAGCCTATCTCCCTTTGAAAAACGTAAGTTGCCCAAAGTATTCCTTTTAAAATGAAACTCAATTCTCTGAGGGAAAGAATGTGCTATATGCTCCTGATTCTGACTCAAGTGGTTTCTTTTGAGATACATGAGTTCCTTTAACTCTGCTGAAAGGGCCTATTTGGAACAAACAGCCTATCTCCACCTTGAATTTCAAAGATGCAGGAAGTACTGCTTTCAAAAACTTACTGGTTTTTACACGGGTAAACAATGAAGTACATGGCGAAGTTTGTAATCTAGTTGGTTTTCGTTTAGTGCTCCATGTGTTTCTTGAACTCATCTGAATAGGCCCATTTGGAACAAAGAGAGCCTACGTTCACTTTGAAAAATGTAATTTATAGGAAGTACTCCTATCAATAATTAACTCTCTTCTCAGAGGTATACTAGGTCCTAGATTCTATAGCTTGTATCACAGATAGTTTACTGTCAAGAGATAAATGTGTTTCTTCAACTTGCCTGAATAGGCCTATTTCAAAAAAAAGAGCTGATTTTCCCTTTGAAAAACCTAAGTCACAGGAAGTATTCCTTCAAAAACCAGCTCAATTCTCGCAGTGAAACAAGCTCCTAGATGCTGCAGTTTTGAACATAGATGGTTTTCTTTGGACAGATACATGTCTTTGTTCACCTCAGCTGAATAGACCTATTTGTTACAAAGAGAGCCTCTCTCCACCTTGAAAAACCTAAGTTGCCAAAGTGTTCATTTTCTATGTACTGAATACTCAGAGGGAAACAATGTGCTACATGTTGCAGCTTCTAGCATTGATGGTTTTCTGGAGATATAAATCTGTTTCTTCACATCAGCTGAATGGTCTTATTTGAAAAAAGGTAAACTTATCTCAACCTTGAAACATACGTTGCTGGAAAGTAGGACGTTCAGGAACATACTCCACTGTCACAGGGAAATAATGTGCTAGAAGCTCCTGCTTCTACTACAGATGATTTCCTTTCTAGAGATACATGTGTTTCTTCCAATTAGCTGAAAAGACCTAATTGAAAAAAGCGAGATTTCTCCACCTTCAAAATTCTCACTGGCAGAGAGTATTTCTTAGGAAAATTAACTACTCTCCATCAGAGAAACAACAGCAAGATACTGAAGCTTGTCACACAGACAGTTTTCTTTTCTTTGGAGAGATTTCTTTGCTCTTTCAACTCAGGTTCGTAGGCCTAGTTGGAACACAGAAAGCCAATCTCCACATTGAAAAACCTACGTTCCCATATGTATTCCTTTGAAAAACGAAATCCATTTTCATCAGAAAACAATGTACGAGATGCTGAGCTTCTACAATACATGGTTCTCTTGGAGAGATAAATGTGTTGCTTCAACTCAGCTGAATTTGCCTCTTTGGAACAATGTGATCTCATGTGAACCTTGGAAAACGTCCGTCGCGGGAAGTAGTCCTTGCAAAACCGTACTCAATTTTCTCAGGAGACAATGGGCTAGATGCTCCTATTTCTGAAACAGACGGTTTTCTTTCAAGTTATGCATGTGTTTCTTTAAATTAGCTGGCTAGGCCTATTTTGAACAAAGAGATTTTATCTCCATATTGAGAAACTGAAGTTGCTCTAGGTATTTCATTGACAAACTACACTCAATCTGACAAGGAAACAATGTGTTAGATATTCCTTCTGGTAACATAGATGGTTTTCTTCGGAGAGAAACACGTGTTTGTTCAAATCAGCTGAAAAGGCCTCCATGATACAAAGGGAGCCTATCTCCATCCTGAAAAACCTAAGTTGCAAGAAGTATTCCTTTTAAATCTACTGACTACTCACATGGAAACAATATGCTAGATGCTGCAGCTTGTAGTTAGACGGTTTTCTTTGGAGAGACACATGTGTTTCTTCACCTCAGCTGAATTGACCTGTTTGGAACCAAGAGAGTCTACCTCCACCTTGAAAATCCTAACTTGCAGGAAGTATTTCTTTGAAAAAACTGGCAAAAGTCTCCCAGGGTGACAATGTTCTTATTCTCCAGGGTCAAACAGAGATGGTTTTCTTTCAGGAGATACATGTGTTCCTTTAAGTCATATAGAAAGGCCTATTTTGTAACAAAGAGCCCATATCCACATTGAATGACCTATGTTGCAGGAGGAATTCCTTTCCAAATCTATCTCGGTTCTCACAGGGAAGCAATGTGCTAGATGTTGCTGCTTGTAACATATAATGTTTCTTGGGAGAGATCCCTTTGTCTTCAACTCAGCTGAACAGGCCAACGTAGAAAAAAGGGAGCCTATCTCCACCGTGAGAAACCATGCTGCAGGAAGTATTCCAATCAAAAACAAACTTATCTCACGGGGAAACAATGTGCTACCATTCCTGCTTCCAACAGAGATGGTGTTCTTTCGAGAGGTATGTGTGTTTCTTGAAATCTGCGGAATAGGCCTATTGGAAACAAAGTGAGCCTATGTCTACATTGAAAGACCTAAACTGCCTGAAGTACTCCTTTCAAATAGTAACTCAGCTCTCTCACAGAATCAATGTGCTACATGCTGCAGCGTCTAATCTAGATGGTTTCCTTTTAGAGATACATGTGTTTCTTCAACTCACCTGATTGTGTGTATTGGGAACAAAGTGAGCCAACCCACCCTTGGAAAACGTAAGTTGCAGGAAGTCTTTCTTTGACAAACTTACTAAATTCTCACAGGGAAACAATGCCCGAATATTCCTGCTTCCAACAGAGATGGCTTTCTTTGGAGAGATATATGTGTTTCTTCAAATGTGCTGAATAGGCCTACTTGGAACAAAGTGTGCCTATCTCTACATTGAAAATCCTCAGTTGCCCGAAGTACTCCTTTCAAGTACTAACTCAGATCTCACAGAGAAACCATGTGCTACATGCTGCAGCTTCTAATCCCGATGGTTTCCTTTTAGAAATACATGTGTTTCTTCAATTCACATGAAGGTGTGTATTGGGAACAAAGTGAGTCAACCCAACCTTGGAAAACGTAAATTGCAGGAAGTATTCCCTTGCAAAACCTATTCAATTCGAAGTTGGAAACAATATGGGGGATGCTCCTTCTTCCACAGAGATGTTTTCTTTGAGAGACACACGTGTTTCTTCAAGTTAGCTGGACAGGCCTATTTGCTTACTGACTGTAACATATAAGATTTCTTTGGAGAGATACATGTGTTTCTTCAATGCAGCTGAAAAATGCCAATGTGGAAATAAGGGAGCCTCTCTCCACCATGAAGCACCCTGTTGCAGGAAGTATTCCATTTACAAACAAACACAATCTCCCAGGGAGACAATGTGCTATTACTCATGCTTCCAGCAGAGATGGTTTTTTTGGAGAAATATATGTGTTTCTTCAAATCTGCTGAACAGGCCTATTAGGAACAAAGAGAGCCTATGTCTACATTGAAAAAGCTAAATTGCCTGAAGTACTCCTTTCAAATATTAACTCAGCTGTCACAGGGAAACAATGAGCTGCACGGTACAGCTTCTAACATAGATGGTTTCCTTTTAGAGGTACGTGTGTTTCTTCAACTCACCTGCCTGTGTCTATCTGGAAAAAAGTGAGCCTATCCCAACCTTGAAAACCCTAAGCTGTAGGAAGTATTCCTATGCAAAGCCTTCTCAATTCTTACTGGGATACAATGTGGTGGATTCTCCTGCTTCTCACACAGATGTTTTCTGTCAAAAGACACATGTGTTTGTTCAAATTAGCCGGGGAGGCCTATTTGGAACAAACAACCCTTTGTTCCCCTTGCAAATTCTGAATGGTGGGAAGAAATTCTTTTAAAATACTCATTTTTAACAGGGAAGCAATGTGCTAGATGTTGAAGATTGTAACATAGATAGTTTTCTTTGCAGAGACACTGATGTTTTTACAACTTAGCTCACAGGCCTACGTGGAAGATAGAGAGCCTATCTCCCTTTGAAAAACGTAAGTTGCCCAAAGTATTCCTTTTAAAATGAAACTCAATTCTCTGAGGGAAAGAATGTGCTATATGCTCCTGATTCTGACTCAAGTGGTTTCTTTTGAGATACATGAGTTCCTTTAACTCTGCTGAAAGGGCCTATTTGGAACAAACAGCCTATCTCCACCTTGAATTTCAAAGATGCAGGAAGTACTGCTTTCAAAAACTTACTGGTTTTTACACGGGTAAACAATGAAGTACATGGCGAAGTTTGTAATCTAGTTGGTTTTCGTTTAGTGCTCCATGTGTTTCTTGAACTCATCTGAATAGGCCCATTTGGAACAAAGAGAGCCTACGTTCACTTTGAAAAATGTAATTTATAGGAAGTACTCCTATCAATAATTAACTCTCTTCTCAGAGGTATACTAGGTCCTAGATTCTATAGCTTGTATCACAGATAGTTTACTGTCAAGAGATAAATGTGTTTCTTCAACTTGCCTGAATAGGCCTATTTCAAAAAAAAGAGCTGATTTTCCCTTTGAAAAACCTAAGTCACAGGAAGTATTCCTTCAAAAACCAGCTCAATTCTCGCAGTGAAACAAGCTCCTAGATGCTGCAGTTTTGAACATAGATGGTTTTCTTTGGACAGATACATGTCTTTGTTCACCTCAGCTGAATAGACCTATTTGTTACAAAGAGAGCCTCTCTCCACCTTGAAAAACCTAAGTTGCCAAAGTGTTCATTTTCTATGTACTGAATACTCAGAGGGAAACAATGTGCTACATGTTGCAGCTTCTAGCATTGATGGTTTTCTGGAGATATAAATCTGTTTCTTCACATCAGCTGAATGGTCTTATTTGAAAAAAGGTAAACTTATCTCAACCTTGAAACATACGTTGCTGGAAAGTAGGACGTTCAGGAACATACTCCACTGTCACAGGGAAATAATGTGCTAGAAGCTCCTGCTTCTACTACAGATGATTTCCTTTCTAGAGATACATGTGTTTCTTCCAATTAGCTGAAAAGACCTAATTGAAAAAAGCGAGATTTCTCCACCTTCAAAATTCTCACTGGCAGAGAGTATTTCTTAGGAAAATTAACTACTCTCCATCAGAGAAACAACAGCAAGATACTGAAGCTTGTCACACAGACAGTTTTCTTTTCTTTGGAGAGATTTCTTTGCTCTTTCAACTCAGGTTCGTAGGCCTAGTTGGAACACAGAAAGCCAATCTCCACATTGAAAAACCTACGTTCCCATATGTATTCCTTTGAAAAACGAAATCCATTTTCATCAGAAAACAATGTACGAGATGCTGAGCTTCTACAATACATGGTTCTCTTGGAGAGATAAATGTGTTGCTTCAACTCAGCTGAATTTGCCTCTTTGGAACAATGTGATCTCATGTGAACCTTGGAAAACGTCCGTCGCGGGAAGTAGTCCTTGCAAAACCGTACTCAATTTTCTCAGGAGACAATGGGCTAGATGCTCCTATTTCTGAAACAGACGGTTTTCTTTCAAGTTATGCATGTGTTTCTTTAAATTAGCTGGCTAGGCCTATTTTGAACAAAGAGATTTTATCTCCATATTGAGAAACTGAAGTTGCTCTAGGTATTTCATTGACAAACTACACTCAATCTGACAAGGAAACAATGTGTTAGATATTCCTTCTGGTAACATAGATGGTTTTCTTCGGAGAGAAACACGTGTTTGTTCAAATCAGCTGAAAAGGCCTCCATGATACAAAGGGAGCCTATCTCCATCCTGAAAAACCTAAGTTGCAAGAAGTATTCCTTTTAAATCTACTGACTACTCACATGGAAACAATATGCTAGATGCTGCAGCTTGTAGTTAGACGGTTTTCTTTGGAGAGACACATGTGTTTCTTCACCTCAGCTGAATTGACCTGTTTGGAACCAAGAGAGTCTACCTCCACCTTGAAAATCCTAACTTGCAGGAAGTATTTCTTTGAAAAAACTGGCAAAAGTCTCCCAGGGTGACAATGTTCTTATTCTCCAGGGTCAAACAGAGATGGTTTTCTTTCAGGAGATACATGTGTTCCTTTAAGTCATATAGAAAGGCCTATTTTGTAACAAAGAGCCCATATCCACATTGAATGACCTATGTTGCAGGAGGAATTCCTTTCCAAATCTATCTCGGTTCTCACAGGGAAGCAATGTGCTAGATGTTGCTGCTTGTAACATATAATGTTTCTTGGGAGAGATCCCTTTGTCTTCAACTCAGCTGAACAGGCCAACGTAGAAAAAAGGGAGCCTATCTCCACCGTGAGAAACCATGCTGCAGGAAGTATTCCAATCAAAAACAAACTTATCTCACGGGGAAACAATGTGCTACCATTCCTGCTTCCAACAGAGATGGTGTTCTTTCGAGAGGTATGTGTGTTTCTTGAAATCTGCGGAATAGGCCTATTGGAAACAAAGTGAGCCTATGTCTACATTGAAAGACCTAAACTGCCTGAAGTACTCCTTTCAAATAGTAACTCAGCTCTCTCACAGAATCAATGTGCTACATGCTGCAGCGTCTAATCTAGATGGTTTCCTTTTAGAGATACATGTGTTTCTTCAACTCACCTGATTGTGTGTATTGGGAACAAAGTGAGCCAACCCACCCTTGGAAAACGTAAGTTGCAGGAAGTCTTTCTTTGACAAACTTACTAAATTCTCACAGGGAAACAATGCCCGAATATTCCTGCTTCCAACAGAGATGGCTTTCTTTGGAGAGATATATGTGTTTCTTCAAATGTGCTGAATAGGCCTACTTGGAACAAAGTGTGCCTATCTCTACATTGAAAATCCTCAGTTGCCCGAAGTACTCCTTTCAAGTACTAACTCAGATCTCACAGAGAAACCATGTGCTACATGCTGCAGCTTCTAATCCCGATGGTTTCCTTTTAGAAATACATGTGTTTCTTCAATTCACATGAAGGTGTGTATTGGGAACAAAGTGAGTCAACCCAACCTTGGAAAACGTAAATTGCAGGAAGTATTCCCTTGCAAAACCTATTCAATTCGAAGTTGGAAACAATATGGGGGATGCTCCTTCTTCCACAGAGATGTTTTCTTTGAGAGACACACGTGTTTCTTCAAGTTAGCTGGACAGGCCTATTTGCTTACTGACTGTAACATATAAGATTTCTTTGGAGAGATACATGTGTTTCTTCAATGCAGCTGAAAAATGCCAATGTGGAAATAAGGGAGCCTCTCTCCACCATGAAGCACCCTGTTGCAGGAAGTATTCCATTTACAAACAAACACAATCTCCCAGGGAGACAATGTGCTATTACTCATGCTTCCAGCAGAGATGGTTTTTTTGGAGAAATATATGTGTTTCTTCAAATCTGCTGAACAGGCCTATTAGGAACAAAGAGAGCCTATGTCTACATTGAAAAAGCTAAATTGCCTGAAGTACTCCTTTCAAATATTAACTCAGCTGTCACAGGGAAACAATGAGCTGCACGGTACAGCTTCTAACATAGATGGTTTCCTTTTAGAGGTACGTGTGTTTCTTCAACTCACCTGCCTGTGTCTATCTGGAAAAAAGTGAGCCTATCCCAACCTTGAAAACCCTAAGCTGTAGGAAGTATTCCTATGCAAAGCCTTCTCAATTCTTACTGGGATACAATGTGGTGGATTCTCCTGCTTCTCACACAGATGTTTTCTGTCAAAAGACACATGTGTTTGTTCAAATTAGCCGGGGAGGCCTATTTGGAACAAACAACCCTTTGTTCCCCTTGCAAATTCTGAATGGTGGGAAGAAATTCTTTTAAAATACTCATTTTTAACAGGGAAGCAATGTGCTAGATGTTGAAGATTGTAACATAGATAGTTTTCTTTGCAGAGACACTGATGTTTTTACAACTTAGCTCACAGGCCTACGTGGAAGATAGAGAGCCTATCTCCCTTTGAAAAACGTAAGTTGCCCAAAGTATTCCTTTTAAAATGAAACTCAATTCTCTGAGGGAAAGAATGTGCTATATGCTCCTGATTCTGACTCAAGTGGTTTCTTTTGAGATACATGAGTTCCTTTAACTCTGCTGAAAGGGCCTATTTGGAACAAACAGCCTATCTCCACCTTGAATTTCAAAGATGCAGGAAGTACTGCTTTCAAAAACTTACTGGTTTTTACACGGGTAAACAATGAAGTACATGGCGAAGTTTGTAATCTAGTTGGTTTTCGTTTAGTGCTCCATGTGTTTCTTGAACTCATCTGAATAGGCCCATTTGGAACAAAGAGAGCCTACGTTCACTTTGAAAAATGTAATTTATAGGAAGTACTCCTATCAATAATTAACTCTCTTCTCAGAGGTATACTAGGTCCTAGATTCTATAGCTTGTATCACAGATAGTTTACTGTCAAGAGATAAATGTGTTTCTTCAACTTGCCTGAATAGGCCTATTTCAAAAAAAAGAGCTGATTTTCCCTTTGAAAAACCTAAGTCACAGGAAGTATTCCTTCAAAAACCAGCTCAATTCTCGCAGTGAAACAAGCTCCTAGATGCTGCAGTTTTGAACATAGATGGTTTTCTTTGCACAGATACATGTCTTTGTTCACCTCAGCTGAATAGACCTATTTGTTACAAAGAGAGCCTCTCTCCACCTTGAAAAACCTAAGTTGCCAAAGTGTTCATTTTCTATGTACTGAATACTCAGAGGGAAACAATGTGCTACATGTTGCAGCTTCTAGCATTGATGGTTTTCTGGAGATATAAATCTGTTTCTTCACATCAGCTGAATGGTCTTATTTGAAAAAAGGTAAACTTATCTCAACCTTGAAACATACGTTGCTGGAAAGTAGGACGTTCAGGAACATACTCCACTGTCACAGGGAAATAATGTGCTAGAAGCTCCTGCTTCTACTACAGATGATTTCCTTTCTAGAGATACATGTGTTTCTTCCAATTAGCTGAAAAGACCTAATTGAAAAAAGCGAGATTTCTCCACCTTCAAAATTCTCACTGGCAGAGAGTATTTCTTAGGAAAATTAACTACTCTCCATCAGAGAAACAACAGCAAGATACTGAAGCTTGTCACACAGACAGTTTTCTTTTCTTTGGAGAGATTTCTTTGCTCTTTCAACTCAGGTTCGTAGGCCTAGTTGGAACACAGAAAGCCAATCTCCACATTGAAAAACCTACGTTCCCATATGTATTCCTTTGAAAAACGAAATCCATTTTCATCAGAAAACAATGTACGAGATGCTGAGCTTCTACAATACATGGTTCTCTTGGAGAGATAAATGTGTTGCTTCAACTCAGCTGAATTTGCCTCTTTGGAACAATGTGATCTCATGTGAACCTTGGAAAACGTCCGTCGCGGGAAGTAGTCCTTGCAAAACCGTACTCAATTTTCTCAGGAGACAATGGGCTAGATGCTCCTATTTCTGAAACAGACGGTTTTCTTTCAAGTTATGCATGTGTTTCTTTAAATTAGCTGGCTAGGCCTATTTTGAACAAAGAGATTTTATCTCCATATTGAGAAACTGAAGTTGCTCTAGGTATTTCATTGACAAACTACACTCAATCTGACAAGGAAACAATGTGTTAGATATTCCTTCTGGTAACATAGATGGTTTTCTTCGGAGAGAAACACGTGTTTGTTCAAATCAGCTGAAAAGGCCTCCATGATACAAAGGGAGCCTATCTCCATCCTGAAAAACCGAAGTTGCAAGAAGTATTCCTTTTAAATCTACTGACTACTCACATGGAAACAATATGCTAGATGCTGCAGCTTGTAGTTAGACGGTTTTCTTTGGAGAGACACATGTGTTTCTTCACCTCAGCTGAATTGACCTGTTTGGAACCAAGAGAGTCTACCTCCACCTTGAAAATCCTAACTTGCAGGAAGTATTTCTTTGAAAAAACTGGCAAAAGTCTCCCAGGGTGACAATGTTCTTATTCTCCAGGGTCAAACAGAGATGGTTTTCTTTCAGGAGATACATGTGTTCCTTTAAGTCATATAGAAAGGCCTATTTTGTAACAAAGAGCCCATATCCACATTGAATGACCTATGTTGCAGGAGGAATTCCTTTCCAAATCTATCTCGGTTCTCACAGGGAAGCAATGTGCTAGATGTTGCTGCTTGTAACATATAATGTTTCTTGGGAGAGATCCCTTTGTCTTCAACTCAGCTGAACAGGCCAACGTAGAAAAAAGGGAGCCTATCTCCACCGTGAGAAACCATGCTGCAGGAAGTA
Source organism: Castor canadensis (assembly GCF_047511655.1). Classification (NCBI taxonomy): domain Eukaryota; kingdom Metazoa; phylum Chordata; class Mammalia; order Rodentia; family Castoridae; genus Castor; species Castor canadensis. Next base: position 29,653,871 of record NC_133402.1, on the reverse strand, counting down.
TTCCAATCAAAAACAAACTTATCTCACGGGGAAACAATGTGCTACCATTCCTGCTTCCAACAGAGATGGTGTTCTTTCGAGAGGTATGTGTGTTTCTTGAAATCTGCGGAATAGGCCTATTGGAAACAAAGTGAGCCTATGTCTACATTGAAAGACCTAAACTGCCTGAAGTACTCCTTTCAAATAGTAACTCAGCTCTCTCACAGAATCAATGTGCTACATGCTGCAGCGTCTAATCTAGATGGTTTCCTTTTAGAGATACATGTGTTTCTTCAACTCACCTGATTGTGTGTATTGGGAACAAAGTGAGCCAACCCACCCTTGGAAAACGTAAGTTGCAGGAAGTCTTTCTTTGACAAACTTACTAAATTCTCACAGGGAAACAATGCCCGAATATTCCTGCTTCCAACAGAGATGGCTTTCTTTGGAGAGATATATGTGTTTCTTCAAATGTGCTGAATAGGCCTACTTGGAACAAAGTGTGCCTATCTCTACATTGAAAATCCTCAGTTGCCCGAAGTACTCCTTTCAAGTACTAACTCAGATCTCACAGAGAAACCATGTGCTACATGCTGCAGCTTCTAATCCCGATGGTTTCCTTTTAGAAATACATGTGTTTCTTCAATTCACATGAAGGTGTGTATTGGGAACAAAGTGAGTCAACCCAACCTTGGAAAACGTAAATTGCAGGAAGTATTCCCTTGCAAAACCTATTCAATTCGAAGTTGGAAACAATATGGGGGATGCTCCTTCTTCCACAGAGATGTTTTCTTTGAGAGACACACGTGTTTCTTCAAGTTAGCTGGACAGGCCTATTTGCTTACTGACTGTAACATATAAGATTTCTTTGGAGAGATACATGTGTTTCTTCAATGCAGCTGAAAAATGCCAATGTGGAAATAAGGGAGCCTCTCTCCACCATGAAGCACCCTGTTGCAGGAAGTATTCCATTTACAAACAAACACAATCTCCCAGGGAGACAATGTGCTATTACTCATGCTTCCAGCAGAGATGGTTTTTTTGGAGAAATATATGTGTTTCTTCAAATCTGCTGAACAGGCCTATTAGGAACAAAGAGAGCCTATGTCTACATTGAAAAAGCTAAATTGCCTGAAGTACTCCTTTCAAATATTAACTCAGCTGTCACAGGGAAACAATGAGCTGCACGGTACAGCTTCTAACATAGATGGTTTCCTTTTAGAGGTACGTGTGTTTCTTCAACTCACCTGCCTGTGTCTATCTGGAAAAAAGTGAGCCTATCCCAACCTTGAAAACCCTAAGCTGTAGGAAGTATTCCTATGCAAAGCCTTCTCAATTCTTACTGGGATACAATGTGGTGGATTCTCCTGCTTCTCACACAGATGTTTTCTGTCAAAAGACACATGTGTTTGTTCAAATTAGCCGGGGAGGCCTATTTGGAACAAACAACCCTTTGTTCCCCTTGCAAATTCTGAATGGTGGGAAGAAATTCTTTTAAAATACTCATTTTTAACAGGGAAGCAATGTGCTAGATGTTGAAGATTGTAACATAGATAGTTTTCTTTGCAGAGACACTGATGTTTTTACAACTTAGCTCACAGGCCTACGTGGAAGATAGAGAGCCTATCTCCCTTTGAAAAACGTAAGTTGCCCAAAGTATTCCTTTTAAAATGAAACTCAATTCTCTGAGGGAAAGAATGTGCTATATGCTCCTGATTCTGACTCAAGTGGTTTCTTTTGAGATACATGAGTTCCTTTAACTCTGCTGAAAGGGCCTATTTGGAACAAACAGCCTATCTCCACCTTGAATTTCAAAGATGCAGGAAGTACTGCTTTCAAAAACTTACTGGTTTTTACACGGGTAAACAATGAAGTACATGGCGAAGTTTGTAATCTAGTTGGTTTTCGTTTAGTGCTCCATGTGTTTCTTGAACTCATCTGAATAGGCCCATTTGGAACAAAGAGAGCCTACGTTCACTTTGAAAAATGTAATTTATAGGAAGTACTCCTATCAATAATTAACTCTCTTCTCAGAGGTATACTAGGTCCTAGATTCTATAGCTTGTATCACAGATAGTTTACTGTCAAGAGATAAATGTGTTTCTTCAACTTGCCTGAATAGGCCTATTTCAAAAAAAAGAGCTGATTTTCCCTTTGAAAAACCTAAGTCACAGGAAGTATTCCTTCAAAAACCAGCTCAATTCTCGCAGTGAAACAAGCTCCTAGATGCTGCAGTTTTGAACATAGATGGTTTTCTTTGCACAGATACATGTCTTTGTTCACCTCAGCTGAATAGACCTATTTGTTACAAAGAGAGCCTCTCTCCACCTTGAAAAACCTAAGTTGCCAAAGTGTTCATTTTCTATGTACTGAATACTCAGAGGGAAACAATGTGCTACATGTTGCAGCTTCTAGCATTGATGGTTTTCTGGAGATATAAATCTGTTTCTTCACATCAGCTGAATGGTCTTATTTGAAAAAAGGTAAACTTATCTCAACCTTGAAACATACGTTGCTGGAAAGTAGGACGTTCAGGAACATACTCCACTGTCACAGGGAAATAATGTGCTAGAAGCTCCTGCTTCTACTACAGATGATTTCCTTTCTAGAGATACATGTGTTTCTTCCAATTAGCTGAAAAGACCTAATTGAAAAAAGCGAGATTTCTCCACCTTCAAAATTCTCACTGGCAGAGAGTATTTCTTAGGAAAATTAACTACTCTCCATCAGAGAAACAACAGCAAGATACTGAAGCTTGTCACACAGACAGTTTTCTTTTCTTTGGAGAGATTTCTTTGCTCTTTCAACTCAGGTTCGTAGGCCTAGTTGGAACACAGAAAGCCAATCTCCACATTGAAAAACCTACGTTCCCATATGTATTCCTTTGAAAAACGAAATCCATTTTCATCAGAAAACAATGTACGAGATGCTGAGCTTCTACAATACATGGTTCTCTTGGAGAGATAAATGTGTTGCTTCAACTCAGCTGAATTTGCCTCTTTGGAACAATGTGATCTCATGTGAACCTTGGAAAACGTCCGTCGCGGGAAGTAGTCCTTGCAAAACCGTACTCAATTTTCTCAGGAGACAATGGGCTAGATGCTCCTATTTCTGAAACAGACGGTTTTCTTTCAAGTTATGCATGTGTTTCTTTAAATTAGCTGGCTAGGCCTATTTTGAACAAAGAGATTTTATCTCCATATTGAGAAACTGAAGTTGCTCTAGGTATTTCATTGACAAACTACACTCAATCTGACAAGGAAACAATGTGTTAGATATTCCTTCTGGTAACATAGATGGTTTTCTTCGGAGAGAAACACGTGTTTGTTCAAATCAGCTGAAAAGGCCTCCATGATACAAAGGGAGCCTATCTCCATCCTGAAAAACCGAAGTTGCAAGAAGTATTCCTTTTAAATCTACTGACTACTCACATGGAAACAATATGCTAGATGCTGCAGCTTGTAGTTAGACGGTTTTCTTTGGAGAGACACATGTGTTTCTTCACCTCAGCTGAATTGACCTGTTTGGAACCAAGAGAGTCTACCTCCACCTTGAAAATCCTAACTTGCAGGAAGTATTTCTTTGAAAAAACTGGCAAAAGTCTCCCAGGGTGACAATGTTCTTATTCTCCAGGGTCAAACAGAGATGGTTTTCTTTCAGGAGATACATGTGTTCCTTTAAGTCATATAGAAAGGCCTATTTTGTAACAAAGAGCCCATATCCACATTGAATGACCTATGTTGCAGGAGGAATTCCTTTCCAAATCTATCTCGGTTCTCACAGGGAAGCAATGTGCTAGATGTTGCTGCTTGTAACATATAATGTTTCTTGGGAGAGATCCCTTTGTCTTCAACTCAGCTGAACAGGCCAACGTAGAAAAAAGGGAGCCTATCTCCACCGTGAGAAACCATGCTGCAGGAAGTATTCCAATCAAAAACAAACTTATCTCACGGGGAAACAATGTGCTACCATTCCTGCTTCCAACAGAGATGGTGTTCTTTCGAGAGGTATGTGTGTTTCTTGAAATCTGCGGAATAGGCCTATTGGAAACAAAGTGAGCCTATGTCTACATTGAAAGACCTAAACTGCCTGAAGTACTCCTTTCAAATAGTAACTCAGCTCTCTCACAGAATCAATGTGCTACATGCTGCAGCGTCTAATCTAGATGGTTTCCTTTTAGAGATACATGTGTTTCTTCAACTCACCTGATTGTGTGTATTGGGAACAAAGTGAGCCAACCCACCCTTGGAAAACGTAAGTTGCAGGAAGTCTTTCTTTGACAAACTTACTAAATTCTCACAGGGAAACAATGCCCGAATATTCCTGCTTCCAACAGAGATGGCTTTCTTTGGAGAGATATATGTGTTTCTTCAAATGTGCTGAATAGGCCTACTTGGAACAAAGTGTGCCTATCTCTACATTGAAAATCCTCAGTTGCCCGAAGTACTCCTTTCAAGTACTAACTCAGATCTCACAGAGAAACCATGTGCTACATGCTGCAGCTTCTAATCCCGATGGTTTCCTTTTAGAAATACATGTGTTTCTTCAATTCACATGAAGGTGTGTATTGGGAACAAAGTGAGTCAACCCAACCTTGGAAAACGTAAATTGCAGGAAGTATTCCCTTGCAAAACCTATTCAATTCGAAGTTGGAAACAATATGGGGGATGCTCCTTCTTCCACAGAGATGTTTTCTTTGAGAGACACACGTGTTTCTTCAAGTTAGCTGGACAGGCCTATTTGCTTACTGACTGTAACATATAAGATTTCTTTGGAGAGATACATGTGTTTCTTCAATGCAGCTGAAAAATGCCAATGTGGAAATAAGGGAGCCTCTCTCCACCATGAAGCACCCTGTTGCAGGAAGTATTCCATTTACAAACAAACACAATCTCCCAGGGAGACAATGTGCTATTACTCATGCTTCCAGCAGAGATGGTTTTTTTGGAGAAATATATGTGTTTCTTCAAATCTGCTGAACAGGCCTATTAGGAACAAAGAGAGCCTATGTCTACATTGAAAAAGCTAAATTGCCTGAAGTACTCCTTTCAAATATTAACTCAGCTGTCACAGGGAAACAATGAGCTGCACGGTACAGCTTCTAACATAGATGGTTTCCTTTTAGAGGTACGTGTGTTTCTTCAACTCACCTGCCTGTGTCTATCTGGAAAAAAGTGAGCCTATCCCAACCTTGAAAACCCTAAGCTGTAGGAAGTATTCCTATGCAAAGCCTTCTCAATTCTTACTGGGATACAATGTGGTGGATTCTCCTGCTTCTCACACAGATGTTTTCTGTCAAAAGACACATGTGTTTGTTCAAATTAGCCGGGGAGGCCTATTTGGAACAAACAACCCTTTGTTCCCCTTGCAAATTCTGAATGGTGGGAAGAAATTCTTTTAAAATACTCATTTTTAACAGGGAAGCAATGTGCTAGATGTTGAAGATTGTAACATAGATAGTTTTCTTTGCAGAGACACTGATGTTTTTACAACTTAGCTCACAGGCCTACGTGGAAGATAGAGAGCCTATCTCCCTTTGAAAAACGTAAGTTGCCCAAAGTATTCCTTTTAAAATGAAACTCAATTCTCTGAGGGAAAGAATGTGCTATATGCTCCTGATTCTGACTCAAGTGGTTTCTTTTGAGATACATGAGTTCCTTTAACTCTGCTGAAAGGGCCTATTTGGAACAAACAGCCTATCTCCACCTTGAATTTCAAAGATGCAGGAAGTACTGCTTTCAAAAACTTACTGGTTTTTACACGGGTAAACAATGAAGTACATGGCGAAGTTTGTAATCTAGTTGGTTTTCGTTTAGTGCTCCATGTGTTTCTTGAACTCATCTGAATAGGCCCATTTGGAACAAAGAGAGCCTACGTTCACTTTGAAAAATGTAATTTATAGGAAGTACTCCTATCAATAATTAACTCTCTTCTCAGAGGTATACTAGGTCCTAGATTCTATAGCTTGTATCACAGATAGTTTACTGTCAAGAGATAAATGTGTTTCTTCAACTTGCCTGAATAGGCCTATTTCAAAAAAAAGAGCTGATTTTCCCTTTGAAAAACCTAAGTCACAGGAAGTATTCCTTCAAAAACCAGCTCAATTCTCGCAGTGAAACAAGCTCCTAGATGCTGCAGTTTTGAACATAGATGGTTTTCTTTGCACAGATACATGTCTTTGTTCACCTCAGCTGAATAGACCTATTTGTTACAAAGAGAGCCTCTCTCCACCTTGAAAAACCTAAGTTGCCAAAGTGTTCATTTTCTATGTACTGAATACTCAGAGGGAAACAATGTGCTACATGTTGCAGCTTCTAGCATTGATGGTTTTCTGGAGATATAAATCTGTTTCTTCACATCAGCTGAATGGTCTTATTTGAAAAAAGGTAAACTTATCTCAACCTTGAAACATACGTTGCTGGAAAGTAGGACGTTCAGGAACATACTCCACTGTCACAGGGAAATAATGTGCTAGAAGCTCCTGCTTCTACTACAGATGATTTCCTTTCTAGAGATACATGTGTTTCTTCCAATTAGCTGAAAAGACCTAATTGAAAAAAGCGAGATTTCTCCACCTTCAAAATTCTCACTGGCAGAGAGTATTTCTTAGGAAAATTAACTACTCTCCATCAGAGAAACAACAGCAAGATACTGAAGCTTGTCACACAGACAGTTTTCTTTTCTTTGGAGAGATTTCTTTGCTCTTTCAACTCAGGTTCGTAGGCCTAGTTGGAACACAGAAAGCCAATCTCCACATTGAAAAACCTACGTTCCCATATGTATTCCTTTGAAAAACGAAATCCATTTTCATCAGAAAACAATGTACGAGATGCTGAGCTTCTACAATACATGGTTCTCTTGGAGAGATAAATGTGTTGCTTCAACTCAGCTGAATTTGCCTCTTTGGAACAATGTGATCTCATGTGAACCTTGGAAAACGTCCGTCGCGGGAAGTAGTCCTTGCAAAACCGTACTCAATTTTCTCAGGAGACAATGGGCTAGATGCTCCTATTTCTGAAACAGACGGTTTTCTTTCAAGTTATGCATGTGTTTCTTTAAATTAGCTGGCTAGGCCTATTTTGAACAAAGAGATTTTATCTCCATATTGAGAAACTGAAGTTGCTCTAGGTATTTCATTGACAAACTACACTCAATCTGACAAGGAAACAATGTGTTAGATATTCCTTCTGGTAACATAGATGGTTTTCTTCGGAGAGAAACACGTGTTTGTTCAAATCAGCTGAAAAGGCCTCCATGATACAAAGGGAGCCTATCTCCATCCTGAAAAACCGAAGTTGCAAGAAGTATTCCTTTTAAATCTACTGACTACTCACATGGAAACAATATGCTAGATGCTGCAGCTTGTAGTTAGACGGTTTTCTTTGGAGAGACACATGTGTTTCTTCACCTCAGCTGAATTGACCTGTTTGGAACCAAGAGAGTCTACCTCCACCTTGAAAATCCTAACTTGCAGGAAGTATTTCTTTGAAAAAACTGGCAAAAGTCTCCCAGGGTGACAATGTTCTTATTCTCCAGGGTCAAACAGAGATGGTTTTCTTTCAGGAGATACATGTGTTCCTTTAAGTCATATAGAAAGGCCTATTTTGTAACAAAGAGCCCATATCCACATTGAATGACCTATGTTGCAGGAGGAATTCCTTTCCAAATCTATCTCGGTTCTCACAGGGAAGCAATGTGCTAGATGTTGCTGCTTGTAACATATAATGTTTCTTGGGAGAGATCCCTTTGTCTTCAACTCAGCTGAACAGGCCAACGTAGAAAAAAGGGAGCCTATCTCCACCGTGAGAAACCATGCTGCAGGAAGTATTCCAATCAAAAACAAACTTATCTCACGGGGAAACAATGTGCTACCATTCCTGCTTCCAACAGAGATGGTGTTCTTTCGAGAGGTATGTGTGTTTCTTGAAATCTGCGGAATAGGCCTATTGGAAACAAAGTGAGCCTATGTCTACATTGAAAGACCTAAACTGCCTGAAGTACTCCTTTCAAATAGTAACTCAGCTCTCTCACAGAATCAATGTGCTACATGCTGCAGCGTCTAATCTAGATGGTTTCCTTTTAGAGATACATGTGTTTCTTCAACTCACCTGATTGTGTGTATTGGGAACAAAGTGAGCCAACCCACCCTTGGAAAACGTAAGTTGCAGGAAGTCTTTCTTTGACAAACTTACTAAATTCTCACAGGGAAACAATGCCCGAATATTCCTGCTTCCAACAGAGATGGCTTTCTTTGGAGAGATATATGTGTTTCTTCAAATGTGCTGAATAGGCCTACTTGGAACAAAGTGTGCCTATCTCTACATTGAAAATCCTCAGTTGCCCGAAGTACTCCTTTCAAGTACTAACTCAGATCTCACAGAGAAACCATGTGCTACATGCTGCAGCTTCTAATCCCGATGGTTTCCTTTTAGAAATACATGTGTTTCTTCAATTCACATGAAGGTGTGTATTGGGAACAAAGTGAGTCAACCCAACCTTGGAAAACGTAAATTGCAGGAAGTATTCCCTTGCAAAACCTATTCAATTCGAAGTTGGAAACAATATGGGGGATGCTCCTTCTTCCACAGAGATGTTTTCTTTGAGAGACACACGTGTTTCTTCAAGTTAGCTGGACAGGCCTATTTGCTTACTGACTGTAACATATAAGATTTCTTTGGAGAGATACATGTGTTTCTTCAATGCAGCTGAAAAATGCCAATGTGGAAATAAGGGAGCCTCTCTCCACCATGAAGCACCCTGTTGCAGGAAGTATTCCATTTACAAACAAACACAATCTCCCAGGGAGACAATGTGCTATTACTCATGCTTCCAGCAGAGATGGTTTTTTTGGAGAAATATATGTGTTTCTTCAAATCTGCTGAACAGGCCTATTAGGAACAAAGAGAGCCTATGTCTACATTGAAAAAGCTAAATTGCCTGAAGTACTCCTTTCAAATATTAACTCAGCTGTCACAGGGAAACAATGAGCTGCACGGTACAGCTTCTAACATAGATGGTTTCCTTTTAGAGGTACGTGTGTTTCTTCAACTCACCTGCCTGTGTCTATCTGGAAAAAAGTGAGCCTATCCCAACCTTGAAAACCCTAAGCTGTAGGAAGTATTCCTATGCAAAGCCTTCTCAATTCTTACTGGGATACAATGTGGTGGATTCTCCTGCTTCTCACACAGATGTTTTCTGTCAAAAGACACATGTGTTTGTTCAAATTAGCCGGGGAGGCCTATTTGCAACAAACAACCCTTTGTTCCCTTTGCAAATTCTGAATGGTGGGAAGAAATTCTTTTAAAATACTCATTTTTAACAGGGAAGCAATGTGCTAGATGTTGAAGATTGTAACATAGATAGTTTTCTTTGCAGAGACACTGATGTTTTTACAACTTAGCTCACAGGCCTACGTGGAAGATAGAGAGCCTATCTCCCTTTGAAAAACGTAAGTTGCCCAAAGTATTCCTTTTAAAATGAAACTCAATTCTCTGAGGGAAAGAATGTGCTATATGCTCCTGATTCTGACTCAAGTGGTTTCTTTTGAGATACATGAGTTCCTTTAACTCTGCTGAAAGGGCCTATTTGGAACAAACAGCCTATCTCCACCTTGAATTTCAAAGATGCAGGAAGTACTGCTTTCAAAAACTTACTGGTTTTTACACGGGTAAACAATGAAGTACATGGCGAAGTTTGTAATCTAGTTGGTTTTCGTTTAGTGCTCCATGTGTTTCTTGAACTCATCTGAATAGGCCCATTTGGAACAAAGAGAGCCTACGTTCACTTTGAAAAATGTAATTTATAGGAAGTACTCCTATCAATAATTAACTCTCTTCTCAGAGGTATACTAGGTCCTAGATTCTATAGCTTGTATCACAGATAGTTTACTGTCAAGAGATAAATGTGTTTCTTCAACTTGCCTGAATAGGCCTATTTCAAAAAAAAGAGCTGATTTTCCCTTTGAAAAACCTAAGTCACAGGAAGTATTCCTTCAAAAACCAGCTCAATTCTCGCAGTGAAACAAGCTCCTAGATGCTGCAGTTTTGAACATAGATGGTTTTCTTTGGACAGATACATGTCTTTGTTCACCTCAGCTGAATAGACCTATTTGTTACAAAGAGAGCCTCTCTCCACCTTGAAAAACCTAAGTTGCCAAAGTGTTCATTTTCTATGTACTGAATACTCAGAGGGAAACAATGTGCTACATGTTGCAGCTTCTAGCATTGATGGTTTTCTGGAGATATAAATCTGTTTCTTCACATCAGCTGAATGGTCTTATTTGAAAAAAGGTAAACTTATCTCAACCTTGAAACATACGTTGCTGGAAAGTAGGACGTTCAGGAACATACTCCACTGTCACAGGGAAATAATGTGCTAGAAGCTCCTGCTTCTACTACAGATGATTTCCTTTCTAGAGATACATGTGTTTCTTCCAATTAGCTGAAAAGACCTAATTGAAAAAAGCGAGATTTCTCCACCTTCAAAATTCTCACTGGCAGAGAGTATTTCTTAGGAAAATTAACTACTCTCCATCAGAGAAACAACAGCAAGATACTGAAGCTTGTCACACAGACAGTTTTCTTTTCTTTGGAGAGATTTCTTTGCTCTTTCAACTCAGGTTCGTAGGCCTAGTTGGAACACAGAAAGCCAATCTCCACATTGAAAAACCTACGTTCCCATATGTATTCCTTTGAAAAACGAAATCCATTTTCATCAGAAAACAATGTACGAGATGCTGAGCTTCTACAATACATGGTTCTCTTGGAGAGATAAATGTGTTGCTTCAACTCAGCTGAATTTGCCTCTTTGGAACAATGTGATCTCATGTGAACCTTGGAAAACGTCCGTCGCGGGAAGTAGTCCTTGCAAAACCGTACTCAATTTTCTCAGGAGACAATGGGCTAGATGCTCCTATTTCTGAAACAGACGGTTTTCTTTCAAGTTATGCATGTGTTTCTTTAAATTAGCTGGCTCGGCCTATTTTGAACAAAGAGATTTTATCTCCATATTGAGAAACTGAAGTTGCTCTAGGTATTTCATTGACAAACTACACTCAATCTGACAAGGAAACAATGCGTTAGATATTCCTTCTGGTAACATAGATGGTTTTCTTCGGAGAGAAACACGTGTTTGTTCAAATCAGCTGAAAAGGCCTCCATGATACAAAGGGAGCCTATCTCCATCCTGAAAAACCTAAGTTGCAAGAAGTATTCCTTTTAAATCTACTGACTACTCACATGGAAACAATATGCTAGATGCTGCAGCTTGTAGTTAGACGGTTTTCTTTGGAGAGACACATGTGTTTCTTCACCTCAGCTGAATTGACCTGTTTGGAACCAAGAGAGTCTACCTCCACCTTGAAAATCCTAACTCGCAGGAAGTATTTCTTTGAAAAAACTGGCAAAAGTCTCCCAGGGTGACAATGTTCTTATTCTCCAGGGTCAAACAGAGATGGTTTTCTTTCAGGAGATACATGTGTTCCTTTAAGTCATATAGAAAGGCCTATTTTGTAACAAAGAGCCCATATCCACATTGAATGACCTATGTTGCAGGAGGAATTCCTTTCCAAATCTATCTCGGTTCTCACAGGGAAGCAATGTGCTAGATGTTGCTGCTTGTAACATATAATGTTTCTTGGGAGAGATCCCTTTGTCTTCAACTCAGCTGAACAGGCCAACGTAGAAAAAAGGGAGCCTATCTCCACCGTGAGAAACCATGCTGCAGGAAGTATTCCAATCAAAAACAAACTTATCTCACGGGGAAACAATGTGCTACCATTCCTGCTTCCAACAGAGATGGTGTTCTTTCGAGAGGTATGTGTGTTTCTTGAAATCTGCGGAATAGGCCTATTGGAAACAAAGTGAGCCTATGTCTACATTGAAAGACCTAAACTGCCTGAAGTACTCCTTTCAAATAGTAACTCAGCTCTCTCACAGAATCAATGTGCTACATGCTGCAGCGTCTAATCTAGATGGTTTCCTTTTAGAGATACATGTGTTTCTTCAATTCACCTGATTGTGTGTATTGGGAACAAAGTGAGCCAACCCACCCTTGGAAAACGTAAGTTGCAGGAAGTCTTTCTTTGACAAACTTACTAAATTCTCACAGGGAAACAATGCCCGAATATTCCTGCTTCCAACAGAGATGGCTTTCTTTGGAGAGATATATGTGTTTCTTCAAATGTGCTGAATAGGCCTACTTGGAACAAAGTGTGCCTATCTCTACATTGAAAATCCTCAGTTGCCCGAAGTACTCCTTTCAAGTACTAACTCAGATCTCACAGAGAAACCATGTGCTACATGCTGCAGCTTCTAATCCCGATGGTTTCCTTTTAGAAATACATGTGTTTCTTCAATTCACATGAAGGTGTGTATTGGGAACAAAGTGAGTCAACCCAACCTTGGAAAACGTAAATTGCAGGAAGTATTCCCTTGCAAAACCTATTCAATTCGAAGTTGGAAACAATATGGGGGATGCTCCTTCTTCCACAGAGATGTTTTCTTTGAGAGACACACGTGTTTCTTCAAGTTAGCTGGACAGGCCTATTTGCTTACTGACTGTAACATATAAGATTTCTTTGGAGAGATACATGTGTTTCTTCAATGCAGCTGAAAAATGCCAATGTGGAAATAAGGGAGCCTCTCTCCACCATGAAGCACCCTGTTGCAGGAAGTATTCCATTTACAAACAAACACAATCTCCCAGGGAGACAATGTGCTATTACTCATGCTTCCAGCAGAGATGGTTTTTTTGGAGAAATATATGTGTTTCTTCAAATCTGCTGAACAGGCCTATTAGGAACAAAGAGAGCCTATGTCTACATTGAAAAAGCTAAATTGCCTGAAGTACTCCTTTCAAATATTAACTCAGCTGTCACAGGGAAACAATGAGCTGCACGGTACAGCTTCTAACATAGATGGTTTCCTTTTAGAGGTACGTGTGTTTCTTCAACTCACCTGCCTGTGTCTATCTGGAAAAAAGTGAGCCTATCCCAACCTTGAAAACCCTAAGCTGTAGGAAGTATTCCTATGCAAAGCCTTCTCAATTCTTACTGGGATACAATGTGGTGGATTCTCCTGCTTCTCACACAGATGTTTTCTGTCAAAAGACACATGTGTTTGTTCAAATTAGCCGGGGAGGCCTATTTGCAACAAACAACCCTTTGTTCCCCTTGCAAATTCTGAATGGTGGGAAGAAATTCTTTTAAAATACTCATTTTTAACAGGGAAGCAATGTGCTAGATGTTGAAGATTGTAACATAGATAGTTTTCTTTGCAGAGACACTGATGTTTTTACAACTTAGCTCACAGGCCTACGTGGAAGATAGAGAGCCTATCTCCCTTTGAAAAACGTAAGTTGCCCAAAGTATTCCTTTTAAAATGAAACTCAATTCTCTGAGGGAAAGAATGTGCTATATGCTCCTGATTCTGACTCAAGTGGTTTCTTTTGAGATACATGAGTTCCTTTAACTCTGCTGAAAGGGCCTATTTGGAACAAACAGCCTATCTCCACCTTGAATTTCAAAGATGCAGGAAGTACTGCTTTCAAAAACTTACTGGTTTTTACACGGGTAAACAATGAAGTACATGGCGAAGTTTGTAATCTAGTTGGTTTTCGTTTAGTGCTCCATGTGTTTCTTGAACTCATCTGAATAGGCCCATTTGGAACAAAGAGAGCCTACGTTCACTTTGAAAAATGTAATTTATAGGAAGTACTCCTATCAATAATTAACTCTCTTCTCAGAGGTATACTAGGTCCTAGATTCTATAGCTTGTATCACAGATAGTTTACTGTCAAGAGATAAATGTGTTTCTTCAACTTGCCTGAATAGGCCTATTTCAAAAAAAAGAGCTGATTTTCCCTTTGAAAAACCTAAGTCACAGGAAGTATTCCTTCAAAAACCAGCTCAATTCTCGCAGTGAAACAAGCTCCTAGATGCTGCAGTTTTGAACATAGATGGTTTTCTTTGGACAGATACATGTCTTTGTTCACCTCAGCTGAATAGACCTATTTGTTACAAAGAGAGCCTCTCTCCACCTTGAAAAACCTAAGTTGCCAAAGTGTTCATTTTCTATGTACTGAATACTCAGAGGGAAACAATGTGCTACATGTTGCAGCTTCTAGCATTGATGGTTTTCTGGAGATATAAATCTGTTTCTTCACATCAGCTGAATGGTCTTATTTGAAAAAAGGTAAACTTATCTCAACCTTGAAACATACGTTGCTGGAAAGTAGGACGTTCAGGAACATACTCCACTGTCACAGGGAAATAATGTGCTAGAAGCTCCTGCTTCTACTACAGATGATTTCCTTTCTAGAGATACATGTGTTTCTTCCAATTAGCTGAAAAGACCTAATTGAAAAAAGCGAGATTTCTCCACCTTCAAAATTCTCACTGGCAGAGAGTATTTCTTAGGAAAATTAACTACTCTCCATCAGAGAAACAACAGCAAGATACTGAAGCTTGTCACACAGACAGTTTTCTTTTCTTTGGAGAGATTTCTTTGCTCTTTCAACTCAGGTTCGTAGGCCTAGTTGGAACACAGAAAGCCAATCTCCACATTGAAAAACCTACGTTCCCATATGTATTCCTTTGAAAAACGAAATCCATTTTCATCAGAAAACAATGTACGAGATGCTGAGCTTCTACAATACATGGTTCTCTTGGAGAGATAAATGTGTTGCTTCAACTCAGCTGAATTTGCCTCTTTGGAACAATGTGATCTCATGTGAACCTTGGAAAACGTCCGTCGCGGGAAGTAGTCCTTGCAAAACCGTACTCAATTTTCTCAGGAGACAATGGGCTAGATGCTCCTATTTCTGAAACAGACGGTTTTCTTTCAAGTTATGCATGTGTTTCTTTAAATTAGCTGGCTCGGCCTATTTTGAACAAAGAGATTTTATCTCCATATTGAGAAACTGAAGTTGCTCTAGGTATTTCATTGACAAACTACACTCAATCTGACAAGGAAACAATGCGTTAGATATTCCTTCTGGTAACATAGATGGTTTTCTTCGGAGAGAAACACGTGTTTGTTCAAATCAGCTGAAAAGGCCTCCATGATACAAAGGGAGCCTATCTCCATCCTGAAAAACCTAAGTTGCAAGAAGTATTCCTTTTAAATCTACTGACTACTCACATGGAAACAATATGCTAGATGCTGCAGCTTGTAGTTAGACGGTTTTCTTTGGAGAGACACATGTGTTTCTTCACCTCAGCTGAATTGACCTGTTTGGAACCAAGAGAGTCTACCTCCACCTTGAAAATCCTAACTCGCAGGAAGTATTTCTTTGAAAAAACTGGCAAAAGTCTCCCAGGGTGACAATGTTCTTATTCTCCAGGGTCAAACAGAGATGGTTTTCTTTCAGGAGATACATGTGTTCCTTTAAGTCATATAGAAAGGCCTATTTTGTAACAAAGAGCCCATATCCACATTGAATGACCTATGTTGCAGGAGGAATTCCTTTCCAAATCTATCTCGGTTCTCACAGGGAAGCAATGTGCTAGATGTTGCTGCTTGTAACATATAATGTTTCTTGGGAGAGATCCCTTTGTCTTCAACTCAGCTGAACAGGCCAACGTAGAAAAAAGGGAGCCTATCTCCACCGTGAGAAACCATGCTGCAGGAAGTATTCCAATCAAAAACAAACTTATCTCACGGGGAAACAATGTGCTACCATTCCTGCTTCCAACAGAGATGGTGTTCTTTCGAGAGGTATGTGTGTTTCTTGAAATCTGCGGAATAGGCCTATTGGAAACAAAGTGAGCCTATGTCTACATTGAAAGACCTAAACTGCCTGAAGTACTCCTTTCAAATAGTAACTCAGCTCTCTCACAGAATCAATGTGCTACATGCTGCAGCGTCTAATCTAGATGGTTTCCTTTTAGAGATACATGTGTTTCTTCAATTCACCTGATTGTGTGTATTGGGAACAAAGTGAGCCAACCCACCCTTGGAAAACGTAAGTTGCAGGAAGTCTTTCTTTGACAAACTTACTAAATTCTCACAGGGAAACAATGCCCGAATATTCCTGCTTCCAACAGAGATGGCTTTCTTTGGAGAGATATATGTGTTTCTTCAAATGTGCTGAATAGGCCTACTTGGAACAAAGTGTGCCTATCTCTACATTGAAAATCCTCAGTTGCCCGAAGTACTCCTTTCAAGTACTAACTCAGATCTCACAGAGAAACCATGTGCTACATGCTGCAGCTTCTAATCCCGATGGTTTCCTTTTAGAAATACATGTGTTTCTTCAATTCACATGAAGGTGTGTATTGGGAACAAAGTGAGTCAACCCAACCTTGGAAAACGTAAATTGCAGGAAGTATTCCCTTGCAAAACCTATTCAATTCGAAGTTGGAAACAATATGGGGGATGCTCCTTCTTCCACAGAGATGTTTTCTTTGAGAGACACACGTGTTTCTTCAAGTTAGCTGGACAGGCCTATTTGCTTACTGACTGTAACATATAAGATTTCTTTGGAGAGATACATGTGTTTCTTCAATGCAGCTGAAAAATGCCAATGTGGAAATAAGGGAGCCTCTCTCCACCATGAAGCACCCTGTTGCAGGAAGTATTCCATTTACAAACAAACACAATCTCCCAGGGAGACAATGTGCTATTACTCATGCTTCCAGCAGAGATGGTTTTTTTGGAGAAATATATGTGTTTCTTCAAATCTGCTGAACAGGCCTATTAGGAACAAAGAGAGCCTATGTCTACATTGAAAAAGCTAAATTGCCTGAAGTACTCCTTTCAAATATTAACTCAGCTGTCACAGGGAAACAATGAGCTGCACGGTACAGCTTCTAACATAGATGGTTTCCTTTTAGAGGTACGTGTGTTTCTTCAACTCACCTGCCTGTGTCTATCTGGAAAAAAGTGAGCCTATCCCAACCTTGAAAACCCTAAGCTGTAGGAAGTATTCCTATGCAAAGCCTTCTCAATTCTTACTGGGATACAATGTGGTGGATTCTCCTGCTTCTCACACAGATGTTTTCTGTCAAAAGACACATGTGTTTGTTCAAATTAGCCGGGGAGGCCTATTTGGAACAAACAACCCTTTGTTCCCCTTGCAAATTCTGAATGGTGGGAAGAAATTCTTTTAAAATACTCATTTTTAACAGGGAAGCAATGTGCTAGATGTTGAAGATTGTAACATAGATAGTTTTCTTTGCAGAGACACTGATGTTTTTACAACTTAGCTCACAGGCCTACGTGGAAGATAGAGAGCCTATCTCCCTTTGAAAAACGTAAGTTGCCCAAAGTATTCCTTTTAAAATGAAACTCAATTCTCTGAGGGAAAGAATGTGCTATATGCTCCTGATTCTGACTCAAGTGGTTTCTTTTGAGATACATGAGTTCCTTTAACTCTGCTGAAAGGGCCTATTTGGAACAAACAGCCTATCTCCACCTTGAATTTCAAAGATGCAGGAAGTACTGCTTTCAAAAACTTACTGGTTTTTACACGGGTAAACAATGAAGTACATGGCGAAGTTTGTAATCTAGTTGGTTTTCGTTTAGTGCTCCATGTGTTTCTTGAACTCATCTGAATAGGCCCATTTGGAACAAAGAGAGCCTACGTTCACTTTGAAAAATGTAATTTATAGGAAGTACTCCTATCAATAATTAACTCTCTTCTCAGAGGTATACTAGGTCCTAGATTCTATAGCTTGTATCACAGATAGTTTACTGTCAAGAGATAAATGTGTTTCTTCAACTTGCCTGAATAGGCCTATTTCAAAAAAAAGAGCTGATTTTCCCTTTGAAAAACCTAAGTCACAGGAAGTATTCCTTCAAAAACCAGCTCAATTCTCGCAGTGAAACAAGCTCCTAGATGCTGCAGTTTTGAACATAGATGGTTTTCTTTGCACAGATACATGTCTTTGTTCACCTCAGCTGAATAGACCTATTTGTTACAAAGAGAGCCTCTCTCCACCTTGAAAAACCTAAGTTGCCAAAGTGTTCATTTTCTATGTACTGAATACTCAGAGGGAAACAATGTGCTACATGTTGCAGCTTCTAGCATTGATGGTTTTCTGGAGATATAAATCTGTTTCTTCACATCAGCTGAATGGTCTTATTTGAAAAAAGGTAAACTTATCTCAACCTTGAAACATACGTTGCTGGAAAGTAGGACGTTCAGGAACATACTCCACTGTCACAGGGAAATAATGTGCTAGAAGCTCCTGCTTCTACTACAGATGATTTCCTTTCTAGAGATACATGTGTTTCTTCCAATTAGCTGAAAAGACCTAATTGAAAAAAGCGAGATTTCTCCACCTTCAAAATTCTCACTGGCAGAGAGTATTTCTTAGGAAAATTAACTACTCTCCATCAGAGAAACAACAGCAAGATACTGAAGCTTGTCACACAGACAGTTTTCTTTTCTTTGGAGAGATTTCTTTGCTCTTTCAACTCAGGTTCGTAGGCCTAGTTGGAACACAGAAAGCCAATCTCCACAGTGAAAAACCTACGTTCCCATATGTATTCCTTTGAAAAACGAAATCCATTTTCATCAGAAAACAATGTATGAGATGCTGAGCTTCTACAATACATGGTTCTCTTGGAGAGATAAATGTGTTGCTTCAACTCAGCTGAATTTGCCTCTTTGGAACAATGTGATCTCATGTGAACCTTGGAAAACGTCCGTCGCGGGAAGTAGTGCTTGCAAAACCGTACTCAATTTTCTCAGGAGACAATGGGCTAGATGCTCCTATTTCTGAAACAGACGGTTTTCTTTCAAGTTATGCATGTGTTTCTTTAAATTAGCTGGCTAGGCCTATTTTGAACAAAGAGATCTTATCTCCATATTGAGAAACTGAAGTTGCTCTAGGTATTTCATTGACAAACTACACTCAATCTGACAAGGAAACAATGTGTTAGATATTCCTTCTGGTAACATAGATGGTTTTCTTTGGAGAGAAACACGTGTTTGTTCAAATCAGCTGAAAAGGCCTCCATGATACAAAGGGAGCCTATCTCCATCCTGAAAAACCGAAGTTGCAAGAAGTATTCCTTTT
Organism: Castor canadensis; assembly: GCF_047511655.1. Taxonomy (NCBI): domain Eukaryota; kingdom Metazoa; phylum Chordata; class Mammalia; order Rodentia; family Castoridae; genus Castor; species Castor canadensis. Next base: position 29,634,868 of record NC_133402.1, on the reverse strand, counting down.
AAATCTACTGACTACTCACATGGAAACAATATGCTAGATGCTGCAGCTTGTAGTTAGACGGTTTTCTTTGGAGAGACACATGTGTTTCTTCACCTCAGCTGAATTGACCTGTTTGGAACCAAGAGAGTCTACCTCCACCTTGAAAATCCTAACTTGCAGGAAGTATTTCTTTGAAAAAACTGGCAAAAGTCTCCCAGGGTGACAATGTTCTTATTCTCCAGGGTCAAACAGAGATGGTTTTCTTTCAGGAGATACATGTGTTCCTTTAAGTCATATAGAAAGGCCTATTTTGTAACAAAGAGCCCATATCCACATTGAATGACCTATGTTGCAGGAGGAATTCCTTTCCAAATCTATCTCGGTTCTCACAGGGAAGCAATGTGCTAGATGTTGCTGCTTGTAACATATAATGTTTCTTGGGAGAGATCCCTTTGTCTTCAACTCAGCTGAACAGGCCAACGTAGAAAAAAGGGAGCCTATCTCCACCGTGAGAAACCATGCTGCAGGAAGTATTCCAATCAAAAACAAACTTATCTCACGGGGAAACAATGTGCTACCATTCCTGCTTCCAACAGAGATGGTGTTCTTTCGAGAGGTATGTGTGTTTCTTGAAATCTGCGGAATAGGCCTATTGGAAACAAAGTGAGCCTATGTCTACATTGAAAGACCTAAACTGCCTGAAGTACTCCTTTCAAATAGTAACTCAGCTCTCTCACAGAATCAATGTGCTACATGCTGCAGCGTCTAATCTAGATGGTTTCCTTTTAGAGATACATGTGTTTCTTCAACTCACCTGATTGTGTGTATTGGGAACAAAGTGAGCCAACCCACCCTTGGAAAACGTAAGTTGCAGGAAGTCTTTCTTTGACAAACTTACTAAATTCTCACAGGGAAACAATGCCCGAATATTCCTGCTTCCAACAGAGATGGCTTTCTTTGGAGAGATATATGTGTTTCTTCAAATGTGCTGAATAGGCCTACTTGGAACAAAGTGTGCCTATCTCTACATTGAAAATCCTCAGTTGCCCGAAGTACTCCTTTCAAGTACTAACTCAGATCTCACAGAGAAACCATGTGCTACATGCTGCAGCTTCTAATCCCGATGGTTTCCTTTTAGAAATACATGTGTTTCTTCAATTCACATGAAGGTGTGTATTGGGAACAAAGTGAGTCAACCCAACCTTGGAAAACGTAAATTGCAGGAAGTATTCCCTTGCAAAACCTATTCAATTCGAAGTTGGAAACAATATGGGGGATGCTCCTTCTTCCACAGAGATGTTTTCTTTGAGAGACACACGTGTTTCTTCAAGTTAGCTGGACAGGCCTATTTGCTTACTGACTGTAACATATAAGATTTCTTTGGAGAGATACATGTGTTTCTTCAATGCAGCTGAAAAATGCCAATGTGGAAATAAGGGAGCCTCTCTCCACCATGAAGCACCCTGTTGCAGGAAGTATTCCATTTACAAACAAACACAATCTCCCAGGGAGACAATGTGCTATTACTCATGCTTCCAGCAGAGATGGTTTTTTTGGAGAAATATATGTGTTTCTTCAAATCTGCTGAACAGGCCTATTAGGAACAAAGAGAGCCTATGTCTACATTGAAAAAGCTAAATTGCCTGAAGTACTCCTTTCAAATATTAACTCAGCTGTCACAGGGAAACAATGAGCTGCACGGTACAGCTTCTAACATAGATGGTTTCCTTTTAGAGGTACGTGTGTTTCTTCAACTCACCTGCCTGTGTCTATCTGGAAAAAAGTGAGCCTATCCCAACCTTGAAAACCCTAAGCTGTAGGAAGTATTCCTATGCAAAGCCTTCTCAATTCTTACTGGGATACAATGTGGTGGATTCTCCTGCTTCTCACACAGATGTTTTCTGTCAAAAGACACATGTGTTTGTTCAAATTAGCCGGGGAGGCCTATTTGGAACAAACAACCCTTTGTTCCCCTTGCAAATTCTGAATGGTGGGAAGAAATTCTTTTAAAATACTCATTTTTAACAGGGAAGCAATGTGCTAGATGTTGAAGATTGTAACATAGATAGTTTTCTTTGCAGAGACACTGATGTTTTTACAACTTAGCTCACAGGCCTACGTGGAAGATAGAGAGCCTATCTCCCTTTGAAAAACGTAAGTTGCCCAAAGTATTCCTTTTAAAATGAAACTCAATTCTCTGAGGGAAAGAATGTGCTATATGCTCCTGATTCTGACTCAAGTGGTTTCTTTTGAGATACATGAGTTCCTTTAACTCTGCTGAAAGGGCCTATTTGGAACAAACAGCCTATCTCCACCTTGAATTTCAAAGATGCAGGAAGTACTGCTTTCAAAAACTTACTGGTTTTTACACGGGTAAACAATGAAGTACATGGCGAAGTTTGTAATCTAGTTGGTTTTCGTTTAGTGCTCCATGTGTTTCTTGAACTCATCTGAATAGGCCCATTTGGAACAAAGAGAGCCTACGTTCACTTTGAAAAATGTAATTTATAGGAAGTACTCCTATCAATAATTAACTCTCTTCTCAGAGGTATACTAGGTCCTAGATTCTATAGCTTGTATCACAGATAGTTTACTGTCAAGAGATAAATGTGTTTCTTCAACTTGCCTGAATAGGCCTATTTCAAAAAAAAGAGCTGATTTTCCCTTTGAAAAACCTAAGTCACAGGAAGTATTCCTTCAAAAACCAGCTCAATTCTCGCAGTGAAACAAGCTCCTAGATGCTGCAGTTTTGAACATAGATGGTTTTCTTTGCACAGATACATGTCTTTGTTCACCTCAGCTGAATAGACCTATTTGTTACAAAGAGAGCCTCTCTCCACCTTGAAAAACCTAAGTTGCCAAAGTGTTCATTTTCTATGTACTGAATACTCAGAGGGAAACAATGTGCTACATGTTGCAGCTTCTAGCATTGATGGTTTTCTGGAGATATAAATCTGTTTCTTCACATCAGCTGAATGGTCTTATTTGAAAAAAGGTAAACTTATCTCAACCTTGAAACATACGTTGCTGGAAAGTAGGACGTTCAGGAACATACTCCACTGTCACAGGGAAATAATGTGCTAGAAGCTCCTGCTTCTACTACAGATGATTTCCTTTCTAGAGATACATGTGTTTCTTCCAATTAGCTGAAAAGACTTAATTGAAAAAAGCGAGATTTCTCCACCTTCAAAATTCTCACTGGCAGAGAGTATTTCTTAGGAAAATTAACTACTCTCCATCAGAGAAACAACAGCAAGATACTGAAGCTTGTCACACAGACAGTTTTCTTTTCTTTGGAGAGATTTCTTTGCTCTTTCAACTCAGGTTCGTAGGCCTAGTTGGAACACAGAAAGCCAATCTCCACAGTGAAAAACCTACGTTCCCATATGTATTCCTTTGAAAAACGAAATCCATTTTCATCAGAAAACAATGTATGAGATGCTGAGCTTCTACAATACATGGTTCTCTTGGAGAGATAAATGTGTTGCTTCAACTCAGCTGAATTTGCCTCTTTGGAACAATGTGATGTCATGTGAACCTTGGAAAACGTCCGTCGCGGGAAGTAGTCCTTGCAAAACCGTACTCAATTTTCTCAGGAGACAATGGGCTAGATGCTCCTATTTCTGAAACAGACGGTTTTCTTTCAAGTTATGCATGTGTTTCTTTAAATTAGCTGGCTAGGCCTATTTTGAACAAAGAGATCTTATCTCCATATTGAGAAACTGAAGTTGCTCTAGGTATTTCATTGACAAACTACACTCAATCTGACAAGGAAACAATGTGTTAGATATTCCTTCTGGTAACATAGATGGTTTTCTTTGGAGAGAAACACGTGTTTGTTCAAATCAGCTGAAAAGGCCTCCATGATACAAAGGGAGCCTATCTCCATCCTGAAAAACCGAAGTTGCAAGAAGTATTCCTTTTAAATCTACTGACTACTCACATGGAAACAATATGCTAGATGCTGCAGCTTGTAGTTAGACGGTTTTCTTTGGAGAGACACATGTGTTTCTTCACCTCAGCTGAATTGACCTGTTTGGAACCAAGAGAGTCTACCTCCACCTTGAAAATCCTAACTTGCAGGAAGTATTTCTTTGAAAAAACTGGCAAAAGTCTCCCAGGGTGACAATGTTCTTATTCTCCAGGGTCAAACAGAGATGGTTTTCTTTCAGGAGATACATGTGTTCCTTTAAGTCATATAGAAAGGCCTATTTTGTAACAAAGAGCCCATATCCACATTGAATGACCTATGTTGCAGGAGGAATTCCTTTCCAAATCTATCTCGGTTCTCACAGGGAAGCAATGTGCTAGATGTTGCTGCTTGTAACATATAATGTTTCTTGGGAGAGATCCCTTTGTCTTCAACTCAGCTGAACAGGCCAACGTAGAAAAAAGGGAGCCTATCTCCACCGTGAGAAACCATGCTGCAGGAAGTATTCCAATCAAAAACAAACTTATCTCACGGGGAAACAATGTGCTACCATTCCTGCTTCCAACAGAGATGGTGTTCTTTCGAGAGGTATGTGTGTTTCTTGAAATCTGCGGAATAGGCCTATTGGAAACAAAGTGAGCCTATGTCTACATTGAAAGACCTAAACTGCCTGAAGTACTCCTTTCAAATAGTAACTCAGCTCTCTCACAGAATCAATGTGCTACATGCTGCAGCGTCTAATCTAGATGGTTTCCTTTTAGAGATACATGTGTTTCTTCAATTCACCTGATTGTGTGTATTGGGAACAAAGTGAGCCAACCCACCCTTGGAAAACGTAAGTTGCAGGAAGTCTTTCTTTGACAAACTTACTAAATTCTCACAGGGAAACAATGCCCGAATATTCCTGCTTCCAACAGAGATGGCTTTCTTTGGAGAGATATATGTGTTTCTTCAAATGTGCTGAATAGGCCTACTTGGAACAAAGTGTGCCTATCTCTACATTGAAAATCCTCAGTTGCCCGAAGTACTCCTTTCAAGTACTAACTCAGATCTCACAGAGAAACCATGTGCTACATGCTGCAGCTTCTAATCCCGATGGTTTCCTTTTAGAAATACATGTGTTTCTTCAATTCACATGAAGGTGTGTATTGGGAACAAAGTGAGTCAACCCAACCTTGGAAAACGTAAATTGCAGGAAGTATTCCCTTGCAAAACCTATTCAATTCGAAGTTGGAAACAATATGGGGGATGCTCCTTCTTCCACAGAGATGTTTTCTTTGAGAGACACACGTGTTTCTTCAAGTTAGCTGGACAGGCCTATTTGCTTACTGACTGTAACATATAAGATTTCTTTGGAGAGATACATGTGTTTCTTCAATGCAGCTGAAAAATGCCAATGTGGAAATAAGGGAGCCTCTCTCCACCATGAAGCACCCTGTTGCAGGAAGTATTCCATTTACAAACAAACACAATCTCCCAGGGAGACAATGTGCTATTACTCATGCTTCCAGCAGAGATGGTTTTTTTGGAGAAATATATGTGTTTCTTCAAATCTGCTGAACAGGCCTATTAGGAACAAAGAGAGCCTATGTCTACATTGAAAAAGCTAAATTGCCTGAAGTACTCCTTTCAAATATTAACTCAGCTGTCACAGGGAAACAATGAGCTGCACGGTACAGCTTCTAACATAGATGGTTTCCTTTTAGAGGTACGTGTGTTTCTTCAACTCACCTGCCTGTGTCTATCTGGAAAAAAGTGAGCCTATCCCAACCTTGAAAACCCTAAGCTGTAGGAAGTATTCCTATGCAAAGCCTTCTCAATTCTTACTGGGATACAATGTGGTGGATTCTCCTGCTTCTCACACAGATGTTTTCTGTCAAAAGACACATGTGTTTGTTCAAATTAGCCGGGGAGGCCTATTTGGAACAAACAACCCTTTGTTCCCCTTGCAAATTCTGAATGGTGGGAAGAAATTCTTTTAAAATACTCATTTTTAACAGGGAAGCAATGTGCTAGATGTTGAAGATTGTAACATAGATAGTTTTCTTTGCAGAGACACTGATGTTTTCACAACTTAGCTCACAGGCCTACGTGGAAGATAGAGAGCCTATCTCCCTTTGAAAAACGTAAGTTGCCCAAAGTATTCCTTTTAAAATGAAACTCAATTCTCTGAGGGAAAGAATGTGCTATATGCTCCTGATTCTGACTCAAGTGGTTTCTTTTGAGATACATGAGTTCCTTTAACTCTGCTGAAAGGGCCTATTTGGAACAAACAGCCTATCTCCACCTTGAATTTCAAAGATGCAGGAAGTACTGCTTTCAAAAACTTACTGGTTTTTACACGGGTAAACAATGAAGTACATGGCGAAGTTTGTAATCTAGTTGGTTTTCGTTTAGTGCTCCATGTGTTTCTTGAACTCATCTGAATAGGCCCATTTGGAACAAAGAGAGCCTACGTTCACTTTGAAAAATGTAATTTATAGGAAGTACTCCTATCAATAATTAACTCTCTTCTCAGAGGTATACTAGGTCCTAGATTCTATAGCTTGTATCACAGATAGTTTACTGTCAAGAGATAAATGTGTTTCTTCAACTTGCCTGAATAGGCCTATTTCAAAAAAAAGAGCTGATTTTCCCTTTGAAAAACCTAAGTCACAGGAAGTATTCCTTCAAAAACCAGCTCAATTCTCGCAGTGAAACAAGCTCCTAGATGCTGCAGTTTTGAACATAGATGGTTTTCTTTGCACAGATACATGTCTTTGTTCACCTCAGCTGAATAGACCTATTTGTTACAAAGAGAGCCTCTCTCCACCTTGAAAAACCTAAGTTGCCAAAGTGTTCATTTTCTATGTACTGAATACTCAGAGGGAAACAATGTGCTACATGTTGCAGCTTCTAGCATTGATGGTTTTCTGGAGATATAAATCTGTTTCTTCACATCAGCTGAATGGTCTTATTTGAAAAAAGGTAAACTTATCTCAACCTTGAAACATACGTTGCTGGAAAGTAGGACGTTCAGGAACATACTCCACTGTCACAGGGAAATAATGTGCTAGAAGCTCCTGCTTCTACTACAGATGATTTCCTTTCTAGAGATACATGTGTTTCTTCCAATTAGCTGAAAAGACCTAATTGAAAAAAGCGAGATTTCTCCACCTTCAAAATTCTCACTGGCAGAGAGTATTTCTTAGGAAAATTAACTACTCTCCATCAGAGAAACAACAGCAAGATACTGAAGCTTGTCACACAGACAGTTTTCTTTTCTTTGGAGAGATTTCTTTGCTCTTTCAACTCAGGTTCGTAGGCCTAGTTGGAACACAGAAAGCCAATCTCCACATTGAAAAACCTACGTTCCCATATGTATTCCTTTGAAAAACGAAATCCATTTTCATCAGAAAACAATGTACGAGATGCTGAGCTTCTACAATACATGGTTCTCTTGGAGAGATAAATGTGTTGCTTCAACTCAGCTGAATTTGCCTCTTTGGAACAATGTGATCTCATGTGAACCTTGGAAAACGTCCGTCGCGGGAAGTAGTCCTTGCAAAACCGTACTCAATTTTCTCAGGAGACAATGGGCTAGATGCTCCTATTTCTGAAACAGACGGTTTTCTTTCAAGTTATGCATGTGTTTCTTTAAATTAGCTGGCTAGGCCTATTTTGAACAAAGAGATCTTATCTCCATATTGAGAAACTGAAGTTGCTCTAGGTATTTCATTGACAAACTACACTCAATCTGACAAGGAAACAATGTGTTAGATATTCCTTCTGGTAACATAGATGGTTTTCTTCGGAGAGAAACACGTGTTTGTTCAAATCAGCTGAAAAGGCCTCCATGATACAAAGGGAGCCTATCTCCATCCTGAAAAACCGAAGTTGCAAGAAGTATTCCTTTTAAATCTACTGACTACTCACATGGAAACAATATGCTAGATGCTGCAGCTTGTAGTTAGACGGTTTTCTTTGGAGAGACACATGTGTTTCTTCACCTCAGCTGAATTGACCTGTTTGGAACCAAGAGAGTCTACCTCCACCTTGAAAATCCTAACTTGCAGGAAGTATTTCTTTGAAAAAACTGGCAAAAGTCTCCCAGGGTGACAATGTTCTTATTCTCCAGGGTCAAACAGAGATGGTTTTCTTTCAGGAGATACATGTGTTCCTTTAAGTCATATAGAAAGGCCTATTTTGTAACAAAGAGCCCATATCCACATTGAATGACCTATGTTGCAGGAGGAATTCCTTTCCAAATCTATCTCGGTTCTCACAGGGAAGCAATGTGCTAGATGTTGCTGCTTGTAACATATAATGTTTCTTGGGAGAGATCCCTTTGTCTTCAACTCAGCTGAACAGGCCAACGTAGAAAAAAGGGAGCCTATCTCCACCGTGAGAAACCATGCTGCAGGAAGTATTCCAATCAAAAACAAACTTATCTCACGGGGAAACAATGTGCTACCATTCCTGCTTCCAACAGAGATGGTGTTCTTTCGAGAGGTATGTGTGTTTCTTGAAATCTGCGGAATAGGCCTATTGGAAACAAAGTGAGCCTATGTCTACATTGAAAGACCTAAACTGCCTGAAGTACTCCTTTCAAATAGTAACTCAGCTCTCTCACAGAATCAATGTGCTACATGCTGCAGCGTCTAATCTAGATGGTTTCCTTTTAGAGATACATGTGTTTCTTCAATTCACCTGATTGTGTGTATTGGGAACAAAGTGAGCCAACCCACCCTTGGAAAACGTAAGTTGCAGGAAGTCTTTCTTTGACAAACTTACTAAATTCTCACAGGGAAACAATGCCCGAATATTCCTGCTTCCAACAGAGATGGCTTTCTTTGGAGAGATATATGTGTTTCTTCAAATGTGCTGAATAGGCCTACTTGGAACAAAGTGTGCCTATCTCTACATTGAAAATCCTCAGTTGCCCGAAGTACTCCTTTCAAGTACTAACTCAGATCTCACAGAGAAACCATGTGCTACATGCTGCAGCTTCTAATCCCGATGGTTTCCTTTTAGAAATACATGTGTTTCTTCAATTCACATGAAGGTGTGTATTGGGAACAAAGTGAGTCAACCCAACCTTGGAAAACGTAAATTGCAGGAAGTATTCCCTTGCAAAACCTATTCAATTCGAAGTTGGAAACAATATGGGGGATGCTCCTTCTTCCACAGAGATGTTTTCTTTGAGAGACACACGTGTTTCTTCAAGTTAGCTGGACAGGCCTATTTGCTTACTGACTGTAACATATAAGATTTCTTTGGAGAGATACATGTGTTTCTTCAATGCAGCTGAAAAATGCCAATGTGGAAATAAGGGAGCCTCTCTCCACCATGAAGCACCCTGTTGCAGGAAGTATTCCATTTACAAACAAACACAATCTCCCAGGGAGACAATGTGCTATTACTCATGCTTCCAGCAGAGATGGTTTTTTTGGAGAAATATATGTGTTTCTTCAAATCTGCTGAACAGGCCTATTAGGAACAAAGAGAGCCTATGTCTACATTGAAAAAGCTAAATTGCCTGAAGTACTCCTTTCAAATATTAACTCAGCTGTCACAGGGAAACAATGAGCTGCACGGTACAGCTTCTAACATAGATGGTTTCCTTTTAGAGGTACGTGTGTTTCTTCAACTCACCTGCCTGTGTCTATCTGGAAAAAAGTGAGCCTATCCCAACCTTGAAAACCCTAAGCTGTAGGAAGTATTCCTATGCAAAGCCTTCTCAATTCTTACTGGGATACAATGTGGTGGATTCTCCTGCTTCTCACACAGATGTTTTCTGTCAAAAGACACATGTGTTTGTTCAAATTAGCCGGGGAGGCCTATTTGGAACAAACAACCCTTTGTTCCCCTTGCAAATTCTGAATGGTGGGAAGAAATTCTTTTAAAATACTCATTTTTAACAGGGAAGCAATGTGCTAGATGTTGAAGATTGTAACATAGATAGTTTTCTTTGCAGAGACACTGATGTTTTTACAACTTAGCTCACAGGCCTACGTGGAAGATAGAGAGCCTATCTCCCTTTGAAAAACGTAAGTTGCCCAAAGTATTCCTTTTAAAATGAAACTCAATTCTCTGAGGGAAAGAATGTGCTATATGCTCCTGATTCTGACTCAAGTGGTTTCTTTTGAGATACATGAGTTCCTTTAACTCTGCTGAAAGGGCCTATTTGGAACAAACAGCCTATCTCCACCTTGAATTTCAAAGATGCAGGAAGTACTGCTTTCAAAAACTTACTGGTTTTTACACGGGTAAACAATGAAGTACATGGCGAAGTTTGTAATCTAGTTGGTTTTCGTTTAGTGCTCCATGTGTTTCTTGAACTCATCTGAATAGGCCCATTTGGAACAAAGAGAGCCTACGTTCACTTTGAAAAATGTAATTTATAGGAAGTACTCCTATCAATAATTAACTCTCTTCTCAGAGGTATACTAGGTCCTAGATTCTATAGCTTGTATCACAGATAGTTTACTGTCAAGAGATAAATGTGTTTCTTCAACTTGCCTGAATAGGCCTATTTCAAAAAAAAGAGCTGATTTTCCCTTTGAAAAACCTAAGTCACAGGAAGTATTCCTTCAAAAACCAGCTCAATTCTCGCAGTGAAACAAGCTCCTAGATGCTGCAGTTTTGAACATAGATGGTTTTCTTTGGACAGATACATGTCTTTGTTCACCTCAGCTGAATAGACCTATTTGTTACAAAGAGAGCCTCTCTCCACCTTGAAAAACCTAAGTTGCCAAAGTGTTCATTTTCTATGTACTGAATACTCAGAGGGAAACAATGTGCTACATGTTGCAGCTTCTAGCATTGATGGTTTTCTGGAGATATAAATCTGTTTCTTCACATCAACTGAATGGTCTTATTTGAAAAAAGGTAAACTTATCTCAACCTTGAAACATACGTTGCTGGAAAGTAGGACGTTCAGGAACATACTCCACTGTCACAGGGAAATAATGTGCTAGAAGCTCCTGCTTCTACTACAGATGATTTCCTTTCTAGAGATACATGTGTTTCTTCCAATTAGCTGAAAAGACCTAATTGAAAAAAGCGAGATTTCTCCACCTTCAAAATTCTCACTGGCAGAGAGTATTTCTTAGGAAAATTAACTACTCTCCATCAGAGAAACAACAGCAAGATACTGAAGCTTGTCACACAGACAGTTTTCTTTTCTTTGGAGAGATTTCTTTGCTCTTTCAACTCAGGTTCGTAGGCCTAGTTGGAACACAGAAAGCCAATCTCCACATTGAAAAACCTACGTTCCCATATGTATTCCTTTGAAAAACGAAATCCATTTTCATCAGAAAACAATGTACGAGATGCTGAGCTTCTACAATACATGGTTCTCTTGGAGAGATAAATGTGTTGCTTCAACTCAGCTGAATTTGCCTCTTTGGAACAATGTGATCTCATGTGAACCTTGGAAAACGTCCGTCGCGGGAAGTAGTCCTTGCAAAACCGTACTCAATTTTCTCAGGAGACAATGGGCTAGATGCTCCTATTTCTGAAACAGACGGTTTTCTTTCAAGTTATGCATGTGTTTCTTTAAATTAGCTGGCTAGGCCTATTTTGAACAAAGAGATTTTATCTCCATATTGAGAAACTGAAGTTGCTCTAGGTATTTCATTGACAAACTACACTCAATCTGACAAGGAAACAATGTGTTAGATATTCCTTCTGGTAACATAGATGGTTTTCTTCGGAGAGAAACACGTGTTTGTTCAAATCAGCTGAAAAGGCCTCCATGATACAAAGGGAGCCTATCTCCATCCTGAAAAACCTAAGTTGCAAGAAGTATTCCTTTTAAATCTACTGACTACTCACATGGAAACAATATGCTAGATGCTGCAGCTTGTAGTTAGACGGTTTTCTTTGGAGAGACACATGTGTTTCTTCACCTCAGCTGAATTGACCTGTTTGGAACCAAGAGAGTCTACCTCCACCTTGAAAATCCTAACTTGCAGGAAGTATTTCTTTGAAAAAACTGGCAAAAGTCTCCCAGGGTGACAATGTTCTTATTCTCCAGGGTCAAACAGAGATGGTTTTCTTTCAGGAGATACATGTGTTCCTTTAAGTCATATAGAAAGGCCTATTTTGTAACAAAGAGCCCATATCCACATTGAATGACCTATGTTGCAGGAGGAATTCCTTTCCAAATCTATCTCGGTTCTCACAGGGAAGCAATGTGCTAGATGTTGCTGCTTGTAACATATAATGTTTCTTGGGAGAGATCCCTGTGTCTTCAACTCAGGTGAACAGGCCAACGTAGAAAAAAGGGAGCCTATCTCCACCGTGAGAAACCATGCTGCAGGAAGTATTCCAATCAAAAACAAACTTATCTCACAGGGAAACAATGTGCTACCATTCCTGCTTCCAACAGGGATGGTGTTCTTTCGAGAGGTATGTGTGTTTCTTGAAATCTGCGGAATAGGCCTATTGGAAACAAAGTGAGCCTATGTCTACATTGAAAGACCTAAACTGCCTGAAGTACTCCTTTCAAATAGTAACTCAGCTCTCTCACAGAATCAATGTGCTACATGCTGCAGCGTCTAATCTAGATGGTTTCCTTTTAGAGATACATGTGTTTCTTCAATTCACCTGATTGTGTGTATTGGGAACAAAGTGAGCCAACCCACCCTTGGAAAACGTAAGTTGCAGGAAGTCTTTCTTTGACAAACTTACTAAATTCTCACAGGGAAACAATGCCCGAATATTCCTGCTTCCAACAGAGATGGCTTTCTTTGGAGAGATATATGTGTTTCTTCAAATGTGCTGAATAGGCCTACTTGGAACAAAGTGTGCCTATCTCTACATTGAAAATCCTCAGTTGCCCGAAGTACTCCTTTCAAGTACTAACTCAGATCTCACAGAGAAACCATGTGCTACATGCTGCAGCTTCTAATCCCGATGGTTTCCTTTTAGAAATACATGTGTTTCTTCAATTCACATGAAGGTGTGTATTGGGAACAAAGTGAGTCAACCCAACCTTGGAAAACGTAAATTGCAGGAAGTATTCCCTTGCAAAACCTATTCAATTCGAAGTTGGAAACAATATGGGGGATGCTCCTTCTTCCACAGAGATGTTTTCTTTGAGAGACACACGTGTTTCTTCAAGTTAGCTGGACAGGCCTATTTGCTTACTGACTGTAACATATAAGATTTCTTTGGAGAGATACATGTGTTTCTTCAATGCAGCTGAAAAATGCCAATGTGGAAATAAGGGAGCCTCTCTCCACCATGAAGCACCCTGTTGCAGGAAGTATTCCATTTACAAACAAACACAATCTCCCAGGGAGACAATGTGCTATTACTCATGCTTCCAGCAGAGATGGTTTTTTTGGAGAAATATATGTGTTTCTTCAAATCTGCTGAACAGGCCTATTAGGAACAAAGAGAGCCTATGTCTACATTGAAAAAGCTAAATTGCCTGAAGTACTCCTTTCAAATATTAACTCAGCTGTCACAGGGAAACAATGAGCTGCACGGTACAGCTTCTAACATAGATGGTTTCCTTTTAGAGGTACGTGTGTTTCTTCAACTCACCTGCCTGTGTCTATCTGGAAAAAAGTGAGCCTATCCCAACCTTGAAAACCCTAAGCTGTAGGAAGTATTCCTATGCAAAGCCTTCTCAATTCTTACTGGGATACAATGTGGTGGATTCTCCTGCTTCTCACACAGATGTTTTCTGTCAAAAGACACATGTGTTTGTTCAAATTAGCCGGGGAGGCCTATTTGGAACAAACAACCCTTTGTTCCCCTTGCAAATTCTGAATGGTGGGAAGAAATTCTTTTAAAATACTCATTTTTAACAGGGAAGCAATGTGCTAGATGTTGAAGATTGTAACATAGATAGTTTTCTTTGCAGAGACACTGATGTTTTTACAACTTAGCTCACAGGCCTACGTGGAAGATAGAGAGCCTATCTCCCTTTGAAAAACGTAAGTTGCCCAAAGTATTCCTTTTAAAATGAAACTCAATTCTCTGAGGGAAAGAATGTGCTATATGCTCCTGATTCTGACTCAAGTGGTTTCTTTTGAGATACATGAGTTCCTTTAACTCTGCTGAAAGGGCCTATTTGGAACAAACAGCCTATCTCCACCTTGAATTTCAAAGATGCAGGAAGTACTGCTTTCAAAAACTTACTGGTTTTTACACGGGTAAACAATGAAGTACATGGCGAAGTTTGTAATCTAGTTGGTTTTCGTTTAGTGCTCCATGTGTTTCTTGAACTCATCTGAATAGGCCCATTTGGAACAAAGAGAGCCTACGTTCACTTTGAAAAATGTAATTTATAGGAAGTACTCCTATCAATAATTAACTCTCTTCTCAGAGGTATACTAGGTCCTAGATTCTATAGCTTGTATCACAGATAGTTTACTGTCAAGAGATAAATGTGTTTCTTCAACTTGCCTGAATAGGCCTATTTCAAAAAAAAGAGCTGATTTTCCCTTTGAAAAACCTAAGTCACAGGAAGTATTCCTTCAAAAACCAGCTCAATTCTCGCAGTGAAACAAGCTCCTAGATGCTGCAGTTTTGAACATAGATGGTTTTCTTTGGACAGATACATGTCTTTGTTCACCTCAGCTGAATAGACCTATTTGTTACAAAGAGAGCCTCTCTCCACCTTGAAAAACCTAAGTTGCCAAAGTGTTCATTTTCTATGTACTGAATACTCAGAGGGAAACAATGTGCTACATGTTGCAGCTTCTAGCATTGATGGTTTTCTGGAGATATAAATCTGTTTCTTCACATCAGCTGAATGGTCTTATTTGAAAAAAGGTAAACTTATCTCAACCTTGAAACATACGTTGCTGGAAAGTAGGACGTTCAGGAACATACTCCACTGTCACAGGGAAATAATGTGCTAGAAGCTCCTGCTTCTACTACAGATGATTTCCTTTCTAGAGATACATGTGTTTCTTCCAATTAGCTGAAAAGACCTAATTGAAAAAAGCGAGATTTCTCCACCTTCAAAATTCTCACTGGCAGAGAGTATTTCTTAGGAAAATTAACTACTCTCCATCAGAGAAACAACAGCAAGATACTGAAGCTTGTCACACAGACAGTTTTCTTTTCTTTGGAGAGATTTCTTTGCTCTTTCAACTCAGGTTCGTAGGCCTAGTTGGAACACAGAAAGCCAATCTCCACAGTGAAAAACCTACGTTCCCATATGTATTCCTTTGAAAAACGAAATCCATTTTCATCAGAAAACAATGTACGAGATGCTGAGCTTCTACAATACATGGTTCTCTTGGAGAGATAAATGTGTTGCTTCAACTCAGCTGAATTTGCCTCTTTGGAACAATGTGATCTCATGTGAACCTTGGAAAACGTCCGTCGCGGGAAGTAGTCCTTGCAAAACCGTACTCAATTTTCTCAGGAGACAATGGGCTAGATGCTCCTATTTCTGAAACAGACGGTTTTCTTTCAAGTTATGCATGTGTTTCTTTAAATTAGCTGGCTAGGCCTATTTTGAACAAAGAGATCTTATCTCCATATTGAGAAACTGAAGTTGCTCTAGGTATTTCATTGACAAACTACACTCAATCTGACAAGGAAACAATGTGTTAGATATTCCTTCTGGTAACATAGATGGTTTTCTTCGGAGAGAAACACGTGTTTGTTCAAATCAGCTGAAAAGGCCTCCATGATACAAAGGGAGCCTATCTCCATCCTGAAAAACCTAAGTTGCAAGAAGTATTCCTTTTAAATCTACTGACTACTCACATGGAAACAATATGCTAGATGCTGCAGCTTGTAGTTAGACGGTTTTCTTTGGAGAGACACATGTGTTTCTTCACCTCAGCTGAATTGACCTGTTTGGAACCAAGAGAGTCTACCTCCACCTTGAAAATCCTAACTTGCAGGAAGTATTTCTTTGAAAAAACTGGCAAAAGTCTCCCAGGGTGACAATGTTCTTATTCTCCAGGGTCAAACAGAGATGGTTTTCTTTCAGGAGATACATGTGTTCCTTTAAGTCATATAGAAAGGCCTATTTTGTAACAAAGAGCCCATATCCACATTGAATGACCTATGTTGCAGGAGGAATTCCTTTCCAAATCTATCTCGGTTCTCACAGGGAAGCAATGTGCTAGATGTTGCTGCTTGTAACATATAATGTTTCTTGGGAGAGATCCCTGTGTCTTCAACTCAGCTGAACAGGCCAACGTAGAAAAAAGGGAGCCTATCTCCACCGTGAGAAACCATGCTGCAGGAAGTATTCCAATCAAAAACAAACTTATCTCACGGGGAAACAATGTGCTACCATTCCTGCTTCCAACAGGGATGGTGTTCTTTCGAGAGGTATGTGTGTTTCTTGAAATCTGCGGAATAGGCCTATTGGAAACAAAGTGAGCCTATGTCTACATTGAAAGACCTAAACTGCCTGAAGTACTCCTTTCAAATAGTAACTCAGCTCTCTCACAGAATCAATGTGCTACATGCTGCAGCGTCTAATCTAGATGGTTTCCTTTTAGAGATACATGTGTTTCTTCAATTCACCTGATTGTGTGTATTGGGAACAAAGTGAGCCAACCCACCCTTGGAAAACGTAAGTTGCAGGAAGTCTTTCTTTGACAAACTTACTAAATTCTCACAGGGAAACACTGCCCGAATATTCCTGCTTCCAACAGAGATGGCTTTCTTTGGAGAGATATATGTGTTTCTTCAAATGTGCTGAATAGGCCTACTTGGAACAAAGTGTGCCTATCTCTACATTGAAAATCCTCAGTTGCCCGAAGTACTCCTTTCAAGTACTAACTCAGATCTCACAGAGAAACCATGTGCTACATGCTGCAGCTTCTAATCCCGATGGTTTCCTTTTAGAAATACGTGTGTTTCTTCAATTCACATGAAGGTGTGTATTGGGAACAAAGTGAGTCAACCCAACCTTGGAAAACGTAAATTGCAGGAAGTATTCCCTTGCAAAACCTATTCAATTCGAAGTTGGAAACAATATGGGGGATGCTCCTTCTTCCACAGAGATGTTTTCTTTGAGAGACACATGTGTTTCTTCAAGTTAGCTGGACAGGCCTATTTGCTTACTGACTGTAACATATAAGATTTCTTTGGAGAGATACATGTGTTTCTTCAATGCAGCTGAAAAATGCCAATGTGGAAATAAGGGAGCCTCTCTCCACCATGAAGCACCCTGTTGCAGGAAGTATTCCATTTACAAACAAACACAATCTCCCAGGGAGACAATGTGCTATTACTCATGCTTCCAGCAGAGATGGTTTTTTTGGAGAAATATATGTGTTTCTTCAAATCTGCTGAACAGGCCTATTAGGAACAAAGAGAGCCTATGTCTACATTGAAAAAGCTAAATTGCCTGAAGTACTCCTTTCAAATATTAACTCAGCTGTCACAGGGAAACAATGAGCTGCACGGTACAGCTTCTAACATAGATGGTTTCCTTTTAGAGGTACGTGTGTTTCTTCAACTCACCTGCCTGTGTCTATCTGGAAAAAAGTGAGCCTATCCCAACCTTGAAAACCCTAAGCTGTAGGAAGTATTCCTATGCAAAGCCTTCTCAATTCTTACTGGGATACAATGTGGTGGATTCTCCTGCTTCTCACACAGATGTTTTCTGTCAAAAGACACATGTGTTTGTTCAAATTAGCCGGGGAGGCCTATTTGGAACAAACAACCCTTTGTTCCCCTTGCAAATTCTGAATGGTGGGAAGAAATTCTTTTAAAATACTCATTTTTAACAGGGAAGCAATGTGCTAGATGTTGAAGATTGTAACATAGATAGTTTTCTTTGCAGAGACACTGATGTTTTTACAACTTAGCTCACAGGCCTACGTGGAAGATAGAGAGCCTATCTCCCTTTGAAAAACGTAAGTTGCCCAAAGTATTCCTTTTAAAATGAAACTCAATTCTCTGAGGGAAAGAATGTGCTATATGCTCCTGATTCTGACTCAAGTGGTTTCTTTTGAGATACATGAGTTCCTTTAACTCTGCTGAAAGGGCCTATTTGGAACAAACAGCCTATCTCCACCTTGAATTTCAAAGATGCAGGAAGTACTGCTTTCAAAAACTTACTGGTTTTTACACGCTTAAACAATGAAGTACATGGCGAAGTTTGTAATCTAGTTGGTTTTCGTTTAGTGCTCCATGTGTTTCTTGAACTCATCTGAATAGGCCCATTTGGAACAAAGAGAGCCTACGTTCACTTTGAAAAATGTAATTTATAGGAAGTACTCCTATCAATAATTAACTCTCTTCTCAGAGGTATACTAGGTCCTAGATTCTATAGCTTGTATCACAGATAGTTTACTGTCAAGAGATAAATGTGTTTCTTCAACTTGCCTGAATAGGCCTATTTCAAAAAAAAGAGCTGATTTTCCCTTTGAAAAACCTAAGTCACAGGAAGTATTCCTTCAAAAACCAGCTCAATTCTCGCAGTGAAACAAGCTCCTAGATGCTGCAGTTTTGAACATAGATGGTTTTCTTTGGACAGATACATGTCTTTGTTCACCTCAGCTGAATAGACCTATTTGTTACAAAGAGAGCCTCTCTCCACCTTGAAAAACCTAAGTTGCCAAAGTGTTCATTTTCTATGTACTGAATACTCAGAGGGAAACAATGTGCTACATGTTGCAGCTTCTAGCATTGATGGTTTTCTGGAGATATAAATCTGTTTCTTCACATCAGCTGAATGGTCTTATTTGAAAAAAGGTAAACTTATCTCAACCTTGAAACATACGTTGCTGGAAAGTAGGACGTTCAGGAACATACTCCACTGTCACAGGGAAATAATGTGCTAGAAGCTCCTGCTTCTACTACAGATGATTTCCTTTCTAGAGATACATGTGTTTCTTCCAATTAGCTGAAAAGACCTAATTGAAAAAAGCGAGATTTCTCCACCTTCAAAATTCTCACTGGCAGAGAGTATTTCTTAGGAAAATTAACTACTCTCCATCAGAGAAACAACAGCAAGATACTGAAGCTTGTCACACAGACAGTTTTCTTTTCTTTGGAGAGATTTCTTTGCTCTTTCAACTCAGGTTCGTAGGCCTAGTTGGAACACAGAAAGCCAATCTCCACATTGAAAAACCGACGTTCCCATATGTATTCCTTTGAAAAACGAAATCCATTTTCATCAGAAAACAATGTACGAGATGCTGAGCTTCTACAATACATGGTTCTCTTGGAGAGATAAATGTGTTGCTTCAACTCAGCTGAATTTGCCTCTTTGGAACAATGTGATCTCATGTGAACCTTGGAAAACGTCCGTCGCGGGAAGTAGTCCTTGCAAAACCGTACTCAATTTTCTCAGGAGACAATGGGCTAGATGCTCCTATTTCTGAAACAGACGGTTTTCTTTCAAGTTATGCATGTGTTTCTTTAAATTAGCTGGCTAGGCCTATTTTGAACAAAGAGATCTTATCTCCATATTGAGAAACTGAAGTTGCTCTAGGTATTTCATTGACAAACTACACTCAATCTGACAAGGAAACAATGTGTTAGATATTCCTTCTGGTAACATAGATGGTTTTCTTCGGAGAGAAACACGTGTTTGTTCAAATCAGCTGAAAAGGCCTCCATGATACAAAGGGAGCCTATCTCCATCCTGAAAAACCGAAGTTGCAAGAAGTATTCCTTTTAAATCTACTGACTACTCACATGGAAACAATATGCTAGATGCTGCAGCTTGTAGTTAGACGGTTTTCTTTGGAGAGACACATGTGTTTCTTCACCTCAGCTGAATTGACCTGTTTGGAACCAAGAGAGTCTACCTCCACCTTGAAAATCCTAACTTGCAGGAAGTATTTCTTTGAAAAAACTGGCAAAAGTCTCCCAGGGTGACAATGTTCTTATTCTCCAGGGTCAAACAGAGATGGTTTTCTTTCAGGAGATACATGTGTTCCTTTAAGTCATATAGAAAGGCCTATTTTGTAACAAAGAGCCCATATCCACATTGAATGACCTATGTTGCAGGAGGAATTCCTTTCCAAATCTATCTCGGTTCTCACAGGGAAGCAATGTGCTAGATGTTGCTGCTTGTAACATATAATGTTTCTTGGGAGAGATCCCTGTGTCTTCAACTCAGCTGAACAGGCCAACGTAGAAAAAAGGGAGCCTATCTCCACCGTGAGAAACCATGCTGCAGGAAGTATTCCAATCAAAAACAAACTTATCTCACGGGGAAACAATGTGCTACCATTCCTGCTTCCAACAGGGATGGTGTTCTTTCGAGAGGTATGTGTGTTTCTTGAAATCTGCGGAATAGGCCTATTGGAAACAAAGTGAGCCTATGTCTACATTGAAAGACCTAAACTGCCTGAAGTACTCCTTTCAAATAGTAACTCAGCTCTCTCACAGAATCAATGTGCTACATGCTGCAGCGTCTAATCTAGATGGTTTCCTTTTAGAGATACATGTGTTTCTTCAATTCACCTGATTGTGTGTATTGGGAACAAAGTGAGCCAACCCACCCTTGGAAAACGTAAGTTGCAGGAAGTCTTTCTTTGACAAACTTACTAAATTCTCACAGGGAAACACTGCCCGAATATTCCTGCTTCCAACAGAGATGGCTTTCTTTGGAGAGATATATGTGTTTCTTCAAATGTGCTGAATAGGCCTACTTGGAACAAAGTGTGCCTATCTCTACATTGAAAATCCTCAGTTGCCCGAAGTACTCCTTTCAAGTACTAACTCAGATCTCACAGAGAAACCATGTGCTACATGCTGCAGCTTCTAATCCCGATGGTTTCCTTTTAGAAATACGTGTGTTTCTTCAATTCACATGAAGGTGTGTATTGGGAACAAAGTGAGTCAACCCAACCTTGGAAAACGTAAATTGCAGGAAGTATTCCCTTGCAAAACCTATTCAATTCGAAGTTGGAAACAATATGGGGGATGCTCCTTCTTCCACAGAGATGTTTTCTTTGAGAGACACATGTGTTTCTTCAAGTTAGCTGGACAGGCCTATTTGCTTACTGACTGTAACATATAAGATTTCTTTGGAGAGATACATGTGTTTCTTCAATGCAGCTGAAAAATGCCAATGTGGAAATAAGGGAGCCTCTCTCCACCATGAAGCACCCTGTTGCAGGAAGTATTCCATTTACAAACAAACACAATCTCCCAGGGAGACAATGTGCTATTACTCATGCTTCCAGCAGAGATGGTTTTTTTGGAGAAATATATGTGTTTCTTCAAATCTGCTGAACAGGCCTATTAGGAACAAAGAGAGCCTATGTCTACATTGAAAAAGCTAAATTGCCTGAAGTACTCCTTTCAAATATTAACTCAGCTGTCACAGGGAAACAATGAGCTGCACGGTACAGCTTCTAACATAGATGGTTTCCTTTTAGAGGTACGTGTGTTTCTTCAACTCACCTGCCTGTGTCTATCTGGAAAAAAGTGAGCCTATCCCAACCTTGAAAACCCTAAGCTGTAGGAAGTATTCCTATGCAAAGCCTTCTCAATTCTTACTGGGATACAATGTGGTGGATTCTCCTGCTTCTCACACAGATGTTTTCTGTCAAAAGACACATGTGTTTGTTCAAATTAGCCGGGGAGGCCTATTTGGAACAAACAACCCTTTGTTCCCCTTGCAAATTCTGAATGGTGGGAAGAAATTCTTTTAAAATACTCATTTTTAACAGGGAAGCAATGTGCTAGATGTTGAAGATTGTAACATAGATAGTTTTCTTTGCAGAGACACTGATGTTTTTACAACTTAGCTCACAGGCCTACGTGGAAGATAGAGAGCCTATCTCCCTTTGAAAAACGTAAGTTGCCCAAAGTATTCCTTTTAAAATGAAACTCAATTCTCTGAGGGAAAGAATGTGCTATATGCTCCTGATTCTGACTCAAGTGGTTTCTTTTGAGATACATGAGTTCCTTTAACTCTGCTGAAAGGGCCTATTTGGAACAAACAGCCTATCTCCACCTTGAATTTCAAAGATGCAGGAAGTACTGCTTTCAAAAACTTACTGGTTTTTACACGCGTAAACAATGAAGTACATGGCGAAGTTTGTAATCTAGTTGGTTTTCGTTTAGTGCTCCATGTGTTTCTTGAACTCATCTGAATAGGCCCATTTGGAACAAAGAGAGCCTACGTTCACTTTGAAAAATGTAATTTATAGGAAGTACTCCTATCAATAATTAACTCTCTTCTCAGAGGTATACTAGGTCCTAGATTCTATAGCTTGTATCACAGATAGTTTACTGTCAAGAGATAAATGTGTTTCTTCAACTTGCCTGAATAGGCCTATTTCAAAAAAAAGAGCTGATTTTCCCTTTGAAAAACCTAAGTCACAGGAAGTATTCCTTCAAAAACCAGCTCAATTCTCGCAGTGAAACAAGCTCCTAGATGCTGCAGTTTTGAACATAGATGGTTTTCTTTGGACAGATACATGTCTTTGTTCACCTCAGCTGAATAGACCTATTTGTTACAAAGAGAGCCTCTCTCCACCTTGAAAAACCTAAGTTGCCAAAGTGTTCATTTTCTATGTACTGAATACTCAGAGGGAAACAATGTGCTACATGTTGCAGCTTCTAGCATTGATGGTTTTCTGGAGATATAAATCTGTTTCTTCACATCAGCTGAATGGTCTTATTTGAAAAAAGGTAAACTTATCTCAACCTTGAAACATACGTTGCTGGAAAGTAGGACGTTCAGGAACATACTCCACTGTCACAGGGAAATAATGTGCTAGAAGCTCCTGCTTCTACTACAGATGATTTCCTTTCTAGAGATACATGTGTTTCTTCCAATTAGCTGAAAAGACCTAATTGAAAAAAGCGAGATTTCTCCACCTTCAAAATTCTCACTGGCAGAGAGTATTTCTTAGGAAAATTAACTACTCTCCATCAGAGAAACAACAGCAAGATACTGAAGCTTGTCACACAGACAGTTTTCTTTTCTTTGGAGAGATTTCTTTGCTCTTTCAACTCAGGTTCGTAGGCCTAGTTGGAACACAGAAAGCCAATCTCCACATTGAAAAACCGACGTTCCCATATGTATTCCTTTGAAAAACGAAATCCATTTTCATCAGAAAACAATGTACGAGATGCTGAGCTTCTACAATACATGGTTCTCTTGGAGAGATAAATGTGTTGCTTCAACTCAGCTGAATTTGCCTCTTTGGAACAATGTGATCTCATGTGAACCTTGGAAAACGTCCGTCGCGGGAAGTAGTCCTTGCAAAACCGTACTCAATTTTCTCAGGAGACAATGGGCTAGATGCTCCTATTTCTGAAACAGACGGTTTTCTTTCAAGTTATGCATGTGTTTCTTTAAATTAGCTGGCTAGGCCTATTTTGAACAAAGAGATCTTATCTCCATATTGAGAAACTGAAGTTGCTCTAGGTATTTCATTGACAAACTACACTCAATCTGACAAGGAAACAATGTGTTAGATATTCCTTCTGGTAACATAGATGGTTTTCTTCGGAGAGAAACACGTGTTTGTTCAAATCAGCTGAAAAGGCCTCCATGATACAAAGGGAGCCTATCTCCATCCTGAAAAACCGAAGTTGCAAGAAGTATTCCTTTTAAATCTACTGACTACTCACATGGAAACAATATGCTAGATGCTGCAGCTTGTAGTTAGACGGTTTTCTTTGGAGAGACACATGTGTTTCTTCACCTCAGCTGAATTGACCTGTTTGGAACCAAGAGAGTCTACCTCCACCTTGAAAATCCTAACTTGCAGGAAGTATTTCTTTGAAAAAACTGGCAAAAGTCTCCCAGGGTGACAATGTTCTTATTCTCCAGGGTCAAACAGAGATGGTTTTCTTTCAGGAGATACATGTGTTCCTTTAAGTCATATAGAAAGGCCTATTTTGTAACAAAGAGCCCATATCCACATTGAATGACCTATGTTGCAGGAGGAATTCCTTTCCAAATCTATCTCGGTTCTCACAGGGAAGCAATGTGCTAGATGTTGCTGCTTGTAACATATAATGTTTCTTGGGAGAGATCCCTGTGTCTTCAACTCAGCTGAACAGGCCAACGTAGAAAAAAGGGAGCCTATCTCCACCGTGAGAAACCATGCTGCAGGAAGTATTCCAATCAAAAACAAACTTATCTCACGGGGAAACAATGTGCTACCATTCCTGCTTCCAACAGGGATGGTGTTCTTTCGAGAGGTATGTGTGTTTCTTGAAATCTGCGGAATAGGCCTATTGGAAACAAAGTGAGCCTATGTCTACATTGAAAGACCTAAACTGCCTGAAGTACTCCTTTCAAATAGTAACTCAGCTCTCTCACAGAATCAATGTGCTACATGCTGCAGCGTCTAATCTAGATGGTTTCCTTTTAGAGATACATGTGTTTCTTCAATTCACCTGATTGTGTGTATTGGGAACAAAGTGAGCCAACCCACCCTTGGAAAACGTAAGTTGCAGGAAGTCTTTCTTTGACAAACTTACTAAATTCTCACAGGGAAACACTGCCCGAATATTCCTGCTTCCAACAGAGATGGCTTTCTTTGGAGAGATATATGTGTTTCTTCAAATGTGCTGAATAGGCCTACTTGGAACAAAGTGTGCCTATCTCTACATTGAAAATCCTCAGTTGCCCGAAGTACTCCTTTCAAGTACTAACTCAGATCTCACAGAGAAACCATGTGCTACATGCTGCAGCTTCTAATCCCGATGGTTTCCTTTTAGAAATACGTGTGTTTCTTCAATTCACATGAAGGTGTGTATTGGGAACAAAGTGAGTCAACCCAACCTTGGAAAACGTAAATTGCAGGAAGTATTCCCTTGCAAAACCTATTCAATTCGAAGTTGGAAACAATATGGGGGATGCTCCTTCTTCCACAGAGATGTTTTCTTTGAGAGACACATGTGTTTCTTCAAGTTAGCTGGACAGGCCTATTTGCTTACTGACTGTAACATATAAGATTTCTTTGGAGAGATACATGTGTTTCTTCAATGCAGCTGAAAAATGCCAATGTGGAAATAAGGGAGCCTCTCTCCACCATGAAGCACCCTGTTGCAGGAAGTATTCCATTTACAAACAAACACAATCTCCCAGGGAGACAATGTGCTATTACTCATGCTTCCAGCAGAGATGGTTTTTTTGGAGAAATATATGTGTTTCTTCAAATCTGCTGAACAGGCCTATTAGGAACAAAGAGAGCCTATGTCTACATTGAAAAAGCTAAATTGCCTGAAGTACTCCTTTCAAATATTAACTCAGCTGTCACAGGGAAACAATGAGCTGCACGGTACAGCTTCTAACATAGATGGTTTCCTTTTAGAGGTACGTGTGTTTCTTCAACTCACCTGCCTGTGTCTATCTGGAAAAAAGTGAGCCTATCCCAACCTTGAAAACCCTAAGCTGTAGGAAGTATTCCTATGCAAAGCCTTCTCAATTCTTACTGGGATACAATGTGGTGGATTCTCCTGCTTCTCACACAGATGTTTTCTGTCAAAAGACACATGTGTTTGTTCAAATTAGCCGGGGAGGCCTATTTGGAACAAACAACCCTTTGTTCCCCTTGCAAATTCTGAATGGTGGGAAGAAATTCTTTTAAAATACTCATTTTTAACAGGGAAGCAATGTGCTAGATGTTGAAGATTGTAACATAGATAGTTTTCTTTGCAGAGACACTGATGTTTTTACAACTTAGCTCACAGGCCTACGTGGAAGATAGAGAGCCTATCTCCCTTTGAAAAACGTAAGTTGCCCAAAGTATTCCTTTTAAAATGAAACTCAATTCTCTGAGGGAAAGAATGTGCTATATGCTCCTGATTCTGACTCAAGTGGTTTCTTTTGAGATACATGAGTTCCTTTAACTCTGCTGAAAGGGCCTATTTGGAACAAACAGCCTATCTCCACCTTGAATTTCAAAGATGCAGGAAGTACTGCTTTCAAAAACTTACTGGTTTTTACACGGGTAAACAATGAAGTACATGGCGAAGTTTGTAATCTAGTTGGTTTTCGTTTAGTGCTCCATGTGTTTCTTGAACTCATCTGAATAGGCCCATTTGGAACAAAGAGAGCCTACGTTCACTTTGAAAAATGTAATTTATAGGAAGTACTCCTATCAATAATTAACTCTCTTCTCAGAGGTATACTAGGTCCTAGATTCTATAGCTTGTATCACAGATAGTTTACTGTCAAGAGATAAATGTGTTTCTTCAACTTGCCTGAATAGGCCTATTTCAAAAAAAAGAGCTGATTTTCCCTTTGAAAAACCTAAGTCACAGGAAGTATTCCTTCAAAAACCAGCTCAATTCTCGCAGTGAAACAAGCTCCTAGATGCTGCAGTTTTGAACATAGATGGTTTTCTTTGGACAGATACATGTCTTTGTTCACCTCAGCTGAATAGACCTATTTGTTACAAAGAGAGCCTCTCTCCACCTTGAAAAACCTAAGTTGCCAAAGTGTTCATTTTCTATGTACTGAATACTCAGAGGGAAACAATGTGCTACATGTTGCAGCTTCTAGCATTGATGGTTTTCTGGAGATATAAATCTGTTTCTTCACATCAGCTGAATGGTCTTATTTGAAAAAAGGTAAACTTATCTCAACCTTGAAACATACGTTGCTGGAAAGTAGGACGTTCAGGAACATACTCCACTGTCACAGGGAAATAATGTGCTAGAAGCTCCTGCTTCTACTACAGATGATTTCCTTTCTAGAGATACATGTGTTTCTTCCAATTAGCTGAAAAGACCTAATTGAAAAAAGCGAGATTTCTCCACCTTCAAAATTCTCACTGGCAGAGAGTATTTCTTAGGAAAATTAACTACTCTCCATCAGAGAAACAACAGCAAGATACTGAAGCTTGTCACACAGACAGTTTTCTTTTCTTTGGAGAGATTTCTTTGCTCTTTCAACTCAGGTTCGTAGGCCTAGTTGGAACACAGAAAGCCAATCTCCACATTGAAAAACCGACGTTCCCATATGTATTCCTTTGAAAAACGAAATCCATTTTCATCAGAAAACAATGTACGAGATGCTGAGCTTCTACAATACATGGTTCTCTTGGAGAGATAAATGTGTTGCTTCAACTCAGCTGAATTTGCCTCTTTGGAACAATGTGATCTCATGTGAACCTTGGAAAACGTCCGTCGCGGGAAGTAGTCCTTGCAAAACCGTACTCAATTTTCTCAGGAGACAATGGGCTAGATGCTCCTATTTCTGAAACAGACGGTTTTCTTTCAAGTTATGCATGTGTTTCTTTAAATTAGCTGGCTAGGCCTATTTTGAACAAAGAGATCTTATCTCCATATTGAGAAACTGAAGTTGCTCTAGGTATTTCATTGACAAACTACACTCAATCTGACAAGGAAACAATGTGTTAGATATTCCTTCTGGTAACATAGATGGTTTTCTTCGGAGAGAAACACGTGTTTGTTCAAATCAGCTGAAAAGGCCTCCATGATACAAAGGGAGCCTATCTCCATCCTGAAAAACCGAAGTTGCAAGAAGTATTCCTTTTAAATCTACTGACTACTCACATGGAAACAATATGCTAGATGCTGCAGCTTGTAGTTAGACGGTTTTCTTTGGAGAGACACATGTGTTTCTTCACCTCAGCTGAATTGACCTGTTTGGAACCAAGAGAGTCTACCTCCACCTTGAAAATCCTAACTTGCAGGAAGTATTTCTTTGAAAAAACTGGCAAAAGTCTCCCAGGGTGACAATGTTCTTATTCTCCAGGGTCAAACAGAGATGGTTTTCTTTCAGGAGATACATGTGTTCCTTTAAGTCATATAGAAAGGCCTATTTTGTAACAAAGAGCCCATATCCACATTGAATGACCTATGTTGCAGGAGGAATTCCTTTCCAAATCTATCTCGGTTCTCACAGGGAAGCAATGTGCTAGATGTTGCTGCTTGTAACATATAATGTTTCTTGGGAGAGATCCCTGTGTCTTCAACTCAGCTGAACAGGCCAACGTAGAAAAAAGGGAGCCTATCTCCACCGTGAGAAACCATGCTGCAGGAAGTATTCCAATCAAAAACAAACTTATCTCACGGGGAAACAATGTGCTACCATTCCTGCTTCCAACAGGGATGGTGTTCTTTCGAGAGGTATGTGTGTTTCTTGAAATCTGCGGAATAGGCCTATTGGAAACAAAGTGAGCCTATGTCTACATTGAAAGACCTAAACTGCCTGAAGTACTCCTTTCAAATAGTAACTCAGCTCTCTCACAGAATCAATGTGCTACATGCTGCAGCGTCTAATCTAGATGGTTTCCTTTTAGAGATACATGTGTTTCTTCAATTCACCTGATTGTGTGTATTGGGAACAAAGTGAGCCAACCCACCCTTGGAAAACGTAAGTTGCAGGAAGTCTTTCTTTGACAAACTTACTAAATTCTCACAGGGAAACACTGCCCGAATATTCCTGCTTCCAACAGAGATGGCTTTCTTTGGAGAGATATATGTGTTTCTTCAAATGTGCTGAATAGGCCTACTTGGAACAAAGTGTGCCTATCTCTACATTGAAAATCCTCAGTTGCCCGAAGTACTCCTTTCAAGTACTAACTCAGATCTCACAGAGAAACCATGTGCTACATGCTGCAGCTTCTAATCCCGATGGTTTCCTTTTAGAAATACGTGTGTTTCTTCAATTCACATGAAGGTGTGTATTGGGAACAAAGTGAGTCAACCCAACCTTGGAAAACGTAAATTGCAGGAAGTATTCCCTTGCAAAACCTATTCAATTCGAAGTTGGAAACAATATGGGGGATGCTCCTTCTTCCACAGAGATGTTTTCTTTGAGAGACACATGTGTTTCTTCAAGTTAGCTGGACAGGCCTATTTGCTTACTGACTGTAACATATAAGATTTCTTTGGAGAGATACATGTGTTTCTTCAATGCAGCTGAAAAATGCCAATGTGGAAATAAGGGAGCCTCTCTCCACCATGAAGCACCCTGTTGCAGGAAGTATTCCATTTACAAACAAACACAATCTCCCAGGGAGACAATGTGCTATTACTCATGCTTCCAGCAGAGATGGTTTTTTGGAGAAATATATGTGTTTCTTCAAATCTGCTGAACAGGCCTATTAGGAACAAAGAGAGCCTATGTCTACATTGAAAAAGCTAAATTGCCTGAAGTACTCCTTTCAAATATTAACTCAGCTGTCACAGGGAAACAATGAGCTGCACGGTACAGCTTCTAACATAGATGGTTTCCTTTTAGAGGTACGTGTGTTTCTTCAACTCACCTGCCTGTGTCTATCTGGAAAAAAGTGAGCCTATCCCAACCTTGAAAACCCTAAGCTGTAGGAAGTATTCCTATGCAAAGCCTTCTCAATTCTTACTGGGATACAATGTGGTGGATTCTCCTGCTTCTCACACAGATGTTTTCTGTCAAAAGACACATGTGTTTGTTCAAATTAGCCGGGGAGGCCTATTTGGAACAAACAACCCTTTGTTCCCCTTGCAAATTCTGAATGGTGGGAAGAAATTCTTTTAAAATACTCATTTTTAACAGGGAAGCAATGTGCTAGATGTTGAAGATTGTAACATAGATAGTTTTCTTTGCAGAGACACTGATGTTTTTACAACTTAGCTCACAGGCCTACGTGGAAGATAGAGAGCCTATCTCCCTTTGAAAAACGTAAGTTGCCCAAAGTATTCCTTTTAAAATGAAACTCAATTCTCTGAGGGAAAGAATGTGCTATATGCTCCTGATTCTGACTCAAGTGGTTTCTTTTGAGATACATGAGTTCCTTTAACTCTGCTGAAAGGGCCTATTTGGAACAAACAGCCTATCTCCACCTTGAATTTCAAAGATGCAGGAAGTACTGCTTTCAAAAACTTACTGGTTTTTACACGGGTAAACAATGAAGTACATGGCGAAGTTTGTAATCTAGTTGGTTTTCGTTTAGTGCTCCATGTGTTTCTTGAACTCATCTGAATAGGCCCATTTGGAACAAAGAGAGCCTACGTTCACTTTGAAAAATGTAATTTATAGGAAGTACTCCTATCAATAATTAACTCTCTTCTCAGAGGTATACTAGGTCCTAGATTCTATAGCTTGTATCACAGATAGTTTACTGTCAAGAGATAAATGTGTTTCTTCAACTTGCCTGAATAGGCCTATTTCAAAAAAAAGAGCTGATTTTCCCTTTGAAAAACCTAAGTCACAGGATGTATTCCTTCAAAAACCAGCTCAATTCTCGCAGTGAAACAAGCTCCTAGATGCTGCAGTTTTGAACATAGATGGTTTTCTTTGGACAGATACATGTCTTTGTTCACCTCAGCTGAATAGACCTATTTGTTACAAAGAGAGCCTCTCTCCACCTTGAAAAACCTAAGTTGCCAAAGTGTTCATTTTCTATGTACTGAATACTCAGAGGGAAACAATGTGCTACATGTTGCAGCTTCTAGCATTGATGGTTTTCTGGAGATATAAATCTGTTTCTTCACATCAGCTGAATGGTCTTATTTGAAAAAAGGTAAACTTATCTCAACCTTGAAACATACGTTGCTGGAAAGTAGGACGTTCAGGAACATACTCCACTGTCACAGGGAAATAATGTGCTAGAAGCTCCTGCTTCTACTACAGATGATTTCCTTTCTAGAGATACATGTGTTTCTTCCAATTAGCTGAAAAGACCTAATTGAAAAAAGCGAGATTTCTCCACCTTCAAAATTCTCACTGGCAGAGAGTATTTCTTAGGAAAATTAACTACTCTCCATCAGAGAAACAACAGCAAGATACTGAAGCTTGTCACACAGACAGTTTTCTTTTCTTTGGAGAGATTTCTTTGCTCTTTCAACTCAGGTTCGTAGGCCTAGTTGGAACACAGAAAGCCAATCTCCACATTGAAAAACCTACGTTCCCATATGTATTCCTTTGAAAAACGAAATCCATTTTCATCAGAAAACAATGTACGAGATGCTGAGCTTCTACAATACATGGTTCTCTTGGAGAGATAAATGTGTTGCTTCAACTCAGCTGAATTTGCCTCTTTGGAACAATGTGATCTCATGTGAACCTTGGAAAACGTCCGTCGCGGGAAGTAGTCCTTGCAAAACCGTACTCAATTTTCTCAGGAGACAATGGGCTAGATGCTCCTATTTCTGAAACAGACGGTTTTCTTTCAAGTTATGCATGTGTTTCTTTAAATTAGCTGGCTAGGCCTATTTTGAACAAAGAGATTTTATCTCCATATTGAGAAACTGAAGTTGCTCTAGGTATTTCATTGACAAACTACACTCAATCTGACAAGGAAACAATGTGTTAGATATTCCTTCTGGTAACATAGATGGTTTTCTTCGGAGAGAAACACGTGTTTGTTCAAATCAGCTGAAAAGGCCTCCATGATACAAAGGGAGCCTATCTCCATCCTGAAAAACCTAAGTTGCAAGAAGTATTCCTTTTAAATCTACTGACTACTCACATGGAAACAATATGCTAGATGCTGCAGCTTGTAGTTAGACGGTTTTCTTTGGAGAGACACATGTGTTTCTTCACCTCAGCTGAATTGACCTGTTTGGAACCAAGAGAGTCTACCTCCACCTTGAAAATCCTAACTTGCAGGAAGTATTTCTTTGAAAAAACTGGCAAAAGTCTCCCAGGGTGACAATGTTCTTATTCTCCAGGGTCAAACAGAGATGGTTTTCTTTCAGGAGATACATGTGTTCCTTTAAGTCATATAGAAAGGCCTATTTTGTAACAAAGAGCCCATATCCACATTGAATGACCTATGTTGCAGGAGGAATTCCTTTCCAAATCTATCTCGGTTCTCACAGGGAAGCAATGTGCTAGATGTTGCTGCTTGTAACATATAATGTTTCTTGGGAGAGATCCCTGTGTCTTCAACTCAGCTGAACAGGCCAACGTAGAAAAAAGGGAGCCTATCTCCACCGTGAGAAACCATGCTGCAGGAAGTATTCCAATCAAAAACAAACTTATCTCACAGGGAAACAATGTGCTACCATTCCTGCTTCCAACAGAGATGGTGTTCTTTCGAGAGGTATGTGTGTTTCTTGAAATCTGCGGAATAGGCCTATTGGAAACAAAGTGAGCCTATGTCTACATTGAAAGACCTAAACTGCCTGAAGTACTCCTTTCAAATAGTAACTCAGCTCTCTCACAGAATCAATGTGCTACATGCTGCAGCGTCTAATCTAGATGGTTTCCTTTTAGAGATACATGTGTTTCTTCAATTCACCTGATTGTGTGTATTGGGAACAAAGTGAGCCAACCCACCCTTGGAAAACGTAAGTTGCAGGAAGTCTTTCTTTGACAAACTTACTAAATTCTCACAGGGAAACAATGCCCGAATATTCCTGCTTCCAACAGAGATGGCTTTCTTTGGAGAGATATATGTGTTTCTTCAAATGTGCTGAATAGGCCTACTTGGAACAAAGTGTGCCTATCTCTACATTGAAAATCCTCAGTTGCCCGAAGTACTCCTTTCAAGTACTAACTCAGATCTCACAGAGAAACCATGTGCTACATGCTGCAGCTTCTAATCCCGATGGTTTCCTTTTAGAAATACATGTGTTTCTTCAATTCACATGAAGGTGTGTATTGGGAACAAAGTGAGTCAACCCAACCTTGGAAAACGTAAATTGCAGGAAGTATTCCCTTGCAAAACCTATTCAATTCGAAGTTGGAAACAATATGGGGGATGCTCCTTCTTCCACAGAGATGTTTTCTTTGAGAGACACACGTGTTTCTTCAAGTTAGCTGGACAGGCCTATTTGCTTACTGACTGTAACATATAAGATTTCTTTGGAGAGATACATGTGTTTCTTCAATGCAGCTGAAAAATGCCAATGTGGAAATAAGGGAGCCTCTCTCCACCATGAAGCACCCTGTTGCAGGAAGTATTCCATTTACAAACAAACACAATCTCCCAGGGAGACAATGTGCTATTACTCATGCTTCCAGCAGAGATGGTTTTTTTGGAGAAATATATGTGTTTCTTCAAATCTGCTGAACAGGCCTATTAGGAACAAAGAGAGCCTATGTCTACATTGAAAAAGCTAAATTGCCTGAAGTACTCCTTTCAAATATTAACTCAGCTGTCACAGGGAAACAATGAGCTGCACGGTACAGCTTCTAACATAGATGGTTTCCTTTTAGAGGTACGTGTGTTTCTTCAACTCACCTGCCTGTGTCTATCTGGAAAAAAGTGAGCCTATCCCAACCTTGAAAACCCTAAGCTGTAGGAAGTATTCCTATGCAAAGCCTTCTCAATTCTTACTGGGATACAATGTGGTGGATTCTCCTGCTTCTCACACAGATGTTTTCTGTCAAAAGACACATGTGTTTGTTCAAATTAGCCGGGGAGGCCTATTTGGAACAAACAACCCTTTGTTCCCCTTGCAAATTCTGAATGGTGGGAAGAAATTCTTTTAAAATACTCATTTTTAACAGGGAAGCAATGTGCTAGATGTTGAAGATTGTAACATAGATAGTTTTCTTTGCAGAGACACTGATGTTTTTACAACTTAGCTCACAGGCCTACGTGGAAGATAGAGAGCCTATCTCCCTTTGAAAAACGTAAGTTGCCCAAAGTATTCCTTTTAAAATGAAACTCAATTCTCTGAGGGAAAGAATGTGCTATATGCTCCTGA
Organism: Castor canadensis; assembly: GCF_047511655.1. Lineage (NCBI taxonomy): Eukaryota > Metazoa > Chordata > Mammalia > Rodentia > Castoridae > Castor > Castor canadensis. Next base: position 29,601,438 of record NC_133402.1, on the reverse strand, counting down.
TTCTGACTCAAGTGGTTTCTTTTGAGATACATGAGTTCCTTTAACTCTGCTGAAAGGGCCTATTTGGAACAAACAGCCTATCTCCACCTTGAATTTCAAAGATGCAGGAAGTACTGCTTTCAAAAACTTACTGGTTTTTACACGGGTAAACAATGAAGTACATGGCGAAGTTTGTAATCTAGTTGGTTTTCGTTTAGTGCTCCATGTGTTTCTTGAACTCATCTGAATAGGCCCATTTGGAACAAAGAGAGCCTACGTTCACTTTGAAAAATGTAATTTATAGGAAGTACTCCTATCAATAATTAACTCTCTTCTCAGAGGTATACTAGGTCCTAGATTCTATAGCTTGTATCACAGATAGTTTACTGTCAAGAGATAAATGTGTTTCTTCAACTTGCCTGAATAGGCCTATTTCAAAAAAAAGAGCTGATTTTCCCTTTGAAAAACCTAAGTCACAGGATGTATTCCTTCAAAAACCAGCTCAATTCTCGCAGTGAAACAAGCTCCTAGATGCTGCAGTTTTGAACATAGATGGTTTTCTTTGGACAGATACATGTCTTTGTTCACCTCAGCTGAATAGACCTATTTGTTACAAAGAGAGCCTCTCTCCACCTTGAAAAACCTAAGTTGCCAAAGTGTTCATTTTCTATGTACTGAATACTCAGAGGGAAACAATGTGCTACATGTTGCAGCTTCTAGCATTGATGGTTTTCTGGAGATATAAATCTGTTCCTTCACATCAGCTGAATGGTCTTATTTGAAAAAAGGTAAACTTATCTCAACCTTGAAACATACGTTGCTGGAAAGTAGGACGTTCAGGAACATACTCCACTGTCACAGGGAAATAATGTGCTAGAAGCTCCTGCTTCTACTACAGATGATTTCCTTTCTAGAGATACATGTGTTTCTTCCAATTAGCTGAAAAGACCTAATTGAAAAAAGCGAGATTTCTCCACCTTCAAAATTCTCACTGGCAGAGAGTATTTCTTAGGAAAATTAACTACTCTCCATCAGAGAAACAACAGCAAGATACTGAAGCTTGTCACACAGACAGTTTTCTTTTCTTTGGAGAGATTTCTTTGCTCTTTCAACTCAGGTTTGTAGGCCTAGTTGGAACACAGAAAGCCAATCTCCACATTGAAAAACCTACGTTCCCATATGTATTCCTTTGAAAAACGAAAACCATTTTCATCAGAAAACAATGTACGAGATGCTGAGCTTCTACAATACATGGTTCTCTTGGAGAGATAAATGTGTTGCTTCAACTCAGCTGAATTTGCCTCTTTGGAACAATGTGATCTCATGTGAACCTTGGAAAACGTCCGTCGCGGGAAGTAGTCCTTGCAAAACCGTACTCAATTTTCTCAGGAGACAATGGGCTAGATGCTCCTATTTCTGAAACAGACGGTTTTCTTTCAAGTTATGCATGTGTTTCTTTAAATTAGCTGGCTAGGCCTATTTTGAACAAAGAGATTTTATCTCCATATTGAGAAACTGAAGTTGCTCTAGGTATTTCATTGACAAACTACACTCAATCTGACAAGGAAACAATGTGTTAGATATTCCTTCTGGTAACATAGATGGTTTTCTTCGGAGAGAAACACGTGTTTGTTCAAATCAGCTGAAAAGGCCTCCATGATACAAAGGGAGCCTATCTCCATCCTGAAAAACCTAAGTTGCAAGAAGTATTCCTTTTAAATCTACTGACTACTCACATGGAAACAATATGCTAGATGCTGCAGCTTGTAGTTAGACGGTTTTCTTTGGAGAGACACATGTGTTTCTTCACCTCAGCTGAATTGACCTGTTTGGAACCAAGAGAGTCTACCTCCACCTTGAAAATCCTAACTTGCAGGAAGTATTTCTTTGAAAAAACTGGCAAAAGTCTCCCAGGGTGACAATGTTCTTATTCTCCAGGGTCAAACAGAGATGGTTTTCTTTCAGGAGATACATGTGTTCCTTTAAGTCATATAGAAAGGCCTATTTTGTAACAAAGAGCCCATATCCACATTGAATGACCTATGTTGCAGGAGGAATTCCTTTCCAAATCTATCTCGGTTCTCACAGGGAAGCAATGTGCTAGATGTTGCTGCTTGTAACATATAATGTTTCTTGGGAGAGATCCCTGTGTCTTCAACTCAGCTGAACAGGCCAACGTAGAAAAAAGGGAGCCTATCTCCACCGTGAGAAACCATGCTGCAGGAAGTATTCCAATCAAAAACAAACTTATCTCACAGGGAAACAATGTGCTACCATTCCTGCTTCCAACAGAGATGGTGTTCTTTCGAGAGGTATGTGTGTTTCTTGAAATCTGCGGAATAGGCCTATTGGAAACAAAGTGAGCCTATGTCTACATTGAAAGACCTAAACTGCCTGAAGTACTCCTTTCAAATAGTAACTCAGCTCTCTCACAGAATCAATGTGCTACATGCTGCAGCGTCTAATCTAGATGGTTTCCTTTTAGAGATACATGTGTTTCTTCAATTCACCTGATTGTGTGTATTGGGAACAAAGTGAGCCAACCCACCCTTGGAAAACGTAAGTTGCAGGAAGTCTTTCTTTGACAAACTTACTAAATTCTCACAGGGAAACAATGCCCGAATATTCCTGCTTCCAACAGAGATGGCTTTCTTTGGAGAGATATATGTGTTTCTTCAAATGTGCTGAATAGGCCTACTTGGAACAAAGTGTGCCTATCTCTACATTGAAAATCCTCAGTTGCCCGAAGTACTCCTTTCAAGTACTAACTCAGATCTCACAGAGAAACCATGTGCTACATGCTGCAGCTTCTAATCCCGATGGTTTCCTTTTAGAAATACATGTGTTTCTTCAATTCACATGAAGGTGTGTATTGGGAACAAAGTGAGTCAACCCAACCTTGGAAAACGTAAATTGCAGGAAGTATTCCCTTGCAAAACCTATTCAATTCGAAGTTGGAAACAATATGGGGGATGCTCCTTCTTCCACAGAGATGTTTTCTTTGAGAGACACACGTGTTTCTTCAAGTTAGCTGGACAGGTCTATTTGCTTACTGACTGTAACATATAAGATTTCTTTGGAGAGATACATGTGTTTCTTCAATGCAGCTGAAAAATGCCAATGTGGAAATAAGGGAGCCTCTCTCCACCATGAAGCACCCTGTTGCAGGAAGTATTCCATTTACAAACAAACACAATCTCCCAGGGAGACAATGTGCTATTACTCATGCTTCCAGCAGTGATGGTTTTTTTGGAGAAATATATGTGTTTCTTCAAATCTGCTGAACAGGCCTATTAGGAACAAAGAGAGCCTATGTCTACATTGAAAAAGCTAAATTGCCTGAAGTACTCCTTTCAAATATTAACTCAGCTGTCACAGGGAAACAATGAGCTGCACGGTACAGCTTCTAACATAGATGGTTTCCTTTTAGAGGTACGTGTGTTTCTTCAACTCACCTGCCTGTGTCTATCTGGAAAAAAGTGAGCCTATCCCAACCTTGAAAACCCTAAGCTGTAGGAAGTATTCCTATGCAAAGCCTTCTCAATTCTTACTGGGATACAATGTGGTGGATTCTCCTGCTTCTCACACAGATGTTTTCTGTCAAAAGACACATGTGTTTGTTCAAATTAGCCGGGGAGGCCTATTTGGAACAAACAACCCTTTGTTCCCCTTGCAAATTCTGAATGGTGGGAAGAAATTCTTTTAAAATACTCATTTTTAACAGGGAAGCAATGTGCTAGATGTTGAAGATTGTAACATAGATAGTTTTCTTTGCAGAGACACTGATGTTTTTACAACTTAGCTCACAGGCCTACGTGGAAGATAGAGAGCCTATCTCCCTTTGAAAAACGTAAGTTGCCCAAAGTATTCCTTTTAAAATGAAACTCAATTCTCTGAGGGAAAGAATGTGCTATATGCTCCTGATTCTGACTCAAGTGGTTTCTTTTGAGATACATGAGTTCCTTTAACTCTGCTGAAAGGGCCTATTTGGAACAAACAGCCTATCTCCACCTTGAATTTCAAAGATGCAGGAAGTACTGCTTTCAAAAACTTACTGGTTTTTACACGGGTAAACAATGAAGTACATGGCGAAGTTTGTAATCTAGTTGGTTTTCGTTTAGTGCTCCATGTGTTTCTTGAACTCATCTGAATAGGCCCATTTGGAACAAAGAGAGCCTACGTTCACTTTGAAAAATGTAATTTATAGGAAGTACTCCTATCAATAATTAACTCTCTTCTCAGAGGTATACTAGGTCCTAGATTCTATAGCTTGTATCACAGATAGTTTACTGTCAAGAGATAAATGTGTTTCTTCAACTTGCCTGAATAGGCCTATTTCAAAAAAAAGAGCTGATTTTCCCTTTGAAAAACCTAAGTCACAGGAAGTATTCCTTCAAAAACCAGCTCAATTCTCGCAGTGAAACAAGCTCCTAGATGCTGCAGTTTTGAACATAGATGGTTTTCTTTGGACAGATACATGTCTTTGTTCACCTCAGCTGAATAGACCTATTTGTTACAAAGAGAGCCTCTCTCCACCTTGAAAAACCTAAGTTGCCAAAGTGTTCATTTTCTATGTACTGAATACTCAGAGGGAAACAATGTGCTACATGTTGCAGCTTCTAGCTTTGATGGTTTTCTGGAGATATAAATCTGTTTCTTCACATCAGCTGAATGGTCTTATTTGAAAAAAGGTAAACTTATCTCAACCTTGAAACATACGTTGCTGGAAAGTAGGACGTTCAGGAACATACTCCACTGTCACAGGGAAATAATGTGCTAGAAGCTCCTGCTTCTACTACAGATGATTTCCTTTCTAGAGATACATGTGTTTCTTCCAATTAGCTGAAAAGACCTAATTGAAAAAAGCGAGATTTCTCCACCTTCAAAATTCTCACTGGCAGAGAGTATTTCTTAGGAAAATTAACTACTCTCCATCAGAGAAACAACAGCAAGATACTGAAGCTTGTCACACAGACAGTTTTCTTTTCTTTGGAGAGATTTCTTTGCTCTTTCAACTCAGGTTCGTAGGCCTAGTTGGAACACAGAAAGCCAATCTCCACATTGAAAAACCTACGTTCCCATATGTATTCCTTTGAAAAACGAAATCCATTTTCATCAGAAAACAATGTACGAGATGCTGAGCTTCTACAATACATGGTTCTCTTGGAGAGATAAATGTGTTGCTTCAACTCAGCTGAATTTGCCTCTTTGGAACAATGTGATCTCATGTGAACCTTGGAAAACGTCCGTCGCGGGAAGTAGTCCTTGCAAAACCGTACTCAATTTTCTCAGGAGACAATGGGCTAGATGCTCCTATTTCTGAAACAGACGGTTTTCTTTCAAGTTATGCATGTGTTTCTTTAAATTAGCTGGCTAGGCCTATTTTGAACAAAGAGATTTTATCTCCATATTGAGAAACTGAAGTTGCTCTAGGTATTTCATTGACAAACTACACTCAATCTGACAAGGAAACAATGTGTTAGATATTCCTTCTGGTAACATAGATGGTTTTCTTCGGAGAGAAACACGTGTTTGTTCAAATCAGCTGAAAAGGCCTCCATGATACAAAGGGAGCCTATCTCCATCCTGAAAAACCGAAGTTGCAAGAAGTATTCCTTTTAAATCTACTGACTACTCACATGGGAACAATATGCTAGATGCTGCAGCTTGTAGTTAGACGGTTTTCTTTGGAGAGACACATGTGTTTCTTCACCTCAGCTGAATTGACCTGTTTGGAACCAAGAGAGTCTACCTCCACCTTGAAAATCCTAACTTGCAGGAAGTATTTCTTTGAAAAAACTGGCAAAAGTCTCCCAGGGTGACAATGTTCTTATTCTCCAGGGTCAAACAGAGATGGTTTTCTTTCAGGAGATACATGTGTTCCTTTAAGTCATATAGAAAGGCCTATTTTGTAACAAAGAGCCCATATCCACATTGAATGACCTATGTTGCAGGAGGAATTCCTTTCCAAATCTATCTCGGTTCTCACAGGGAAGCAATGTGCTAGATGTTGCTGCTTGTAACATATAATGTTTCTTGGGAGAGATCCCTTTGTCTTCAACTCAGCTGAACAGGCCAACGTAGAAAAAAGGGAGCCTATCTCCACCGTGAGAAACCATGCTGCAGGAAGTATTCCAATCAAAAACAAACTTATCTCACAGGGAAACAATGTGCTACCATTCCTGCTTCCAACAGAGATGGTGTTCTTTCGAGAGGTATGTGTGTTTCTTGAAATCTGCGGAATAGGCCTATTGGAAACAAAGTGAGCCTATGTCTACATTGAAAGACCTAAACTGCCTGAAGTACTCCTTTCAAATAGTAACTCAGCTCTCTCACAGAATCAATGTGCTACATGCTGCAGCGTCTAATCTAGATGGTTTCCTTTTAGAGATACATGTGTTTCTTCAATTCACCTGATTGTGTGTATTGGGAACAAAGTGAGCCAACCCACCCTTGGAAAACGTAAGTTGCAGGAAGTCTTTCTTTGACAAACTTACTAAATTCTCACAGGGAAACAATGCCCGAATATTCCTGCTTCCAACAGAGATGGCTTTCTTTGGAGAGATATATGTGTTTCTTCAAATGTGCTGAATAGGCCTACTTGGAACAAAGTGTGCCTATCTCTACATTGAAAATCCTCAGTTGCCCGAAGTACTCCTTTCAAGTACTAACTCAGATCTCACAGAGAAACCATGTGCTACATGCTGCAGCTTCTAATCCCGATGGTTTCCTTTTAGAAATACATGTGTTTCTTCAATTCACATGAAGGTGTGTATTGGGAACAAAGTGAGTCAACCCAACCTTGGAAAACGTAAATTGCAGGAAGTATTCCCTTGCAAAACCTATTCAATTCGAAGTTGGAAACAATATGGGGGATGCTCCTTCTTCCACAGAGATGTTTTCTTTGAGAGACACACGTGTTTCTTCAAGTTAGCTGGACAGGCCTATTTGCTTACTGACTGTAACATATAAGATTTCTTTGGAGAGATACATGTGTTTCTTCAATGCAGCTGAAAAATGCCAATGTGGAAATAAGGGAGCCTCTCTCCACCATGAAGCACCCTGTTGCAGGAAGTATTCCATTTACAAACAAACACAATCTCCCAGGGAGACAATGTGCTATTACTCATGCTTCCAGCAGAGATGGTTTTTTTGGAGAAATATATGTGTTTCTTCAAATCTGCTGAACAGGCCTATTAGGAACAAAGAGAGCCTATGTCTACATTGAAAAAGCTAAATTGCCTGAAGTACTCCTTTCAAATATTAACTCAGCTGTCACAGGGAAACAATGAGCTGCATGGTACAGCTTCTAACATAGATGGTTTCCTTTTAGAGGTACGTGTGTTTCTTCAACTCACCTGCCTGTGCCTATCTGGAAAAAAGTGAGCCTATCCCAACCTTGAAAACCCTAAGCTGTAGGAAGTATTCCTATGCAAAGCCTTCTCAATTCTTACTGGGATACAATGTGGTGGATTCTCCTGCTTCTCACACAGATGTTTTCTGTCAAAAGACACATGTGTTTGTTCAAATTAGCCGGGGAGGCCTATTTGGAACAAACAACCCTTTGTTCCCCTTGCAAATTCTGAATGGTGGGAAGAAATTCTTTTAAAATACTCATTTTTAACAGGGAAGCAATGTGCTAGATGTTGAAGATTGTAACATAGATAGTTTTCTTTGCAGAGACACTGATGTTTTTACAACTTAGCTCACAGGCCTACGTGGAAGATAGAGAGCCTATCTCCCTTTGAAAAACGTAAGTTGCCCAAAGTATTCCTTTTAAAATGAAACTCAATTCTCTGAGGGAAAGAATGTGCTATATGCTCCTGATTCTGACTCAAGTGGTTTCTTTTGAGATACATGAGTTCCTTTAACTCTGCTGAAAGGGCCTATTTGGAACAAACAGCCTATCTCCACCTTGAATTTCAAAGATGCAGGAAGTACTGCTTTCAAAAACTTACTGGTTTTTACACGGGTAAACAATGAAGTACATGGCGAAGTTTGTAATCTAGTTGGTTTTCGTTTAGTGCTCCATGTGTTTCTTGAACTCATCTGAATAGGCCCATTTGGAACAAAGAGAGCCTACGTTCACTTTGAAAAATGTAATTTATAGGAAGTACTCCTATCAATAATTAACTCTCTTCTCAGAGGTATACTAGGTCCTAGATTCTATAGCTTGTATCACAGATAGTTTACTGTCAAGAGATAAATGTGTTTCTTCAACTTGCCTGAATAGGCCTATTTCAAAAAAAAGAGCTGATTTTCCCTTTGAAAAACCTAAGTCACAGGAAGTATTCCTTCAAAAACCAGCTCAATTCTCGCAGTGAAACAAGCTCCTAGATGCTGCAGTTTTGAACATAGATGGTTTTCTTTGGACAGATACATGTCTTTGTTCACCTCAGCTGAATAGACCTATTTGTTACAAAGAGAGCCTCTCTCCACCTTGAAAAACCTAAGTTGCCAAAGTGTTCATTTTCTATGTACTGAATACTCAGAGGGAAACAATGTGCTACATGTTGCAGCTTCTAGCATTGATGGTTTTCTGGAGATATAAATCTGTTTCTTCACATCAGCTGAATGGTCTTATTTGAAAAAAGGTAAACTTATCTCAACCTTGAAACATACGTTGCTGGAAAGTAGGACGTTCAGGAACATACTCCACTGTCACAGGGAAATAATGTGCTAGAAGCTCCTGCTTCTACTACAGATGATTTCCTTTCTAGAGATACATGTGTTTCTTCCAATTAGCTGAAAAGACCTAATTGAAAAAAGCGAGATTTCTCCACCTTCAAAATTCTCACTGGCAGAGAGTATTTCTTAGGAAAATTAACTACTCTCCATCAGAGAAACAACAGTAAGATACTGAAGCTTGTCACACAGACAGTTTTCTTTTCTTTGGAGAGATTTCTTTGCTCTTTCAACTCAGGTTCGTAGGCCTAGTTGGAACACAGAAAGCCAATCTCCACATTGAAAAACCTACGTTCCCATATGTATTCCTTTGAAAAACGAAATCCATTTTCATCAGAAAACAATGTACGAGATGCTGAGCTTCTACAATACATGGTTCTCTTGGAGAGATAAATGTGTTGCTTCAACTCAGCTGAATTTGCCTCTTTGGAACAATGTGATCTCATGTGAACCTTGGAAAACGTCCGTCGCGGGAAGTAGTCCTTGCAAAACCGTACTCAATTTTCTCAGGAGACAATGGGCTAGATGCTCCTATTTCTGAAACAGACGGTTTTCTTTCAAGTTATGCATGTGTTTCTTTAAATTAGCTGGCTAGGCCTATTTTGAACAAAGAGATTTTATCTCCATATTGAGAAACTGAAGTTGCTCTAGGTATTTCATTGACAAACTACACTCAATCTGACAAGGAAACAATGTGTTAGATATTCCTTCTGGTAACATAGATGGTTTTCTTCGGAGAGAAACACGTGTTTGTTCAAATCAGCTGAAAAGGCCTCCATGATACAAAGGGAGCCTATCTCCATCCTGAAAAACCGAAGTTGCAAGAAGTATTCCTTTTAAATCTACTGACTACTCACATGGAAACAATATGCTAGATGCTGCAGCTTGTAGTTAGACGGTTTTCTTTGGAGAGACACATGTGTTTCTTCACCTCAGCTGAATTGACCTGTTTGGAACCAAGAGAGTCTACCTCCACCTTGAAAATCCTAACTTGCAGGAAGTATTTCTTTGAAAAAACTGGCAAAAGTCTCCCAGGGTGACAATGTTCTTATTCTCCAGGGTCAAACAGAGATGGTTTTCTTTCAGGAGATACATGTGTTCCTTTAAGTCATATAGAAAGGCCTATTTTGTAACAAAGAGCCCATATCCACATTGAATGACCTATGTTGCAGGAGGAATTCCTTTCCAAATCTATCTCGGTTCTCACAGGGAAGCAATGTGCTAGATGTTGCTGCTTGTAACATATAATGTTTCTTGGGAGAGATCCCTTTGTCTTCAACTCAGCTGAACAGGCCAACGTAGAAAAAAGGGAGCCTATCTCCACCGTGAGAAACCATGCTGCAGGAAGTATTCCAATCAAAAACAAACTTATCTCACAGGGAAACAATGTGCTACCATTCCTGCTTCCAACAGAGATGGTGTTCTTTCGAGAGGTATGTGTGTTTCTTGAAATCTGCGGAATAGGCCTATTGGAAACAAAGTGAGCCTATGTCTACATTGAAAGACCTAAACTGCCTGAAGTACTCCTTTCAAATAGTAACTCAGCTCTCTCACAGAATCAATGTGCTACATGCTGCAGCGTCTAATCTAGATGGTTTCCTTTTAGAGATACATGTGTTTCTTCAATTCACCTGATTGTGTGTATTGGGAACAAAGTGAGCCAACCCACCCTTGGAAAACGTAAGTTGCAGGAAGTCTTTCTTTGACAAACTTACTAAATTCTCACAGGGAAACAATGCCCGAATATTCCTGCTTCCAACAGAGATGGCTTTCTTTGGAGAGATATATGTGTTTCTTCAAATGTGCTGAATAGGCCTACTTGGAACAAAGTGTGCCTATCTCTACATTGAAAATCCTCAGTTGCCCGAAGTACTCCTTTCAAGTACTAACTCAGATCTCACAGAGAAACCATGTGCTACATGCTGCAGCTTCTAATCCCGATGGTTTCCTTTTAGAAATACATGTGTTTCTTCAATTCACATGAAGGTGTGTATTGGGAACAAAGTGAGTCAACCCAACCTTGGAAAACGTAAATTGCAGGAAGTATTCCCTTGCAAAACCTATTCAATTCGAAGTTGGAAACAATATGGGGGATGCTCCTTCTTCCACAGAGATGTTTTCTTTGAGAGACACACGTGTTTCTTCAAGTTAGCTGGACAGGCCTATTTGCTTACTGACTGTAACATATAAGATTTCTTTGGAGAGATACATGTGTTTCTTCAATGCAGCTGAAAAATGCCAATGTGGAAATAAGGGAGCCTCTCTCCACCATGAAGCACCCTGTTGCAGGAAGTATTCCATTTACAAACAAACACAATCTCCCAGGGAGACAATGTGCTATTACTCATGCTTCCAGCAGAGATGGTTTTTTTGGAGAAATATATGTGTTTCTTCAAATCTGCTGAACAGGCCTATTAGGAACAAAGAGAGCCTATGTCTACATTGAAAAAGCTAAATTGCCTGAAGTACTCCTTTCAAATATTAACTCAGCTGTCACAGGGAAACAATGAGCTGCACGGTACAGCTTCTAACATAGATGGTTTCCTTTTAGAGGTACGTGTGTTTCTTCAACTCACCTGCCTGTGCCTATCTGGAAAAAAGTGAGCCTATCCCAACCTTGAAAACCTTAAGCTGTAGGAAGTATTCCTATGCAAAGCCTTCTCAATTCTTAGTGGGATACAATGTGGTGGATTCTCCTGCTTCTCACACAGATGTTTTCTGTCAAAAGACACATGTGTTTGTTCAAATTAGCCGGGGAGGCCTATTTGGAACAAACAACCCTTTGTTCCCCTTGCAAATTCTGAATGGTGGGAAGAAATTCTTTTAAAATACTCATTTTTAACAGGGAAGCAATGTGCTAGATGTTGAAGATTGTAACATAGATAGTTTTCTTTGCAGAGACACTGATGTTTTTACAACTTAGCTCACAGGCCTACGTGGAAGATAGAGAGCCTATCTCCCTTTGAAAAACGTAAGTTGCCCAAAGTATTCCTTTTAAAATGAAACTCAATTCTCTGAGGGAAAGAATGTGCTATATGCTCCTGATTCTGACTCAAGTGGTTTCTTTTGAGATACATGAGTTCCTTTAACTCTGCTGAAAGGGCCTATTTGGAACAAACAGCCTATCTCCACCTTGAATTTCAAAGATGCAGGAAGTACTGCTTTCAAAAACTTACTGGTTTTTACACGGGTAAACAATGAAGTACATGGCGAAGTTTGTAATCTAGTTGGTTTTCGTTTAGTGCTCCATGTGTTTCTTGAACTCATCTGAATAGGCCCATTTGGAACAAAGAGAGCCTACGTTCACTTTGAAAAATGTAATTTATAGGAAGTACTCCTATCAATAATTAACTCTCTTCTCAGAGGTATACTAGGTCCTAGATTCTATAGCTTGTATCACAGATAGTTTACTGTCAAGAGATAAATGTGTTTCTTCAACTTGCCTGAATAGGCCTATTTCAAAAAAAAGAGCTGATTTTCCCTTTGAAAAACCTAAGTCACAGGAAGTATTCCTTCAAAAACCAGCTCAATTCTCGCAGTGAAACAAGCTCCTAGATGCTGCAGTTTTGAACATAGATGGTTTTCTTTGGACAGATACATGTCTTTGTTCACCTCAGCTGAATAGACCTATTTGTTACAAAGAGAGCCTCTCTCCACCTTGAAAAACCTAAGTTGCCAAAGTGTTCATTTTCTATGTACTGAATACTCAGAGGGAAACAATGTGCTACATGTTGCAGCTTCTAGCATTGATGGTTTTCTGGAGATATAAATCTGTTTCTTCACATCAGCTGAATGGTCTTATTTGAAAAAAGGTAAACTTATCTCAACCTTGAAACATACGTTGCTGGAAAGTAGGACGTTCAGGAACATACTCCACTGTCACAGGGAAATAATGTGCTAGAAGCTCCTGCTTCTACTACAGATGATTTCCTTTCTAGAGATACATGTGTTTCTTCCAATTAGCTGAAAAGACCTAATTGAAAAAAGCGAGATTTCTCCACCTTCAAAATTCTCACTGGCAGAGAGTATTTCTTAGGAAAATTAACTACTCTCCATCAGAGAAACAACAGCAAGATACTGAAGCTTGTCACACAGACAGTTTTCTTTTCTTTGGAGAGATTTCTTTGCTCTTTCAACTCAGGTTCGTAGGCCTAGTTGGAACACAGAAAGCCAATCTCCACATTGAAAAACCTACGTTCCCATATGTATTCCTTTGAAAAACGAAATCCATTTTCATCAGAAAACAATGTACGAGATGCTGAGCTTCTACAATACATGGTTCTCTTGGAGAGATAAATGTGTTGCTTCAACTCAGCTGAATTTGCCTCTTTGGAACAATGTGATCTCATGTGAACCTTGGAAAACGTCCGTCGCGGGAAGTAGTCCTTGCAAAACCGTACTCAATTTTCTCAGGAGACAATGGGCTAGATGCTCCTATTTCTGAAACAGACGGTTTTCTTTCAAGTTATGCATGTGTTTCTTTAAATTAGCTGGCTAGGCCTATTTTGAACAAAGAGATTTTATCTCCATATTGAGAAACTGAAGTTGCTCTAGGTATTTCATTGACAAACTACACTCAATCTGACAAGGAAACAATGTGTTAGATATTCCTTCTGGTAACATAGATGGTTTTCTTCGGAGAGAAACACGTGTTTGTTCAAATCAGCTGAAAAGGCCTCCATGATACAAAGGGAGCCTATCTCCATCCTGAAAAACCGAAGTTGCAAGAAGTATTCCTTTTAAATCTACTGACTACTCACATGGAAACAATATGCTAGATGCTGCAGCTTGTAGTTAGACGGTTTTCTTTGGAGAGACACATGTGTTTCTTCACCTCAGCTGAATTGACCTGTTTGGAACCAAGAGAGTCTACCTCCACCTTGAAAATCCTAACTTGCAGGAAGTATTTCTTTGAAAAAACTGGCAAAAGTCTCCCAGGGTGACAATGTTCTTATTCTCCAGGGTCAAACAGAGATGGTTTTCTTTCAGGAGATACATGTGTTCCTTTAAGTCATATAGAAAGGCCTATTTTGTAACAAAGAGCCCATATCCACATTGAATGACCTATGTTGCAGGAGGAATTCCTTTCCAAATCTATCTCGGTTCTCACAGGGAAGCAATGTGCTAGATGTTGCTGCTTGTAACATATAATGTTTCTTGGGAGAGATCCCTTTGTCTTCAACTCAGCTGAACAGGCCAACGTAGAAAAAAGGGAGCCTATCTCCACCGTGAGAAACCATGCTGCAGGAAGTATTCCAATCAAAAACAAACTTATCTCACAGGGAAACAATGTGCTACCATTCCTGCTTCCAACAGAGATGGTGTTCTTTCGAGAGGTATGTGTGTTTCTTGAAATCTGCGGAATAGGCCTATTGGAAACAAAGTGAGCCTATGTCTACATTGAAAGACCTAAACTGCCTGAAGTACTCCTTTCAAATAGTAACTCAGCTCTCTCACAGAATCAATGTGCTACATGCTGCAGCGTCTAATCTAGATGGTTTCCTTTTAGAGATACATGTGTTTCTTCAATTCACCTGATTGTGTGTATTGGGAACAAAGTGAGCCAACCCACCCTTGGAAAACGTAAGTTGCAGGAAGTCTTTCTTTGACAAACTTACTAAATTCTCACAGGGAAACAATGCCCGAATATTCCTGCTTCCAACAGAGATGGCTTTCTTTGGAGAGATATATGTGTTTCTTCAAATGTGCTGAATAGGCCTACTTGGAACAAAGTGTGCCTATCTCTACATTGAAAATCCTCAGTTGCCCGAAGTACTCCTTTCAAGTACTAACTCAGATCTCACAGAGAAACCATGTGCTACATGCTGCAGCTTCTAATCCCGATGGTTTCCTTTTAGAAATACATGTGTTTCTTCAATTCACATGAAGGTGTGTATTGGGAACAAAGTGAGTCAACCCAACCTTGGAAAACGTAAATTGCAGGAAGTATTCCCTTGCAAAACCTATTCAATTCGAAGTTGGAAACAATATGGGGGATGCTCCTTCTTCCACAGAGATGTTTTCTTTGAGAGACACACGTGTTTCTTCAAGTTAGCTGGACAGGCCTATTTGCTTACTGACTGTAACATATAAGATTTCTTTGGAGAGATACATGTGTTTCTTCAATGCAGCTGAAAAATGCCAATGTGGAAATAAGGGAGCCTCTCTCCACCATGAAGCACCCTGTTGCAGGAAGTATTCCATTTACAAACAAACACAATCTCCCAGGGAGACAATGTGCTATTACTCATGCTTCCAGCAGAGATGGTTTTTTTGGAGAAATATATGTGTTTCTTCAAATCTGCTGAACAGGCCTATTAGGAACAAAGAGAGCCTATGTCTACATTGAAAAAGCTAAATTGCCTGAAGTACTCCTTTCAAATATTAACTCAGCTGTCACAGGGAAACAATGAGCTGCACGGTACAGCTTCTAACATAGATGGTTTCCTTTTAGAGGTACGTGTGTTTCTTCAACTCACCTGCCTGTGCCTATCTGGAAAAAAGTGAGCCTATCCCAACCTTGAAAACCCTAAGCTGTAGGAAGTATTCCTATGCAAAGCCTTCTCAATTCTTAGTGGGATACAATGTGGTGGATTCTCCTGCTTCTCACACAGATGTTTTCTGTCAAAAGACACATGTGTTTGTTCAAATTAGCCGGGGAGGCCTATTTGGAACAAACAACCCTTTGTTCCCCTTGCAAATTCTGAATGGTGGGAAGAAATTCTTTTAAAATACTCATTTTTAACAGGGAAGCAATGTGCTAGATGTTGAAGATTGTAACATAGATAGTTTTCTTTGCAGAGACACTGATGTTTTTACAACTTAGCTCACAGGCCTACGTGGAAGATAGAGAGCCTATCTCCCTTTGAAAAACGTAAGTTGCCCAAAGTATTCCTTTTAAAATGAAACTCAATTCTCTGAGGGAAAGAATGTGCTATATGCTCCTGATTCTGACTCAAGTGGTTTCTTTTGAGATACATGAGTTCCTTTAACTCTGCTGAAAGGGCCTATTTGGAACAAACAGCCTATCTCCACCTTGAATTTCAAAGATGCAGGAAGTACTGCTTTCAAAAACTTACTGGTTTTTACACGGGTAAACAATGAAGTACATGGCGAAGTTTGTAATCTAGTTGGTTTTCGTTTAGTGCTCCATGTGTTTCTTGAACTCATCTGAATAGGCCCATTTGGAACAAAGAGAGCCTACGTTCACTTTGAAAAATGTAATTTATAGGAAGTACTCCTATCAATAATTAACTCTCTTCTCAGAGGTATACTAGGTCCTAGATTCTATAGCTTGTATCACAGATAGTTTACTGTCAAGAGATAAATGTGTTTCTTCAACTTGCCTGAATAGGCCTATTTCAAAAAAAAGAGCTGATTTTCCCTTTGAAAAACCTAAGTCACAGGAAGTATTCCTTCAAAAACCAGCTCAATTCTCGCAGTGAAACAAGCTCCTAGATGCTGCAGTTTTGAACATAGATGGTTTTCTTTGGACAGATACATGTCTTTGTTCACCTCAGCTGAATAGACCTATTTGTTACAAAGAGAGCCTCTCTCCACCTTGAAAAACCTAAGTTGCCAAAGTGTTCATTTTCTATGTACTGAATACTCAGAGGGAAACAATGTGCTACATGTTGCAGCTTCTAGCATTGATGGTTTTCTGGAGATATAAATCTGTTTCTTCACATCAGCTGAATGGTCTTATTTGAAAAAAGGTAAACTTATCTCAACCTTGAAACATACGTTGCTGGAAAGTAGGACGTTCAGGAACATACTCCACTGTCACAGGGAAATAATGTGCTAGAAGCTCCTGCTTCTACTACAGATGATTTCCTTTCTAGAGATACATGTGTTTCTTCCAATTAGCTGAAAAGACCTAATTGAAAAAAGCGAGATTTCTCCACCTTCAAAATTCTCACTGGCAGAGAGTATTTCTTAGGAAAATTAACTACTCTCCATCAGAGAAACAACAGCAAGATACTGAAGCTTGTCACACAGACAGTTTTCTTTTCTTTGGAGAGATTTCTTTGCTCTTTCAACTCAGGTTCGTAGGCCTAGTTGGAACACAGAAAGCCAATCTCCACATTGAAAAACCTACGTTCCCATATGTATTCCTTTGAAAAACGAAATCCATTTTCATCAGAAAACAATGTACGAGATGCTGAGCTTCTACAATACATGGTTCTCTTGGAGAGATAAATGTGTTGCTTCAACTCAGCTGAATTTGCCTCTTTGGAACAATGTGATCTCATGTGAACCTTGGAAAACGTCCGTCGCGGGAAGTAGTCCTTGCAAAACCGTACTCAATTTTCTCAGGAGACAATGGGCTAGATGCTCCTATTTCTGAAACAGACGGTTTTCTTTCAAGTTATGCATGTGTTTCTTTAAATTAGCTGGCTAGGCCTATTTTGAACAAAGAGATTTTATCTCCATATTGAGAAACTGAAGTTGCTCTAGGTATTTCATTGACAAACTACACTCAATCTGACAAGGAAACAATGTGTTAGATATTCCTTCTGGTAACATAGATGGTTTTCTTCGGAGAGAAACACGTGTTTGTTCAAATCAGCTGAAAAGGCCTCCATGATACAAAGGGAGCCTATCTCCATCCTGAAAAACCGAAGTTGCAAGAAGTATTCCTTTTAAATCTACTGACTACTCACATGGAAACAATATGCTAGATGCTGCAGCTTGTAGTTAGACGGTTTTCTTTGGAGAGACACATGTGTTTCTTCACCTCAGCTGAATTGACCTGTTTGGAACCAAGAGAGTCTACCTCCACCTTGAAAATCCTAACTTGCAGGAAGTATTTCTTTGAAAAAACTGGCAAAAGTCTCCCAGGGTGACAATGTTCTTATTCTCCAGGGTCAAACAGAGATGGTTTTCTTTCAGGAGATACATGTGTTCCTTTAAGTCATATAGAAAGGCCTATTTTGTAACAAAGAGCCCATATCCACATTGAATGACCTATGTTGCAGGAGGAATTCCTTTCCAAATCTATCTCGGTTCTCACAGGGAAGCAATGTGCTAGATGTTGCTGCTTGTAACATATAATGTTTCTTGGGAGAGATCCCTTTGTCTTCAACTCAGCTGAACAGGCCAACGTAGAAAAAAGGGAGCCTATCTCCACCGTGAGAAACCATGCTGCAGGAAGTATTCCAATCAAAAACAAACTTATCTCACAGGGAAACAATGTGCTACCATTCCTGCTTCCAACAGAGATGGTGTTCTTTCGAGAGGTATGTGTGTTTCTTGAAATCTGCGGAATAGGCCTATTGGAAACAAAGTGAGCCTATGTCTACATTGAAAGACCTAAACTGCCTGAAGTACTCCTTTCAAATAGTAACTCAGCTCTCTCACAGAATCAATGTGCTACATGCTGCAGCGTCTAATCTAGATGGTTTCCTTTTAGAGATACATGTGTTTCTTCAATTCACCTGATTGTGTGTATTGGGAACAAAGTGAGCCAACCCACCCTTGGAAAACGTAAGTTGCAGGAAGTCTTTCTTTGACAAACTTACTAAATTCTCACAGGGAAACAATGCCCGAATATTCCTGCTTCCAACAGAGATGGCTTTCTTTGGAGAGATATATGTGTTTCTTCAAATGTGCTGAATAGGCCTACTTGGAACAAAGTGTGCCTATCTCTACATTGAAAATCCTCAGTTGCCCGAAGTACTCCTTTCAAGTACTAACTCAGATCTCACAGAGAAACCATGTGCTACATGCTGCAGCTTCTAATCCCGATGGTTTCCTTTTAGAAATACATGTGTTTCTTCAATTCACATGAAGGTGTGTATTGGGAACAAAGTGAGTCAACCCAACCTTGGAAAACGTAAATTGCAGGAAGTATTCCCTTGCAAAACCTATTCAATTCGAAGTTGGAAACAATATGGGGGATGCTCCTTCTTCCACAGAGATGTTTTCTTTGAGAGACACACGTGTTTCTTCAAGTTAGCTGGACAGGCCTATTTGCTTACTGACTGTAACATATAAGATTTCTTTGGAGAGATACATGTGTTTCTTCAATGCAGCTGAAAAATGCCAATGTGGAAATAAGGGAGCCTCTCTCCACCATGAAGCACCCTGTTGCAGGAAGTATTCCATTTACAAACAAACACAATCTCCCAGGGAGACAATGTGCTATTACTCATGCTTCCAGCAGAGATGGTTTTTTTGGAGAAATATATGTGTTTCTTCAAATCTGCTGAACAGGCCTATTAGGAACAAAGAGAGCCTATGTCTACATTGAAAAAGCTAAATTGCCTGAAGTACTCCTTTCAAATATTAACTCAGCTGTCACAGGGAAACAATGAGCTGCACGGTACAGCTTCTAACATAGATGGTTTCCTTTTAGAGGTACGTGTGTTTCTTCAACTCACCTGCCTGTGCCTATCTGGAAAAAAGTGAGCCTATCCCAACCTTGAAAACCCTAAGCTGTAGGAAGTATTCCTATGCAAAGCCTTCTCAATTCTTAGTGGGATACAATGTGGTGGATTCTCCTGCTTCTCACACAGATGTTTTCTGTCAAAAGACACATGTGTTTGTTCAAATTAGCCGGGGAGGCCTATTTGGAACAAACAACCCTTTGTTCCCCTTGCAAATTCTGAATGGTGGGAAGAAATTCTTTTAAAATACTCATTTTTAACAGGGAAGCAATGTGCTAGATGTTGAAGATTGTAACATAGATAGTTTTCTTTGCAGAGACACTGATGTTTTTACAACTTAGCTCACAGGCCTACGTGGAAGATAGAGAGCCTATCTCCCTTTGAAAAACGTAAGTTGCCCAAAGTATTCCTTTTAAAATGAAACTCAATTCTCTGAGGGAAAGAATGTGCTATATGCTCCTGATTCTGACTCAAGTGGTTTCTTTTGAGATACATGAGTTCCTTTAACTCTGCTGAAAGGGCCTATTTGGAACAAACAGCCTATCTCCACCTTGAATTTCAAAGATGCAGGAAGTACTGCTTTCAAAAACTTACTGGTTTTTACACGGGTAAACAATGAAGTACATGGCGAAGTTTGTAATCTAGTTGGTTTTCGTTTAGTGCTCCATGTGTTTCTTGAACTCATCTGAATAGGCCCATTTGGAACAAAGAGAGCCTACGTTCACTTTGAAAAATGTAATTTATAGGAAGTACTCCTATCAATAATTAACTCTCTTCTCAGAGGTATACTAGGTCCTAGATTCTATAGCTTGTATCACAGATAGTTTACTGTCAAGAGATAAATGTGTTTCTTCAACTTGCCTGAATAGGCCTATTTCAAAAAAAAGAGCTGATTTTCCCTTTGAAAAACCTAAGTCACAGGAAGTATTCCTTCAAAAACCAGCTCAATTCTCGCAGTGAAACAAGCTCCTAGATGCTGCAGTTTTGAACATAGATGGTTTTCTTTGGACAGATACATGTCTTTGTTCACCTCAGCTGAATAGACCTATTTGTTACAAAGAGAGCCTCTCTCCACCTTGAAAAACCTAAGTTGCCAAAGTGTTCATTTTCTATGTACTGAATACTCAGAGGGAAACAATGTGCTACATGTTGCAGCTTCTAGCATTGATGGTTTTCTGGAGATATAAATCTGTTTCTTCACATCAGCTGAATGGTCTTATTTGAAAAAAGGTAAACTTATCTCAACCTTGAAACATACGTTGCTGGAAAGTAGGACGTTCAGGAACATACTCCACTGTCACAGGGAAATAATGTGCTAGAAGCTCCTGCTTCTACTACAGATGATTTCCTTTCTAGAGATACATGTGTTTCTTCCAATTAGCTGAAAAGACCTAATTGAAAAAAGCGAGATTTCTCCACCTTCAAAATTCTCACTGGCAGAGAGTATTTCTTAGGAAAATTAACTACTCTCCATCAGAGAAACAACAGCAAGATACTGAAGCTTGTCACACAGACAGTTTTCTTTTCTTTGGAGAGATTTCTTTGCTCTTTCAACTCAGGTTCGTAGGCCTAGTTGGAACACAGAAAGCCAATCTCCACATTGAAAAACCTACGTTCCCATATGTATTCCTTTGAAAAACGAAATCCATTTTCATCAGAAAACAATGTACGAGATGCTGAGCTTCTACAATACATGGTTCTCTTGGAGAGATAAATGTGTTGCTTCAACTCAGCTGAATTTGCCTCTTTGGAACAATGTGATCTCATGTGAACCTTGGAAAACGTCCGTCGCGGGAAGTAGTCCTTGCAAAACCGTACTCAATTTTCTCAGGAGACAATGGGCTAGATGCTCCTATTTCTGAAACAGACGGTTTTCTTTCAAGTTATGCATGTGTTTCTTTAAATTAGCTGGCTAGGCCTATTTTGAACAAAGAGATTTTATCTCCATATTGAGAAACTGAAGTTGCTCTAGGTATTTCATTGACAAACTACACTCAATCTGACAAGGAAACAATGTGTTAGATATTCCTTCTGGTAACATAGATGGTTTTCTTCGGAGAGAAACACGTGTTTGTTCAAATCAGCTGAAAAGGCCTCCATGATACAAAGGGAGCCTATCTCCATCCTGAAAAACCGAAGTTGCAAGAAGTATTCCTTTTAAATCTACTGACTACTCACATGGAAACAATATGCTAGATGCTGCAGCTTGTAGTTAGACGGTTTTCTTTGGAGAGACACATGTGTTTCTTCACCTCAGCTGAATTGACCTGTTTGGAACCAAGAGAGTCTACCTCCACCTTGAAAATCCTAACTTGCAGGAAGTATTTCTTTGAAAAAACTGGCAAAAGTCTCCCAGGGTGACAATGTTCTTATTCTCCAGGGTCAAACAGAGATGGTTTTCTTTCAGGAGATACATGTGTTCCTTTAAGTCATATAGAAAGGCCTATTTTGTAACAAAGAGCCCATATCCACATTGAATGACCTATGTTGCAGGAGGAATTCCTTTCCAAATCTATCTCGGTTCTCACAGGGAAGCAATGTGCTAGATGTTGCTGCTTGTAACATATAATGTTTCTTGGGAGAGATCCCTTTGTCTTCAACTCAGCTGAACAGGCCAACGTAGAAAAAAGGGAGCCTATCTCCACCGTGAGAAACCATGCTGCAGGAAGTATTCCAATCAAAAACAAACTTATCTCACAGGGAAACAATGTGCTACCATTCCTGCTTCCAACAGAGATGGTGTTCTTTCGAGAGGTATGTGTGTTTCTTGAAATCTGCGGAATAGGCCTATTGGAAACAAAGTGAGCCTATGTCTACATTGAAAGACCTAAACTGCCTGAAGTACTCCTTTCAAATAGTAACTCAGCTCTCTCACAGAATCAATGTGCTACATGCTGCAGCGTCTAATCTAGATGGTTTCCTTTTAGAGATACATGTGTTTCTTCAATTCACCTGATTGTGTGTATTGGGAACAAAGTGAGCCAACCCACCCTTGGAAAACGTAAGTTGCAGGAAGTCTTTCTTTGACAAACTTACTAAATTCTCACAGGGAAACAATGCCCGAATATTCCTGCTTCCAACAGAGATGGCTTTCTTTGGAGAGATATATGTGTTTCTTCAAATGTGCTGAATAGGCCTACTTGGAACAAAGTGTGCCTATCTCTACATTGAAAATCCTCAGTTGCCCGAAGTACTCCTTTCAAGTACTAACTCAGATCTCACAGAGAAACCATGTGCTACATGCTGCAGCTTCTAATCCCGATGGTTTCCTTTTAGAAATACATGTGTTTCTTCAATTCACATGAAGGTGTGTATTGGGAACAAAGTGAGTCAACCCAACCTTGGAAAACGTAAATTGCAGGAAGTATTCCCTTGCAAAACCTATTCAATTCGAAGTTGGAAACAATATGGGGGATGCTCCTTCTTCCACAGAGATGTTTTCTTTGAGAGACACACGTGTTTCTTCAAGTTAGCTGGACAGGCCTATTTGCTTACTGACTGTAACATATAAGATTTCTTTGGAGAGATACATGTGTTTCTTCAATGCAGCTGAAAAATGCCAATGTGGAAATAAGGGAGCCTCTCTCCACCATGAAGCACCCTGTTGCAGGAAGTATTCCATTTACAAACAAACACAATCTCCCAGGGAGACAATGTGCTATTACTCATGCTTCCAGCAGAGATGGTTTTTTTGGAGAAATATATGTGTTTCTTCAAATCTGCTGAACAGGCCTATTAGGAACAAAGAGAGCCTATGTCTACATTGAAAAAGCTAAATTGCCTGAAGTACTCCTTTCAAATATTAACTCAGCTGTCACAGGGAAACAATGAGCTGCACGGTACAGCTTCTAACATAGATGGTTTCCTTTTAGAGGTACGTGTGTTTCTTCAACTCACCTGCCTGTGCCTATCTGGAAAAAAGTGAGCCTATCCCAACCTTGAAAACCCTAAGCTGTAGGAAGTATTCCTATGCAAAGCCTTCTCAATTCTTAGTGGGATACAATGTGGTGGATTCTCCTGCTTCTCACACAGATGTTTTCTGTCAAAAGACACATGTGTTTGTTCAAATTAGCCGGGGAGGCCTATTTGGAACAAACAACCCTTTGTTCCCCTTGCAAATTCTGAATGGTGGGAAGAAATTCTTTTAAAATACTCATTTTTAACAGGGAAGCAATGTGCTAGATGTTGAAGATTGTAACATAGATAGTTTTCTTTGCAGAGACACTGATGTTTTTACAACTTAGCTCACAGGCCTACGTGGAAGATAGAGAGCCTATCTCCCTTTGAAAAACGTAAGTTGCCCAAAGTATTCCTTTTAAAATGAAACTCAATTCTCTGAGGGAAAGAATGTGCTATATGCTCCTGATTCTGACTCAAGTGGTTTCTTTTGAGATACATGAGTTCCTTTAACTCTGCTGAAAGGGCCTATTTGGAACAAACAGCCTATCTCCACCTTGAATTTCAAAGATGCAGGAAGTACTGCTTTCAAAAACTTACTGGTTTTTACACGGGTAAACAATGAAGTACATGGCGAAGTTTGTAATCTAGTTGGTTTTCGTTTAGTGCTCCATGTGTTTCTTGAACTCATCTGAATAGGCCCATTTGGAACAAAGAGAGCCTACGTTCACTTTGAAAAATGTAATTTATAGGAAGTACTCCTATCAATAATTAACTCTCTTCTCAGAGGTATACTAGGTCCTAGATTCTATAGCTTGTATCACAGATAGTTTACTGTCAAGAGATAAATGTGTTTCTTCAACTTGCCTGAATAGGCCTATTTCAAAAAAAAGAGCTGATTTTCCCTTTGAAAAACCTAAGTCACAGGAAGTATTCCTTCAAAAACCAGCTCAATTCTCGCAGTGAAACAAGCTCCTAGATGCTGCAGTTTTGAACATAGATGGTTTTCTTTGGACAGATACATGTCTTTGTTCACCTCAGCTGAATAGACCTATTTGTTACAAAGAGAGCCTCTCTCCACCTTGAAAAACCTAAGTTGCCAAAGTGTTCATTTTCTATGTACTGAATACTCAGAGGGAAACAATGTGCTACATGTTGCAGCTTCTAGCATTGATGGTTTTCTGGAGATATAAATCTGTTTCTTCACATCAGCTGAATGGTCTTATTTGAAAAAAGGTAAACTTATCTCAACCTTGAAACATACGTTGCTGGAAAGTAGGACGTTCAGGAACATACTCCACTGTCACAGGGAAATAATGTGCTAGAAGCTCCTGCTTCTACTACAGATGATTTCCTTTCTAGAGATACATGTGTTTCTTCCAATTAGCTGAAAAGACCTAATTGAAAAAAGCGAGATTTCTCCACCTTCAAAATTCTCACTGGCAGAGAGTATTTCTTAGGAAAATTAACTACTCTCCATCAGAGAAACAACAGCAAGATACTGAAGCTTGTCACACAGACAGTTTTCTTTTCTTTGGAGAGATTTCTTTGCTCTTTCAACTCAGGTTCGTAGGCCTAGTTGGAACACAGAAAGCCAATCTCCACATTGAAAAACCTACGTTCCCATATGTATTCCTTTGAAAAACGAAATCCATTTTCATCAGAAAACAATGTACGAGATGCTGAGCTTCTACAATACATGGTTCTCTTGGAGAGATAAATGTGTTGCTTCAACTCAGCTGAATTTGCCTCTTTGGAACAATGTGATCTCATGTGAACCTTGGAAAACGTCCGTCGCGGGAAGTAGTCCTTGCAAAACCGTACTCAATTTTCTCAGGAGACAATGGGCTAGATGCTCCTATTTCTGAAACAGACGGTTTTCTTTCAAGTTATGCATGTGTTTCTTTAAATTAGCTGGCTAGGCCTATTTTGAACAAAGAGATTTTATCTCCATATTGAGAAACTGAAGTTGCTCTAGGTATTTCATTGACAAACTACACTCAATCTGACAAGGAAACAATGTGTTAGATATTCCTTCTGGTAACATAGATGGTTTTCTTCGGAGAGAAACACGTGTTTGTTCAAATCAGCTGAAAAGGCCTCCATGATACAAAGGGAGCCTATCTCCATCCTGAAAAACCGAAGTTGCAAGAAGTATTCCTTTTAAATCTACTGACTACTCACATGGAAACAATATGCTAGATGCTGCAGCTTGTAGTTAGACGGTTTTCTTTGGAGAGACACATGTGTTTCTTCACCTCAGCTGAATTGACCTGTTTGGAACCAAGAGAGTCTACCTCCACCTTGAAAATCCTAACTTGCAGGAAGTATTTCTTTGAAAAAACTGGCAAAAGTCTCCCAGGGTGACAATGTTCTTATTCTCCAGGGTCAAACAGAGATGGTTTTCTTTCAGGAGATACATGTGTTCCTTTAAGTCATATAGAAAGGCCTATTTTGTAACAAAGAGCCCATATCCACATTGAATGACCTATGTTGCAGGAGGAATTCCTTTCCAAATCTATCTCGGTTCTCACAGGGAAGCAATGTGCTAGATGTTGCTGCTTGTAACATATAATGTTTCTTGGGAGAGATCCCTTTGTCTTCAACTCAGCTGAACAGGCCAACGTAGAAAAAAGGGAGCCTATCTCCACCGTGAGAAACCATGCTGCAGGAAGTATTCCAATCAAAAACAAACTTATCTCACAGGGAAACAATGTGCTACCATTCCTGCTTCCAACAGAGATGGTGTTCTTTCGAGAGGTATGTGTGTTTCTTGAAATCTGCGGAATAGGCCTATTGGAAACAAAGTGAGCCTATGTCTACATTGAAAGACCTAAACTGCCTGAAGTACTCCTTTCAAATAGTAACTCAGCTCTCTCACAGAATCAATGTGCTACATGCTGCAGCGTCTAATCTAGATGGTTTCCTTTTAGAGATACATGTGTTTCTTCAATTCACCTGATTGTGTGTATTGGGAACAAAGTGAGCCAACCCACCCTTGGAAAACGTAAGTTGCAGGAAGTCTTTCTTTGACAAACTTACTAAATTCTCACAGGGAAACAATGCCCGAATATTCCTGCTTCCAACAGAGATGGCTTTCTTTGGAGAGATATATGTGTTTCTTCAAATGTGCTGAATAGGCCTACTTGGAACAAAGTGTGCCTATCTCTACATTGAAAATCCTCAGTTGCCCGAAGTACTCCTTTCAAGTACTAACTCAGATCTCACAGAGAAACCATGTGCTACATGCTGCAGCTTCTAATCCCGATGGTTTCCTTTTAGAAATACATGTGTTTCTTCAATTCACATGAAGGTGTGTATTGGGAACAAAGTGAGTCAACCCAACCTTGGAAAACGTAAATTGCAGGAAGTATTCCCTTGCAAAACCTATTCAATTCGAAGTTGGAAACAATATGGGGGATGCTCCTTCTTCCACAGAGATGTTTTCTTTGAGAGACACACGTGTTTCTTCAAGTTAGCTGGACAGGCCTATTTGCTTACTGACTGTAACATATAAGATTTCTTTGGAGAGATACATGTGTTTCTTCAATGCAGCTGAAAAATGCCAATGTGGAAATAAGGGAGCCTCTCTCCACCATGAAGCACCCTGTTGCAGGAAGTATTCCATTTACAAACAAACACAATCTCCCAGGGAGACAATGTGCTATTACTCATGCTTCCAGCAGAGATGGTTTTTTTGGAGAAATATATGTGTTTCTTCAAATCTGCTGAACAGGCCTATTAGGAACAAAGAGAGCCTATGTCTACATTGAAAAAGCTAAATTGCCTGAAGTACTCCTTTCAAATATTAACTCAGCTGTCACAGGGAAACAATGAGCTGCACGGTACAGCTTCTAACATAGATGGTTTCCTTTTAGAGGTACGTGTGTTTCTTCAACTCACCTGCCTGTGCCTATCTGGAAAAAAGTGAGCCTATCCCAACCTTGAAAACCCTAAGCTGTAGGAAGTATTCCTATGCAAAGCCTTCTCAATTCTTAGTGGGATACAATGTGGTGGATTCTCCTGCTTCTCACACAGATGTTTTCTGTCAAAAGACACATGTGTTTGTTCAAATTAGCCGGGGAGGCCTATTTGGAACAAACAACCCTTTGTTCCCCTTGCAAATTCTGAATGGTGGGAAGAAATTCTTTTAAAATACTCATTTTTAACAGGGAAGCAATGTGCTAGATGTTGAAGATTGTAACATAGATAGTTTTCTTTGCAGAGACACTGATGTTTTTACAACTTAGCTCACAGGCCTACGTGGAAGATAGAGAGCCTATCTCCCTTTGAAAAACGTAAGTTGCCCAAAGTATTCCTTTTAAAATGAAACTCAATTCTCTGAGGGAAAGAATGTGCTATATGCTCCTGATTCTGACTCAAGTGGTTTCTTTTGAGATACATGAGTTCCTTTAACTCTGCTGAAAGGGCCTATTTGGAACAAACAGCCTATCTCCACCTTGAATTTCAAAGATGCAGGAAGTACTGCTTTCAAAAACTTACTGGTTTTTACACGGGTAAACAATGAAGTACATGGCGAAGTTTGTAATCTAGTTGGTTTTCGTTTAGTGCTCCATGTGTTTCTTGAACTCATCTGAATAGGCCCATTTGGAACAAAGAGAGCCTACGTTCACTTTGAAAAATGTAATTTATAGGAAGTACTCCTATCAATAATTAACTCTCTTCTCAGAGGTATACTAGGTCCTAGATTCTATAGCTTGTATCACAGATAGTTTACTGTCAAGAGATAAATGTGTTTCTTCAACTTGCCTGAATAGGCCTATTTCAAAAAAAAGAGCTGATTTTCCCTTTGAAAAACCTAAGTCACAGGAAGTATTCCTTCAAAAACCAGCTCAATTCTCGCAGTGAAACAAGCTCCTAGATGCTGCAGTTTTGAACATAGATGGTTTTCTTTGGACAGATACATGTCTTTGTTCACCTCAGCTGAATAGACCTATTTGTTACAAAGAGAGCCTCTCTCCACCTTGAAAAACCTAAGTTGCCAAAGTGTTCATTTTCTATGTACTGAATACTCAGAGGGAAACAATGTGCTACATGTTGCAGCTTCTAGCATTGATGGTTTTCTGGAGATATAAATCTGTTTCTTCACATCAGCTGAATGGTCTTATTTGAAAAAAGGTAAACTTATCTCAACCTTGAAACATACGTTGCTGGAAAGTAGGACGTTCAGGAACATACTCCACTGTCACAGGGAAATAATGTGCTAGAAGCTCCTGCTTCTACTACAGATGATTTCCTTTCTAGAGATACATGTGTTTCTTCCAATTAGCTGAAAAGACCTAATTGAAAAAAGCGAGATTTCTCCACCTTCAAAATTCTCACTGGCAGAGAGTATTTCTTAGGAAAATTAACTACTCTCCATCAGAGAAACAACAGCAAGATACTGAAGCTTGTCACACAGACAGTTTTCTTTTCTTTGGAGAGATTTCTTTGCTCTTTCAACTCAGGTTCGTAGGCCTAGTTGGAACACAGAAAGCCAATCTCCACATTGAAAAACCTACGTTCCCATATGTATTCCTTTGAAAAACGAAATCCATTTTCATCAGAAAACAATGTACGAGATGCTGAGCTTCTACAATACATGGTTCTCTTGGAGAGATAAATGTGTTGCTTCAACTCAGCTGAATTTGCCTCTTTGGAACAATGTGATCTCATGTGAACCTTGGAAAACGTCCGTCGCGGGAAGTAGTCCTTGCAAAACCGTACTCAATTTTCTCAGGAGACAATGGGCTAGATGCTCCTATTTCTGAAACAGACGGTTTTCTTTCAAGTTATGCATGTGTTTCTTTAAATTAGCTGGCTAGGCCTATTTTGAACAAAGAGATTTTATCTCCATATTGAGAAACTGAAGTTGCTCTAGGTATTTCATTGACAAACTACACTCAATCTGACAAGGAAACAATGTGTTAGATATTCCTTCTGGTAACATAGATGGTTTTCTTCGGAGAGAAACACGTGTTTGTTCAAATCAGCTGAAAAGGCCTCCATGATACAAAGGGAGCCTATCTCCATCCTGAAAAACCGAAGTTGCAAGAAGTATTCCTTTTAAATCTACTGACTACTCACATGGAAACAATATGCTAGATGCTGCAGCTTGTAGTTAGACGGTTTTCTTTGGAGAGACACATGTGTTTCTTCACCTCAGCTGAATTGACCTGTTTGGAACCAAGAGAGTCTACCTCCACCTTGAAAATCCTAACTTGCAGGAAGTATTTCTTTGAAAAAACTGGCAAAAGTCTCCCAGGGTGACAATGTTCTTATTCTCCAGGGTCAAACAGAGATGGTTTTCTTTCAGGAGATACATGTGTTCCTTTAAGTCATATAGAAAGGCCTATTTTGTAACAAAGAGCCCATATCCACATTGAATGACCTATGTTGCAGGAGGAATTCCTTTCCAAATCTATCTCGGTTCTCACAGGGAAGCAATGTGCTAGATGTTGCTGCTTGTAACATATAATGTTTCTTGGGAGAGATCCCTTTGTCTTCAACTCAGCTGAACAGGCCAACGTAGAAAAAAGGGAGCCTATCTCCACCGTGAGAAACCATGCTGCAGGAAGTATTCCAATCAAAAACAAACTTATCTCACAGGGAAACAATGTGCTACCATTCCTGCTTCCAACAGAGATGGTGTTCTTTCGAGAGGTATGTGTGTTTCTTGAAATCTGCGGAATAGGCCTATTGGAAACAAAGTGAGCCTATGTCTACATTGAAAGACCTAAACTGCCTGAAGTACTCCTTTCAAATAGTAACTCAGCTCTCTCACAGAATCAATGTGCTACATGCTGCAGCGTCTAATCTAGATGGTTTCCTTTTAGAGATACATGTGTTTCTTCAATTCACCTGATTGTGTGTATTGGGAACAAAGTGAGCCAACCCACCCTTGGAAAACGTAAGTTGCAGGAAGTCTTTCTTTGACAAACTTACTAAATTCTCACAGGGAAACAATGCCCGAATATTCCTGCTTCCAACAGAGATGGCTTTCTTTGGAGAGATATATGTGTTTCTTCAAATGTGCTGAATAGGCCTACTTGGAACAAAGTGTGCCTATCTCTACATTGAAAATCCTCAGTTGCCCGAAGTACTCCTTTCAAGTACTAACTCAGATCTCACAGAGAAACCATGTGCTACATGCTGCAGCTTCTAATCCCGATGGTTTCCTTTTAGAAATACATGTGTTTCTTCAATTCACATGAAGGTGTGTATTGGGAACAAAGTGAGTCAACCCAACCTTGGAAAACGTAAATTGCAGGAAGTATTCCCTTGCAAAACCTATTCAATTCGAAGTTGGAAACAATATGGGGGATGCTCCTTCTTCCACAGAGATGTTTTCTTTGAGAGACACACGTGTTTCTTCAAGTTAGCTGGACAGGCCTATTTGCTTACTGACTGTAACATATAAGATTTCTTTGGAGAGATACATGTGTTTCTTCAATGCAGCTGAAAAATGCCAATGTGGAAATAAGGGAGCCTCTCTCCACCATGAAGCACCCTGTTGCAGGAAGTATTCCATTTACAAACAAACACAATCTCCCAGGGAGACAATGTGCTATTACTCATGCTTCCAGCAGAGATGGTTTTTTTGGAGAAATATATGTGTTTCTTCAAATCTGCTGAACAGGCCTATTAGGAACAAAGAGAGCCTATGTCTACATTGAAAAAGCTAAATTGCCTGAAGTACTCCTTTCAAATATTAACTCAGCTGTCACAGGGAAACAATGAGCTGCACGGTACAGCTTCTAACATAGATGGTTTCCTTTTAGAGGTACGTGTGTTTCTTCAACTCACCTGCCTGTGCCTATCTGGAAAAAAGTGAGCCTATCCCAACCTTGAAAACCCTAAGCTGTAGGAAGTATTCCTATGCAAAGCCTTCTCAATTCTTAGTGGGATACAATGTGGTGGATTCTCCTGCTTCTCACACAGATGTTTTCTGTCAAAAGACACATGTGTTTGTTCAAATTAGCCGGGGAGGCCTATTTGGAACAAACAACCCTTTGTTCCCCTTGCAAATTCTGAATGGTGGGAAGAAATTCTTTTAAAATACTCATTTTTAACAGGGAAGCAATGTGCTAGATGTTGAAGATTGTAACATAGATAGTTTTCTTTGCAGAGACACTGATGTTTTTACAACTTAGCTCACAGGCCTACGTGGAAGATAGAGAGCCTATCTCCCTTTGAAAAACGTAAGTTGCCCAAAGTATTCCTTTTAAAATGAAACTCAATTCTCTGAGGGAAAGAATGTGCTATATGCTCCTGATTCTGACTCAAGTGGTTTCTTTTGAGATACATGAGTTCCTTTAACTCTGCTGAAAGGGCCTATTTGGAACAAACAGCCTATCTCCACCTTGAATTTCAAAGATGCAGGAAGTACTGCTTTCAAAAACTTACTGGTTTTTACACGGGTAAACAATGAAGTACATGGCGAAGTTTGTAATCTAGTTGGTTTTCGT
This sequence comes from Castor canadensis, assembly GCF_047511655.1. Taxonomy (NCBI): domain Eukaryota; kingdom Metazoa; phylum Chordata; class Mammalia; order Rodentia; family Castoridae; genus Castor; species Castor canadensis. The sequence goes on along the minus strand of NC_133402.1, from coordinate 29,570,021 downwards.
TTAGTGCTCCATGTGTTTCTTGAACTCATCTGAATAGGCCCATTTGGAACAAAGAGAGCCTACGTTCACTTTGAAAAATGTAATTTATAGGAAGTACTCCTATCAATAATTAACTCTCTTCTCAGAGGTATACTAGGTCCTAGATTCTATAGCTTGTATCACAGATAGTTTACTGTCAAGAGATAAATGTGTTTCTTCAACTTGCCTGAATAGGCCTATTTCAAAAAAAAGAGCTGATTTTCCCTTTGAAAAACCTAAGTCACAGGAAGTATTCCTTCAAAAACCAGCTCAATTCTCGCAGTGAAACAAGCTCCTAGATGCTGCAGTTTTGAACATAGATGGTTTTCTTTGGACAGATACATGTCTTTGTTCACCTCAGCTGAATAGACCTATTTGTTACAAAGAGAGCCTCTCTCCACCTTGAAAAACCTAAGTTGCCAAAGTGTTCATTTTCTATGTACTGAATACTCAGAGGGAAACAATGTGCTACATGTTGCAGCTTCTAGCATTGATGGTTTTCTGGAGATATAAATCTGTTTCTTCACATCAGCTGAATGGTCTTATTTGAAAAAAGGTAAACTTATCTCAACCTTGAAACATACGTTGCTGGAAAGTAGGACGTTCAGGAACATACTCCACTGTCACAGGGAAATAATGTGCTAGAAGCTCCTGCTTCTACTACAGATGATTTCCTTTCTAGAGATACATGTGTTTCTTCCAATTAGCTGAAAAGACCTAATTGAAAAAAGCGAGATTTCTCCACCTTCAAAATTCTCACTGGCAGAGAGTATTTCTTAGGAAAATTAACTACTCTCCATCAGAGAAACAACAGCAAGATACTGAAGCTTGTCACACAGACAGTTTTCTTTTCTTTGGAGAGATTTCTTTGCTCTTTCAACTCAGGTTCGTAGGCCTAGTTGGAACACAGAAAGCCAATCTCCACATTGAAAAACCTACGTTCCCATATGTATTCCTTTGAAAAACGAAATCCATTTTCATCAGAAAACAATGTACGAGATGCTGAGCTTCTACAATACATGGTTCTCTTGGAGAGATAAATGTGTTGCTTCAACTCAGCTGAATTTGCCTCTTTGGAACAATGTGATCTCATGTGAACCTTGGAAAACGTCCGTCGCGGGAAGTAGTCCTTGCAAAACCGTACTCAATTTTCTCAGGAGACAATGGGCTAGATGCTCCTATTTCTGAAACAGACGGTTTTCTTTCAAGTTATGCATGTGTTTCTTTAAATTAGCTGGCTAGGCCTATTTTGAACAAAGAGATTTTATCTCCATATTGAGAAACTGAAGTTGCTCTAGGTATTTCATTGACAAACTACACTCAATCTGACAAGGAAACAATGTGTTAGATATTCCTTCTGGTAACATAGATGGTTTTCTTCGGAGAGAAACACGTGTTTGTTCAAATCAGCTGAAAAGGCCTCCATGATACAAAGGGAGCCTATCTCCATCCTGAAAAACCGAAGTTGCAAGAAGTATTCCTTTTAAATCTACTGACTACTCACATGGAAACAATATGCTAGATGCTGCAGCTTGTAGTTAGACGGTTTTCTTTGGAGAGACACATGTGTTTCTTCACCTCAGCTGAATTGACCTGTTTGGAACCAAGAGAGTCTACCTCCACCTTGAAAATCCTAACTTGCAGGAAGTATTTCTTTGAAAAAACTGGCAAAAGTCTCCCAGGGTGACAATGTTCTTATTCTCCAGGGTCAAACAGAGATGGTTTTCTTTCAGGAGATACATGTGTTCCTTTAAGTCATATAGAAAGGCCTATTTTGTAACAAAGAGCCCATATCCACATTGAATGACCTATGTTGCAGGAGGAATTCCTTTCCAAATCTATCTCGGTTCTCACAGGGAAGCAATGTGCTAGATGTTGCTGCTTGTAACATATAATGTTTCTTGGGAGAGATCCCTTTGTCTTCAACTCAGCTGAACAGGCCAACGTAGAAAAAAGGGAGCCTATCTCCACCGTGAGAAACCATGCTGCAGGAAGTATTCCAATCAAAAACAAACTTATCTCACAGGGAAACAATGTGCTACCATTCCTGCTTCCAACAGAGATGGTGTTCTTTCGAGAGGTATGTGTGTTTCTTGAAATCTGCGGAATAGGCCTATTGGAAACAAAGTGAGCCTATGTCTACATTGAAAGACCTAAACTGCCTGAAGTACTCCTTTCAAATAGTAACTCAGCTCTCTCACAGAATCAATGTGCTACATGCTGCAGCGTCTAATCTAGATGGTTTCCTTTTAGAGATACATGTGTTTCTTCAATTCACCTGATTGTGTGTATTGGGAACAAAGTGAGCCAACCCACCCTTGGAAAACGTAAGTTGCAGGAAGTCTTTCTTTGACAAACTTACTAAATTCTCACAGGGAAACAATGCCCGAATATTCCTGCTTCCAACAGAGATGGCTTTCTTTGGAGAGATATATGTGTTTCTTCAAATGTGCTGAATAGGCCTACTTGGAACAAAGTGTGCCTATCTCTACATTGAAAATCCTCAGTTGCCCGAAGTACTCCTTTCAAGTACTAACTCAGATCTCACAGAGAAACCATGTGCTACATGCTGCAGCTTCTAATCCCGATGGTTTCCTTTTAGAAATACATGTGTTTCTTCAATTCACATGAAGGTGTGTATTGGGAACAAAGTGAGTCAACCCAACCTTGGAAAACGTAAATTGCAGGAAGTATTCCCTTGCAAAACCTATTCAATTCGAAGTTGGAAACAATATGGGGGATGCTCCTTCTTCCACAGAGATGTTTTCTTTGAGAGACACACGTGTTTCTTCAAGTTAGCTGGACAGGCCTATTTGCTTACTGACTGTAACATATAAGATTTCTTTGGAGAGATACATGTGTTTCTTCAATGCAGCTGAAAAATGCCAATGTGGAAATAAGGGAGCCTCTCTCCACCATGAAGCACCCTGTTGCAGGAAGTATTCCATTTACAAACAAACACAATCTCCCAGGGAGACAATGTGCTATTACTCATGCTTCCAGCAGAGATGGTTTTTTTGGAGAAATATATGTGTTTCTTCAAATCTGCTGAACAGGCCTATTAGGAACAAAGAGAGCCTATGTCTACATTGAAAAAGCTAAATTGCCTGAAGTACTCCTTTCAAATATTAACTCAGCTGTCACAGGGAAACAATGAGCTGCACGGTACAGCTTCTAACATAGATGGTTTCCTTTTAGAGGTACGTGTGTTTCTTCAACTCACCTGCCTGTGCCTATCTGGAAAAAAGTGAGCCTATCCCAACCTTGAAAACCCTAAGCTGTAGGAAGTATTCCTATGCAAAGCCTTCTCAATTCTTAGTGGGATACAATGTGGTGGATTCTCCTGCTTCTCACACAGATGTTTTCTGTCAAAAGACACATGTGTTTGTTCAAATTAGCCGGGGAGGCCTATTTGGAACAAACAACCCTTTGTTCCCCTTGCAAATTCTGAATGGTGGGAAGAAATTCTTTTAAAATACTCATTTTTAACAGGGAAGCAATGTGCTAGATGTTGAAGATTGTAACATAGATAGTTTTCTTTGCAGAGACACTGATGTTTTTACAACTTAGCTCACAGGCCTACGTGGAAGATAGAGAGCCTATCTCCCTTTGAAAAACGTAAGTTGCCCAAAGTATTCCTTTTAAAATGAAACTCAATTCTCTGAGGGAAAGAATGTGCTATATGCTCCTGATTCTGACTCAAGTGGTTTCTTTTGAGATACATGAGTTCCTTTAACTCTGCTGAAAGGGCCTATTTGGAACAAACAGCCTATCTCCACCTTGAATTTCAAAGATGCAGGAAGTACTGCTTTCAAAAACTTACTGGTTTTTACACGGGTAAACAATGAAGTACATGGCGAAGTTTGTAATCTAGTTGGTTTTCGTTTAGTGCTCCATGTGTTTCTTGAACTCATCTGAATAGGCCCATTTGGAACAAAGAGAGCCTACGTTCACTTTGAAAAATGTAATTTATAGGAAGTACTCCTATCAATAATTAACTCTCTTCTCAGAGGTATACTAGGTCCTAGATTCTATAGCTTGTATCACAGATAGTTTACTGTCAAGAGATAAATGTGTTTCTTCAACTTGCCTGAATAGGCCTATTTCAAAAAAAAGAGCTGATTTTCCCTTTGAAAAACCTAAGTCACAGGAAGTATTCCTTCAAAAACCAGCTCAATTCTCGCAGTGAAACAAGCTCCTAGATGCTGCAGTTTTGAACATAGATGGTTTTCTTTGGACAGATACATGTCTTTGTTCACCTCAGCTGAATAGACCTATTTGTTACAAAGAGAGCCTCTCTCCACCTTGAAAAACCTAAGTTGCCAAAGTGTTCATTTTCTATGTACTGAATACTCAGAGGGAAACAATGTGCTACATGTTGCAGCTTCTAGCATTGATGGTTTTCTGGAGATATAAATCTGTTTCTTCACATCAGCTGAATGGTCTTATTTGAAAAAAGGTAAACTTATCTCAACCTTGAAACATACGTTGCTGGAAAGTAGGACGTTCAGGAACATACTCCACTGTCACAGGGAAATAATGTGCTAGAAGCTCCTGCTTCTACTACAGATGATTTCCTTTCTAGAGATACATGTGTTTCTTCCAATTAGCTGAAAAGACCTAATTGAAAAAAGCGAGATTTCTCCACCTTCAAAATTCTCACTGGCAGAGAGTATTTCTTAGGAAAATTAACTACTCTCCATCAGAGAAACAACAGCAAGATACTGAAGCTTGTCACACAGACAGTTTTCTTTTCTTTGGAGAGATTTCTTTGCTCTTTCAACTCAGGTTCGTAGGCCTAGTTGGAACACAGAAAGCCAATCTCCACATTGAAAAACCTACGTTCCCATATGTATTCCTTTGAAAAACGAAATCCATTTTCATCAGAAAACAATGTACGAGATGCTGAGCTTCTACAATACATGGTTCTCTTGGAGAGATAAATGTGTTGCTTCAACTCAGCTGAATTTGCCTCTTTGGAACAATGTGATCTCATGTGAACCTTGGAAAACGTCCGTCGCGGGAAGTAGTCCTTGCAAAACCGTACTCAATTTTCTCAGGAGACAATGGGCTAGATGCTCCTATTTCTGAAACAGACGGTTTTCTTTCAAGTTATGCATGTGTTTCTTTAAATTAGCTGGCTAGGCCTATTTTGAACAAAGAGATTTTATCTCCATATTGAGAAACTGAAGTTGCTCTAGGTATTTCATTGACAAACTACACTCAATCTGACAAGGAAACAATGTGTTAGATATTCCTTCTGGTAACATAGATGGTTTTCTTCGGAGAGAAACACGTGTTTGTTCAAATCAGCTGAAAAGGCCTCCATGATACAAAGGGAGCCTATCTCCATCCTGAAAAACCGAAGTTGCAAGAAGTATTCCTTTTAAATCTACTGACTACTCACATGGAAACAATATGCTAGATGCTGCAGCTTGTAGTTAGACGGTTTTCTTTGGAGAGACACATGTGTTTCTTCACCTCAGCTGAATTGACCTGTTTGGAACCAAGAGAGTCTACCTCCACCTTGAAAATCCTAACTTGCAGGAAGTATTTCTTTGAAAAAACTGGCAAAAGTCTCCCAGGGTGACAATGTTCTTATTCTCCAGGGTCAAACAGAGATGGTTTTCTTTCAGGAGATACATGTGTTCCTTTAAGTCATATAGAAAGGCCTATTTTGTAACAAAGAGCCCATATCCACATTGAATGACCTATGTTGCAGGAGGAATTCCTTTCCAAATCTATCTCGGTTCTCACAGGGAAGCAATGTGCTAGATGTTGCTGCTTGTAACATATAATGTTTCTTGGGAGAGATCCCTTTGTCTTCAACTCAGCTGAACAGGCCAACGTAGAAAAAAGGGAGCCTATCTCCACCGTGAGAAACCATGCTGCAGGAAGTATTCCAATCAAAAACAAACTTATCTCACAGGGAAACAATGTGCTACCATTCCTGCTTCCAACAGAGATGGTGTTCTTTCGAGAGGTATGTGTGTTTCTTGAAATCTGCGGAATAGGCCTATTGGAAACAAAGTGAGCCTATGTCTACATTGAAAGACCTAAACTGCCTGAAGTACTCCTTTCAAATAGTAACTCAGCTCTCTCACAGAATCAATGTGCTACATGCTGCAGCGTCTAATCTAGATGGTTTCCTTTTAGAGATACATGTGTTTCTTCAATTCACCTGATTGTGTGTATTGGGAACAAAGTGAGCCAACCCACCCTTGGAAAACGTAAGTTGCAGGAAGTCTTTCTTTGACAAACTTACTAAATTCTCACAGGGAAACAATGCCCGAATATTCCTGCTTCCAACAGAGATGGCTTTCTTTGGAGAGATATATGTGTTTCTTCAAATGTGCTGAATAGGCCTACTTGGAACAAAGTGTGCCTATCTCTACATTGAAAATCCTCAGTTGCCCGAAGTACTCCTTTCAAGTACTAACTCAGATCTCACAGAGAAACCATGTGCTACATGCTGCAGCTTCTAATCCCGATGGTTTCCTTTTAGAAATACATGTGTTTCTTCAATTCACATGAAGGTGTGTATTGGGAACAAAGTGAGTCAACCCAACCTTGGAAAACGTAAATTGCAGGAAGTATTCCCTTGCAAAACCTATTCAATTCGAAGTTGGAAACAATATGGGGGATGCTCCTTCTTCCACAGAGATGTTTTCTTTGAGAGACACACGTGTTTCTTCAAGTTAGCTGGACAGGCCTATTTGCTTACTGACTGTAACATATAAGATTTCTTTGGAGAGATACATGTGTTTCTTCAATGCAGCTGAAAAATGCCAATGTGGAAATAAGGGAGCCTCTCTCCACCATGAAGCACCCTGTTGCAGGAAGTATTCCATTTACAAACAAACACAATCTCCCAGGGAGACAATGTGCTATTACTCATGCTTCCAGCAGAGATGGTTTTTTTGGAGAAATATATGTGTTTCTTCAAATCTGCTGAACAGGCCTATTAGGAACAAAGAGAGCCTATGTCTACATTGAAAAAGCTAAATTGCCTGAAGTACTCCTTTCAAATATTAACTCAGCTGTCACAGGGAAACAATGAGCTGCACGGTACAGCTTCTAACATAGATGGTTTCCTTTTAGAGGTACGTGTGTTTCTTCAACTCACCTGCCTGTGCCTATCTGGAAAAAAGTGAGCCTATCCCAACCTTGAAAACCCTAAGCTGTAGGAAGTATTCCTATGCAAAGCCTTCTCAATTCTTAGTGGGATACAATGTGGTGGATTCTCCTGCTTCTCACACAGATGTTTTCTGTCAAAAGACACATGTGTTTGTTCAAATTAGCCGGGGAGGCCTATTTGGAACAAACAACCCTTTGTTCCCCTTGCAAATTCTGAATGGTGGGAAGAAATTCTTTTAAAATACTCATTTTTAACAGGGAAGCAATGTGCTAGATGTTGAAGATTGTAACATAGATAGTTTTCTTTGCAGAGACACTGATGTTTTTACAACTTAGCTCACAGGCCTACGTGGAAGATAGAGAGCCTATCTCCCTTTGAAAAACGTAAGTTGCCCAAAGTATTCCTTTTAAAATGAAACTCAATTCTCTGAGGGAAAGAATGTGCTATATGCTCCTGATTCTGACTCAAGTGGTTTCTTTTGAGATACATGAGTTCCTTTAACTCTGCTGAAAGGGCCTATTTGGAACAAACAGCCTATCTCCACCTTGAATTTCAAAGATGCAGGAAGTACTGCTTTCAAAAACTTACTGGTTTTTACACGGGTAAACAATGAAGTACATGGCGAAGTTTGTAATCTAGTTGGTTTTCGTTTAGTGCTCCATGTGTTTCTTGAACTCATCTGAATAGGCCCATTTGGAACAAAGAGAGCCTACGTTCACTTTGAAAAATGTAATTTATAGGAAGTACTCCTATCAATAATTAACTCTCTTCTCAGAGGTATACTAGGTCCTAGATTCTATAGCTTGTATCACAGATAGTTTACTGTCAAGAGATAAATGTGTTTCTTCAACTTGCCTGAATAGGCCTATTTCAAAAAAAAGAGCTGATTTTCCCTTTGAAAAACCTAAGTCACAGGAAGTATTCCTTCAAAAACCAGCTCAATTCTCGCAGTGAAACAAGCTCCTAGATGCTGCAGTTTTGAACATAGATGGTTTTCTTTGGACAGATACATGTCTTTGTTCACCTCAGCTGAATAGACCTATTTGTTACAAAGAGAGCCTCTCTCCACCTTGAAAAACCTAAGTTGCCAAAGTGTTCATTTTCTATGTACTGAATACTCAGAGGGAAACAATGTGCTACATGTTGC